>NC_086205.1:14686055-15011055 GCF_035770615.1 Melospiza melodia melodia
CTAAAGAAATACAAATTACACAGAAGAGGGGAGTCCTATCTTGTAGAAGAGTTTAATAAAAACACCAATGTGTTCTGACATTTTAAGAATTAGGAAAAAATCGTTTTCTTATTTTTTTTCGCCTTTGGGATCTAACAGTACGTAGTGTGCTCAACAAAAAATTTTGCAATTTTTCATGTAGCTTTTAATTTTTTAAAATTTAGCTATTCTGAGAAAATCAATTTAGCTGAGTAACAGCGATAGGATCTCCAGCTATTATCACCTAATCATTAATTTCTCTTGGTCTCCGTTTAATACAACTACTGTAGAATGTTTAATAAATCATTAAAATAGCTTGGATTTAACTGGGGAATAAATTATTTAAAACCATAACTGCAACCTATTTCCCCACTCCCAACCCCCAAAACCCTTTTCACTTATTAAAGCATAAGTGAATTAAAGCACAATGAAATCATAACTATGAGAATCTACAGCTTTTAAAAGAAAAATAATGAAGAGAATTAATGCAGACGACTGAATTCCTAAATCTCATCTGCTCACGATCCATGCCTGCAGATTCCTCATGGTTGTATTTCATGAAGTGCTTAGCACCTCTAGTGTTCACACTCCAATTGTCTGGTTCAGAATGAAGATATTGCTCTTTTTGTTTTTGTCATGGCTTTTTTATTTTTTCCCCTGCCAAAGCATCAGAGAGACCATCAGCAGGAGCAGGTTTATTTGTGACCTGGCTGGTGCTTTGCAGCTGTGATTGCAGCCCCATCACCAAGGGCAGGGCACAATTGAAGGTGTGGGTGCACAGCTGGCTCAGCACCCTGAGGCCCTCGAACCTCTCAGTAGCTTTAGCGAGAGCTCCTCATAAATACAACTTATTTTGGTAAGGTGTGGCAGTTTTTGCTGAGTTTTTATATTAAATTTGGCATCTGGTTCTTTCTGAACATCAGATTCTGGCAGCACAGCAACCCTAATAGAGGAGTAGAAGAAACTTTCAACTGGTATAAAATGAATTATTGAGGTCTTTTCTGCTTCATGTTTGTGGACTTGATAGATGCCTGGAATGTTTGTTTACAGGAAATGAATAATTAAAGAAAATTAAGACCCAGTTGAATAGCACCATTAGGTTAAACAGATTGCTCTTCTAGGATTAAAGGTTAAGGTGAAAGACAATGTAAATAAGTAATTTGATCTCCTAGTAAAATGCTTAACTTTTCCCAGCTTGCTTTGTGTAATTTTTAAATATATATCTGTAGTCACTGAGTGGCAAATCCAAAAGCAGATGGTTATCTGTATAATTCTTAGCTCCTTTTATGGGTACATCATCTCTTTTTTTTTTTTTTTTTTTTTTTTTTTCTGAAAGTGAAGGTTTTAGTAGCTAAAAATGAAGGGAAGTGTTCTCTTGCCTTACAAGAATTCTTTTACAGTTGGTTTAAAGAAACAATTAACTGTCCCTGAAAGCTCATTTTTTTGTTTTCCACTTTACAGGAAGAGAAAAAAATAATGTAGCTGACAAATACTTGGAAAAAATCCAATTCTTTATAGCAAGAAGGAACTGCTAATTCTCTTGTTCAGAAGGGTCTTTTGGTCTTTCTGTCTAATAAAAGGATTCTTGTCTTGAGGTAAATAACGTCAAACACTGCTTATACTGATGCTGAAGAGGAGAAAAATTACAGTACAGAAAGCTTTGAGATTAGGGAAGCAATCTGTGTGTTTACAAATGTGTCCTTTGCATAACTGGCTGGTGAATTCCCAGTGTGGGGTGTCCAGAGGGAGTAAAATGTCTGTTACCTTATTCTAGAAATAGCAGCTGGACCCTCACATTATAGAGAGCAAATGGAAGTGTTTCTTTTGTCAGGGATTCTCATAAAGGGAGACTAAAACTGCCTTGTACAGTGAATTCAACAGAGGCCCCAGATGTCTGTGTATGATACATGTTCATTTGCTAGCCTGGTTTCCTTTCCACAGCCTTTTCTAGACACAAAAATATGTTGGATGTATTTTGATTACTGAAATCTTTACCTACTTAGAGGCCATATTTTCAGCACAGTGAATTTGAATATTAATGGCAAAAAGAAGTGTGGGGAGGCCATCAACGGGCCTTTTGAGGAGCATCAAGGAACACTTAAAGGGTTAAGGTCCATTTGCAAATGCCCAGTGCTCCCAGCCCTGCCTGGCAGGAACTACTGCAAAACCAAGGGTCCTCCTGGTCCAGTCACTCCTCCCAGTGACTCTGGGTTTGGTCAAATTAATGTAATTTTGTGAGACGGGTGGGAAAATCTAATGATAGGAAACAATACCAGAATAGTGGGGGAGGAAATGTAAGGGATTATGGACAAAAAATGTATTGGAAGTTCTATTGGTTAGGAAACATAAATAACTGCAATACGTAAAAAGTACATTAAGTTCTTAAGTCTCTATTTTATCTATTTTTATTAATTGTACTGATTACCTATTTTACTCTTTTCTCTTTCAAAGTTGTTACAAGCCAACTTGATTCCATCAAGTATCCTGGAAAAGGCATCCACCAAAATCAATGTCAACCCTTTGAAATTTTGTTTGAAGGATGAATTAGGAAGCTGTGTGACCTGGCTGCACAACCCTAAGTGTTGTCTCTATTTTAGGAAGCCTCTGTTATTGTATTGAAGAATTTGGCTTATGCACCTTAGCAGGTGATACTGGCTTCACAATAAAAAAACTTGAACAACTGCAGAACAGAAAATGAGGTGATTGCAAGGAAAGATATCAGGTATTAAATCCTACTGCAGAGAAAATCATGCCCAAATGCTTATTGCTTTCCTCAACAGAGACATTGGTCTGTTTATTTCAAAAATAGACATATTTATATCACAGTGAACCTCTGATTTGTACCAGATGAGGGTCTGCCTAGTGGTGTATTAATTAAATGCTCTAAGAGCTGAACCAGAGTGTGGAAAGGACAAATCCAAGTATATGAGGGAGAATCCATCTGTGCCAGAACCTTTGGATGAAACAATCAGCAAATCAGAGTAGAATATTTGCAGTTGGCCAGTTTATAATTGTGGTTACTGGGAACACAAACAAAATATACACAGGGTTTAGGCCAGTAATACCTCATAGCTGTGAGTGACAAAAAAAAAAAAAAAAAAAAAAAAAAAAACCCAAAAAAACCCCAGAGAAAATGCTTTATCACTCAACACAACCAAGGGCAGTCCTACTGTGCAATGTACTTTTGTAATGGTGCTCAAATGCAAAATTAGTTGTCCCAGGGCAGCCCAGCACTTTCCCAGGGGGAGAACAGGAAGAGAACATGTCTACAACTTCCACTGCTGTGCTTTACATTATAGATACTAGCTAGAACACAGCAAAGGGTAAACCACAACTGGTATTTTTCTGCTTCCTTGCACAGAGGCTAGAAAAGAGCATTTGTAGGCATTTTTAGCCATTATTAATCCATGCAATTGTAACCTTCGTAATTTTCTCCCTTCAAAATGTAGAAGACATTGAAATAACAGCCTAAGGAGGTTTCAAAATTGGGACTTGGCATTTAAAGCCTAGTCAGCTTGCATGGCATTGTGTAGTAATTGCTAGTTAATGTAATAGCAAAACCATTACAGTGACAAAATCTTAGAGTGTATTTCTCTTTTGATGTGTAAATTAAGACTGTCAGAAAGCAGTCCCAATATTAAATAGGCCCCCTCATCCATTCAAGTTTGAAAACAGTTTGCTTAATCATTGGCAGAATATAGATACTCTGTCTGCCATATTCCCTAAAATGATCTTTCATGCATTCCCAAGGAGAAAGTATTATTTGGCCTGTGAAATGTTTGAAGGGTTATCTGCTGGACAAAGGAACAGTGATTTTTAATTTAAATTCTGGTAGAAATTTTTGTAGCAAACTACACAAAATTCAAGCTTTTTAAGCCTGAGTATTTTGGTACATTATTTCTTTTCAAATAGCAGTGCAAGATTGAAGAAATTCAGAAAAGATAATGCGTTTCCAGGGGATGGGAGAAAGATTTTGAAATAAGTACTAGCCTATTTGTAGAAATTATGGGAGCTTTGATAAAACCAAAAAGTACTTATGTGTTTTTTTCCTTTCTGGAAATCTTAATTGTTGCCATTACGATATAGACATTAAAATATAGCTCTCTAACCTATTTTTAGAAAACACATAAAAAAACAAACCAAACATTCCCATATTGCTTTCTCACTTTGGCAGAATTCTTTATAGGTTAATTTCGTCTACTAAAGATCTTAAATGATTTTGTGAATTACCAGGAAAAGTCACTGTAACATTTTTTCATAGAAGAGTGAAATATTAATAACAGTACTGCTGGTCCCCCTCAAGTACTTGGTCGATCTTTGTGCTTTTACCTCCTCCAGTTCCCCTTCTGTTCCTGATGAACTTTTAAAGTAATGATTGTTGCCCAGTAGAAAGTGAACCTGCTGCAGGTGTTTTGAATGTGAGTTGTGTATCTTACCTTTAGTTAGGCTGTGGGGAGGACCTTGGATTGCCTGTGGTTGTGTGACCCATTTCAGGGTCACTCCGCTTGCTCCTTGTCTTGTCAAACTTGGTTACTTTCTTGTAGTCCAATAGAAGTTGCAAACTAACTTTGGAGAGGCTTCCATGGGCTTATGTAATCTCCTAAATTGTTTTTGTGAAGCTGTAGTTTGATGGGATTCACAGCTGCTGAAATAATGGATCACTTCTAGGGAAGGGAGTGAAAAAACACAACCAACCACTGCAGAGCAGCACATTTCCCACAGCCAGAAAGCTTTGGTGAATTCCATGGAGGAAATCAGCCTCCATGGAGAAACTGAGCAGCTGATATGTGCTGTTAGGTCAAGCAATGACCTCAGCAGTAAAGGCTGCCTTGGGCTAAGGCTGGCTCTAAGGAACAAGCTGTGGAGGAAGCCATGTCATGGCAGTTTGGTGTTCCCCTTGGGATGCCTTTTGCAGCTGCAGGGTGCCTGGAGCTCTGGGCTTTCTGGTTTAAAAACCCTAACCCTAGGTGGTAAAGGCTGCCTTGGGCTAAGGGCTGGGATTAGCAAAGGCAGGAATTGCTGCTCATCCCTGTCCCACAGCACATCTGTGCTCTGCCCCTCTGCTGAAGGCTGTGTCACGAGAGACCTGAGGCACTGACCCAGAATCCGCCTCTTTCCTGGTGTGGGGAATGTCTTGCCTCACAGATCTTGGACAAAGGGCCTTAGTCCCACATGAAAAATTCTTTTTTCTCCTGATGGTTTCAGTGCAATGGGAATAACTGCTGTTTCTCTGGCCTGTATTGTGGATGAATAGGTAGTTTTTCATCATTGTGTTGCTCTGTGTTGAGGAATACTTCTAGGGATTCTTTGATCAATATATTCAAGGTAATTAAATAAAAGAGAGCACTTTGAAGTTGCTGGCAGAAAAATTCCTTCCTCAGAGACTGCTTTCTGTCCAGAGAAATTTAAATTTTGTATAATAATCATTGTTCTACTATTATGGTATAATCTTGAATATTTTTGTGTGTTCTGACAAGTGCTGTAGCAATGTGGTCTCCATGCTGCCTGTACAGATTTGTGTGTCTTGCTGCTGGGATTTTTCTATTAACATTGCTCCAGCTTAGGACAGCAGAACGTGTTTTTCTAACAAAATATTGTGAAAATATGAATTTTGGTGGCAATTAAAAAATGAAACAACAAAAAATATTATATTTGACTTAATATTTTGTCACTTCCCCTACAGCCAACAGTTACTGTGGTGTGTTGTGCTCACAATACCCCACGTCACTAGACCAGTGTGTGATTTTGAGCCCATCTCCTGCCATGTTTCTGGCAGATGCTCTGGTGCTTTTAGCCCTGTTTATCCCTTGCACAGTAAGATCATGAGTGAGCTCACTGTGGCTGCCAGTGAATCAGAGCTGAAATCCGGATAATTGCACCCTGACAGACCCAGCCCTGCACTGGGATCAGCACAGGGATTTCTGTCTGCTCAGACCTGAGCAGGAGGAGATGAGCTGTCCTTAACCAAAACCCAGCTCTTGGGATAGCGGGTGATGGCTATTAAATTATGTGTATAATAGCACACATAAATAAATGCACTGGATTACAGATGTGCAGTTTAGGAAGAGGGCTTGAGGGAAGGTGATCTAATTCTAATGGGATAATTTAAAAGAACCAATGTTTTGTTAAACAAAAAATCATAGTAATATTCAGCAATGAATCAAAAACTTAGTAAATAAATTTTTAATGGTTTTAAATTTCTAAATGTTTTAATTATATCTGTTATTTGCAATGGTTCTCCTTCCCTTTAGTTTTAGAAAGACAGACTCATAGTTTGTTACTCACAAAGAAAAAATAAAAGAAAAAGGAACCAAGAATATTGAATTGTGCTTATTATAAGAAATAGTCAGAAACTGATTAGTGTGGGAGGAATTAATTATTAAATCTACCCACGCTCTCTGTTTTTTTAAATTCTGCTATTCAATTATGCACCAGTAAATGTTATCATGCAATCACTGGCAAGGTGGTAATTACTATTTATGAATTGCTGCTTTTTAAGTCTGACCTTTAGATAAATTCCATTTGTGGAAGTAGTTTTAGGTATACAGTGATCTTGAGAAACTGTGTTTTTTTGTTTTGTTTTTCCTCAGTTCTGATTTTTTGATTCACTGTTTCAGTAGCAGTGACTTACAATCCCCTTTTATTTTTACTAATTAGAGTAGACACTTTAATGCACAGAAAGGTTCTCCTGTAAATCACTGAATTAAAAGAAAACAATTCTTAAGGTAAGGAAATGCATGTAAATGAGAGGTCAGTGAAAAGTATTGTGAAAGGTAGTAAACAGATGCCTTTTAAAATCAAGCTTCTTATCTGGGTGCCTAAATGGGATTTAGATGCCTGTGTTTAACCAGCCACTGACAAAGATTTTATGTTTTAATTATTTATGAGCCCTTGAACAGAACAGAGGTCAGTGGTATTATCTTTACTAGCTAGTTATACATCAGTATGACTTCATTCTGAAAATAACCATTTTCACCCCTTCTGAAACAGAAACCCAGTGTTCCCAATCTCCCACACACTGATTTTGCAACGTCCAGAGGCACTAAAGGGAACTGTGGGAGCAAGTGGGATCGCAGCTCATCAGACTGACTGAGGGGATTGTGGGCAGCCCTGCTCAGCCACTTGTCCTCATGAAGGCTCCAGCCCTGGAAGAAAATCACATTATTGCTTGGATTCCCAGCCTGTCCCACAACAGGCAAGAATGAGTCCTTCTGGGGGTGCAACCCTGCTAGAATCTATTTATTTGTTCTTCAGCTAGAAAGAAAGAAAGAAAGAAAGAAAGAAAAAAAAAAAAAAAGAGTGGATAAATACTGTTTGGTTTAACCAAAAAAATGCAAAGAGGACTCTAATTGAATTTATGTGTATATAAAATTGTTATTGTGTATGTCTTAGATTTGTGTGATGTGATGGGTTTTAATATTATGCTGAGGATTCATTGCTAGCTGAAGTGCTCCACTGTGCCAGGATTGCAGGGCACTTGTTCTCTTGAGGAAACAAGCTTGTCTGGAGAAGATTACTGAATCTCAAAGTTGAATTATTATGACTCACGTCATTTTACATTTTGAATTATGTTGCTTGCTTATGGGACAGAGGATTACTTTTTAGTAGGTTGATTTAATGCTTATTTAATGCTTGCTTAGGCACTAAAACATATATTTTTTTGCAAATATAAGAACAGCTGATATCAGTAAATTTGATTTGATCAAAATGGGCTGAGTGTCCTGGGTGCCAGGTTGGATGTGCTGCCCTTTGAGGCTGCAGGGTCATGCTGTGCCCCGGGAGCAGGAGCAGAATTCCTCCTTATGTCAGGTGTGCTCAGGAGCAGCGCTGGGAGGAGCAAATAAACCATGGCTGGGGGATTCTGTGGAGCTTGGTTTTGTGAGCTTTTAAACTGCTTTAAGAAGGAAATATGCATATATATATATATATGTATACACACACACAAATAGTCTTGTACCCTCTGATGGGCAAATATGCCCTGTTTCTCATTTTCCCCACATTTGAACAGTATAAGGTAACTTTGCAGAGTTCACTTGACAAGTATTAAATATTCCATTATGTTCTAGATGTGAAATTAAACTTGAGGATGAATTATTTTTTATACTGTTTTGCTACGTTCGGAAAGTGGTTTTGAAATGTATCAAGTCATAAAATTGCTCCAGCTGGACAATAATTCCGTTGTTGAAACTGGATGTGGAGAAGAAAATACACTGAATTTCTTTGCCTTCTTGGTTTCACTTATTTTACCATCTCTTCCTTAAAAAATGTAGAATCCTGATAAGAACATGATATAATATGTGCTGCTGTGATTTATTTAAATACAATAACAAATCTTTGAACTGCAGCCTAAATAAGGACTCCAATTTTACTTAAGTAAAGATACTCATGAGTAAAACTGTAAGTTTTAAGACTCTGAAGAAAGAATGGAGTTCAGGTTTTTTATGACATAAAAATTTTACCTTCCAGTTCTACTTATGTTGCATTAAGGAACAGTAGTTGTTCAGCAAAGTAAATTAATAAATGAAGAAATTAAATAAAGTTGCAGGAAAATAACAACATTTTAGTTAATTTTCTTTGGGAACTGATTCCTTGTGACTATAGGTGAGTTTGGTTTTGGGTTTTCAATATTTTGCCACCTTAAATTCTGTGATAATTTTATATTTTATATATTATCTAAATATATTACTCAGTTAAATGGTATTTTGCTGTTCTTGGGATTTTTGGGGCTAATTTAATTTTGTGATTATAAACAGGAAAACCATTCTAACCTTCAAATGTTTTTTTCTTCAATTTGCCTTAAGGTCAGTCTGCATTGGTTTGCTTCTTCTACTTTCATATGAATTTGAATGTAAACTGAGAAAAGTTCTACTAAAAGCAAAGTTCTGCCTGTGCATGCAGAGCCAAGGATACTTTTATTTAGGGTGGGATTTTTCTTTTTTGCCATTTAAGTAGAAGAAAATATTTGTATAATTTCAATATGTTTGGTTCCTAATGAAATGGATCAACTTAGCTGGGAACTGAACTGAGATAATTAATGAGCAGAGACTTCAGCTGCAGTATATTCTTACATCTGGAAAAGAACTCAGTAATACCAAGGAGTTGTGGGAAGAGATGCAGAGGTGTCCTTTATGAAAGATGTATGAGAGTTCCTGCTCTTTCAAACACAATGGAAATGGATTCATGCTAATGAGCTAAATTTTGATCTTCAGAACTTAAGCAATAGTATTAACACCCTAAATGTTATATTAAATAAGTAGGAATATGTGGTATTGAAATATCTCTAAATATTTTTTTCTGTATTAGGAGAAAAATGTGTGTGAGTAGGATGCACTGTTTCCACTGCCATCTTGGTTTCTACCCTGTATTTAAAATTCCATAATGGAGTTCACAATTTTGAACTTTTCTTTATTTGCCTTTTGCCAGCCTAGAGTGATCTGGGACTCAGGACTTGAGTTATGAAAGGGGAGATGCCTCCTGGCTTTCTGGAAGGCAAATGCTTTTGCATGAACTGCTTGCTGAAGCTCATATTTAGAGGTTGACTAAAACTGCCTCCTTTTGCCTTCAGCCCCACCATCTTTCACACAATTAGGCTCAACTGACTAATCTTGATTATGTAATAATTAGTGTCATTCCATTGTTGGCAATTTCCCCTGAAACCCTAAAGCAAGCTATGAAAGATATTAATCTTGAATTATTTTCCAATTCACTTTCCAGATGTTGTGCAATAGATCTGCTACTCTGTGATGCACCAGAAAGCTGAAAATGTGAGATTTACCTGTGCTGATTCACATCACCTGTAGTCAGTCGCTATCAACAAAGACCTGCCAGTTGCCCCTTCATCTGGAGGAAACCCAAAGCAGTCAAAAGGAAATGCTTCTCAAAGGTAAGAGAGACTACTTTTTAAAAAAATTTATTCTCTGTTGAGTGATGGATTCTGACCATTTTAACTGTGCAGTTGTGTTGTATTTGTTGCAGGAAAACAGGGGGAAAGAAAGTGGGGGGAAATTAAAGCAGCTCTTTAGCCCCGAGTTTTGAATTATTCCTCTAAGGGTAATTTGAGTTCTCAAATCAAGATTTTTCTGCAGTTAGGGTATCTGTTTCTTGTCACTAGAGAATTTGTGTGGGGTTCTTCCTCTTACGTTACAGAAATGGAAATTTTCCTCTTACAGAAAATGGAAAGATAATACCTGAAAACATAAAGATTTCTGCTGTGCCTTCTGATCTGCCCCAGAAGGCTGATTAACAAATTAATGTGCATTTCTGGGTTACACCCTGTCTATGTAGGCACACAGTTTGTGGTGATTGGGCTGGGCTGAGCCCATCCCCAGTTGGTTTCAGCTGTGAGCAGCAGGTGAGCAGCATTGACGGTAACGAGCCATGGAGTGCCCAGGGGCACTGACCAACCAGCCAAGGGAGCAGAGGGCACACAGGTGCAGGGCATCAACAGGAGGGGATAAAAGGCTGGGCTACAGCACAAGCAAGGCAGATGCTTGCAGCCTCCTGGAATTGTGTGATGCCCTGCTGGGAGTGGTGGCTGTCCCAGCTGTGCCGTGTCTGGTTTATGGAGTTGGCCCCTTCCACACCTGTGTCTGACAGAGTGGGGAGGTGAGCTGGACATTGCATTTTGAACATCTGCCTGTTGGGAAGCAGAGACTGGAAGTGAACTGTGAACAATGTGTACATAAGCTTGGCTTCAAGAGCTTCCCCAGGGAAATCTGAGCCCAGTCTTTGTTGTGGACACTTTGGGGATGTTTTTTCTTGCTATTGCTGTGTAAAGTCCTTGTTACAGCCATTTATATTGAGCTGCACCCTGGGGTGATTAGTCTTCTGTAGATGAGTAGGAGGGTGCTGACTGTGGTGTACGGCTGCAGTAAAAAGGCTGTATGTTTGGAGGAAATTTCATGGCTTGGATTTGACCTCTACAGAAAATGAGCTGTGGAAATCCTTGGGACTCTCAACCAGAAAAACAGAAACCATGCGTTTTCCTCATCAAATGACCTTCAAGAGTTTAACTTATTTTTCTGTTGCTAGAAAGGCAAAAAGGCTGTCTATATCTATGCCTCTTGATCTTGCCTTTTACTATTTCTGAATAGTTTTAGCTGAGGCAAGACACACTTGTCATTCTTGGCTTTATAATTTTCTTTCTGAGTGTGATTATAGTGAAAAATATTAGACAAAGGAGTAGGAGGGGAGAGAAAAGCTTTGAAATTGTGCATGTGGGCTGTAGCTAGAACCCCTAGGTGAGTTAATAAGCATGGTGGTAGCCTGCCTGCCTGGGCTATTAGTACTTAGCACTGTGGTATTGTGCTTTGAAAATGCTCTTGAAATTAAGATTGCTTACAGAGCAGGAAGGTGATACATGGTGTTATTGTCTATACATTTTGCTGCAATTTCATACTTCCAGGAGACTGCTGGCAATGTGATACCAGTTTGTGCTGTTGCTGTGATGTACTTTTTAAAGCAGCATATCTTAGAGGCTGCAAGCATAAGCCTGAGAAATTAGGAAGTTGAAGGAAAGAAGGATTATATTTGTTTAATTAGGAATGCCATCCTTGTTGCAATTCACACTTTCACTCCTAGAAATCTCAGTCAATTTGTAGAAGCTGGAGTGTTTCCTTATCCACTTCTGGTACATTTTGGGACTGATCAGTAACCAACCATTCCTCTAGAAGAACTTAATGGAGCAGTGGGCACAGGAGAAAAGGCTCTGTCTGCCAGCTCCTGCCTCACAGGCCTAAATGGTTGGAGCTGTGTGTTGCCTCTCTCTTGTAGGACACCCTCTCCCATAGTAAAAGCAGCAAAAATAGCACAAAATTGACTTGGTAACAGCATATTGGGAAAGTTTTTTGAGATCTTTCTATCAGCTTTTGCCAAAGTTGTTGCAACAGTTGCACAGAGAACAGATTTCTTATTGGGCTTTCTTCCTTAGGTTGTCCACTAGGATGTTTGCCCACTTATGATGGATTCTTCATTTAGGCAGATAAAATCTAGTATTAGATTCAGTTGATTGAATCTTTGTTTCCTGCTAGTAGACCAGGACAATAGATTCTTATACTTAATTAATTAAGAGTTGATACCTTCCTCCATAATTCTGTCTTCTCCATATATCTTTGTGTATATATTTGTAGTGTAATGTTGAACAAATATGCTGAGTCTCTATAGTACAAATTCTGTTAAATCTGTCCATTTTTGATCAGTATGTTGGAAGAAATATACTAATTTATAGCCAGTCCTAAGACCTATGGCAAATGAAAGCACAAAGATCTTGTTTTGGGCAGAGTTATAAAATAAGTGTGACGTGGAAATAAAAAGGATGAAGGGAAAAAATAATTAAGAGAACATTGTGAGCTCCAAGAACTTTTGAAAAAGCAGAAATTTTGCCCACTTTTCCTCACTGTTCTTTAATTTCTGCTACAGATTTTATGTATTTGCATATAAACAGAAAACATTATCTGTTAATATTCAGACAGTCAGATACTCAAGTATTTTGTCCCTTTGCTGGAATTTAAAATGCTAATGAACGACTAGGCTTCAGTAACAAGCTGCCTAATTTCACTTGCAATGATTTAACAAAAGTGTTTTTCATCTGGGAGAGCCAGAAACAAACAACTCAATTTTTGGCAACAGATTTTTTAATTTATTGTTCTTTCTGAGGTTGTATTATGATAGAGCAATGTAAAGGGAGTTATTTTCTGTTTCTGGTCCCTGTCAGAAAAATACACATGGGTAATCTTGTTAGAAGAGGAAAAATTTATCCAGAAGACTTATGTCAACACATTCTCTACAGCTTTTTCTTTGAAAACACAGATTGAGTATCATATTTTACAAAGCCAGGAACCAAACATTTATTTAAGATGGGATATTCAAATCCTCGAGGCTTATTTCTAGAGCAGCAGTGAGGGAATTCTGGTGCCATGGTGCAAAACTCCAATAAATGCACTGTTATTTTATGTAGAAAAATCTAAAAGGAATGACATTGTGGATTTTGTATCAAAAATAATTTCTAAAATTGGATTTATAATATATTTTTGTGGTTTCTTAGGGCACTTTATTCTCATAGTGCAATATAGTAAACTTCTGAGTTATAGCATGTGTCAAGAACCACACAGAAAGTAGGTATTTTTTGGCATTCAGCATGGATATTATTTAAAGACACTGCTGTGTGATATCAGCTAGCACTTTCACCATGTCTTTAAAAGCTCTATTTATTCCTTCTTCACTCATTTCCCCTCAGTTTCAAATAACTTATTTCATCTAATTCACTTTAGAGTTCTAAAACTTGCCCTTTCAAAGGAAGGTGTAATGGAGATGTGAATAAATAATTGCTCTTTGGTCTGCTGCAAATGCAAAGTATTTACCTTAAGGTTTTTTATTTTATTTTTGCAGTTTTAGAACTTGATGTAGAATGAAAATGTCAAATTCAAGTATCCTAGATAATGGAGAAAAATGAGTTTTGCTACCAGTATCTCTGTTCGCTGCTCAAGAGAAAGGGGATCCCATTGTGATATTTTCATCCCATCTGCATAAATAAGATTCTCTGACTTATGTACTTGCTCTAATCATGTACTTAATGTGTGCTGTCTCACCAGCAAGGGATCACAATGCGGATGCAGGCATTTACATGGGAAATTCCTTTAATCCTGGCTGTGGCTGTGCATGCATTCAGAGCTGTGGGTGTCCTTGGAGCAGTCAGTGTATTCAGCACTTTGCAGCACCAACCCCTCAGTCTTGAAAACACAGAGAAAACAAGAGCAGAATTCATTCTTTGTTTGAATGTGCTTAATAAGAACGAGTGGTACCAGCTGCAATGGTAAAATGTTCAGGAGAGAAAAGTGTTTCCATGTCATGTCATTGTGGTGCATATCCCTTGTAAAACTAAAGGAGGGGGCTTTTATCACAATGGGATTAATGATGCTGGCATATTGCAGATTTATGTTTTGGTTTTTCTTGTAGAATTATCAAGCTTATTTGCAACTTATACTGGCAGATCTTCTAAGATTTCCCATGTTCAAAACTATAGTACTAGAGACCAGTAGTGCTGCTGCTTTTATAGGGAGCATTGAAATGAAAATATTTATGGTCAGTTAATTCCTATTGACTTCAGTATACCTAAGATCAGACAAGAAATTCCTTCTTTCTCACTGTCTTTTTCAGCCTTATTGAACTGGAGTAATCTCTCTCTCACACACACAACACTCCCCCCATTTTATTTCTATCCTTTGAGATCTTAAAAGGAAATGGGGAACTAAAAAAGGAGGTGTTGGAAGAGGGAAGGTTCTCCTCTCTGGCAGGGAGTGAGCTGCAGTGGCTCTGGTCTCACAGCCTTGCTCTGCACTGCAGGGTGCTGAGTGACTGAGGTCTCCATCACCTGCTTCTCTGAGGTTTGCGTGCTCATTTTCTGCTCTGCCATCCCAGAGAGTGAAATCCTACAGTGTGCACGTCACTTGCCAGATTAATTGAACCTCATCAAAGTTAAATCAAATACAAAGATGGATATTAGTAAGCATAAATGCTCATAAAATTATTTTGTGGTTATTTATTGAAGGAGTAGGCCTTGGGTTTATTTGTTTTTATTTTATACAAATGTATTAGATTGCTTTTTGTTTTTCACCCAGTGTAAGGACTGATTTATTTTGGTAATGTAGCAATTTAAGTCTAATTAGGAAATTGTGCAATGAAAAACCTTAGCATTTAAGAAAATACTATTCCTTTAAAGATTGTGCATGCTGGATGTAAGTTAATGCAATTTTCATTAGAAGTTTTCATTGAGTCCCATCTGTTTGAATATACAGCAATGATGAATTATTAATGTGTATTGCTGTAAGAGAATAGTCATTTACTGACAGAAAACAGCATTTGGTTTGATACAGGAAATTAAATCACTTTATGCTTGTGAAGCTTGTTAATTATATCTGAAGTAAAGGATTTTAATTGATCTCAATACTTGCTGTGCAAAATAATTTTCCTCACTTGAATGTGAAAGGATGCATAACTATTTTTATTCTGTTTTTATCCTTAATATTGGTTTAAGCCGTTAAAGAAAAAAACCCAAGCAGTAGTTTTCAACAGCTAATAACAATTTGGTACAAACATAATTTAGCATCTACTCAGCTTTCAGTAAATGGAAAAAAGAACAAACAAACACAATCCTTATCTTTAATGTATTGGCTTGCATGAAGAGATGGCTGTTCATTAACCTCTAGGCAGCCTTCCCAAAAACCTCGGTGTAGTTTCTGGGTGAGGTTTGGGCTCAGCCCACCAGGGGCACCCAGGGCAGCCTCATCCAAACCCTCTCAGCTCTGGACACGGGGTGTGCGCCACCGGGGAGTCCTGAGGAAATTTGTGACTGCTGCTGGAGAAAAAGACAGACTCGTGTTTGGGGGCAGGAGAACAAGTCCTGGCTTAACTTCTAAGTGATTCAAACTTTTATATAAAAACTTAAAAAAAAAAAATTAAAGAAAAGAAAATAGACTGAAGATTTGAATGTGATGTATCCCAACTCTATTTACACTTCACAGACCAGGCAAGCTTTAAGGTTTTGTTCACTTGCCTCAACACATGAACTAGAGAAAAGTATTGCAGTCTTAGTAGGAAATTATTAATTCTCCAAGTTATGAAATACACGAGGAACAGGAGGCCTTGAGGCAGACAAATAGACAGTACCAACCTGCTGGGGTAACAAAGGTGGTGTTCTCACTCATCTCTGGATGACTCCCTGCCTCAGCTCCCACTCTGATGCTTCTGGTCCAGAAGCAGCTCCTGTGCATTTCTTTGTGCTGTGTTTCATCTGGTTTAGACCTCAGGGAGGGTCTAAAGACTTGAGAGGTTTCATTTCAGCTGTGCTGATGGAGATTTTACCGGAAGGAGGAGATGAACTAGAGATAATGACTAGGCAATGGCTAAATATAACCCAAAATGTCCACCAAACATTTTATTCTCAATTCTCTTGGTGGGGTGGCTGATTCTGGTGGGAGCAGTGAGAGAGGCCAAGCAGAACGGGTGTTCTAGTGGTGCTCTGTTTCATTCTTAGTGCAAAATATGAAATTTCTGCAGGATTTCTGTTCATCATGTCTGCTGCACAGGGAACATATACATCTTATTCTTGTCCCCTGAATCTGTTAATGAAACATGATTTCTTCCAACCCTGTCCCTTAATGTGACTACAACATGTCTAAAATTTAGACTATGTGGATTCAGCCTCTGTGGCCCAGATAGTTCTGGAAAGAGAAACCTGTGCCTCTTTAACCAGTATAGTGCAGATAGTGCTTTTTGTCATAGTGTTTATCAGTTAATCCCTTTTAAAAGCCCATATATAATTTGTTCATTAGGTTTAACACTGCTCTATGGCATATGTGATATTTACCAAGACACCTTAAGAAGATGAAATATTTGAATCTGAATAGCATGTTTGTCTATAAAATGAAATAGAAAATAAATAGAAATAATTTGTGGCTTGGGGATGAGACCCAGAATGGAAATAGAAGGCATAATAGGAGGAGATATTAAAAAGAAGGTGATTATTGCCTCTGCTGGTTTCTTATCTGCTTGGGTCCAGAGTGTTCAGAGACCAGAGCACATTTCAGGGCAATTGGTTGCTGGAAGCTTTCAGTCCCACTGTACCCTCCTCATCTGTTTCTACAACCCAGATGGAACCTTATTTACCAGTGAAAAGTACAGATGAAGGAATTGATGGAGCTCAGTTTGAGAAGATTAAAAGATGTGCAGTCAGTTTCGAATGCAGTTGAAACAAAAAGAAATGGAAATGCGGTAAAACTCCTTTCACTTGGAAAAGTTCAATCAGCTTTGTATTTGAAGGTTTTTAGCAAAACAACTTTTATCTTTTTTCACCAAAACGCATTTCTCACTAAAAGATAATGATAGGAAATTTCCATCCAGTATAGATGTGTGTCTGTCAGCCAGTTTGTGGTGCTTGAAGATTCAGTCTAGAGGCACTGAAATATGCCAGTAGCCATGTGGATATGTTTCCTATCCGAAATATCTGCTTATTCCTGTCCCTTTCGACAGTCAGTTCACCTGGGTTGTACAGGTACAATGTAGGTGAAATGTCATCTGGATGGTTTTTAATGTTTGATTGAAACCTGGACATGTGCTATCAGTGGAAAATGTGTTGTTGAGAATCAACATTTACACACATGCTAAGCATGGATGCTGTTTTTAGCTTTTTATTCTCAGCAAAAAGAAAGAGAGCATTATCCAAAACTCACAAGTAAAATCTTCCATCCTTTTGCTGTAAATCTGTTTTGGGGTAAAAAAGCAGGCCTGGCTTGTGTCTTCTGGAAACTTTTATGTTGGGATCACAACAACTCTCAGTCAAGAGATCGGCACTGTTTTGTATTTTATATTTTTGGCAAGCTGACAAACCCGCAAATCCAGAAAATCAGTATCAAAACCTATAAAAAATGCTTATGACGCCTCTTTCCAAAGTATTTAATACCTTTCAAATAGTTTTGCTATCAAGTATTACAAACTGCCCCAAGTCTTTCAATGCTTTGACATCTGTATCCTCTGCATCCCTGGCACATGCACAGCTTTCAGATTATGCTTGTGACTTGTCATGTATTAATTTCAAAATATACCTTAGAAAAGAAGTTTTTTTCATTAAACCTCTAAAGACATGATTGCCAGAGCTTTGTTTAAATGATGGTAACTAAGTCAAGAGCTGTGGCATCAGCTTTTAAAGTAATAGATTTAAAATAACAACGACGACAATATCTACTAATTATTTCTGCTGCAATAACATTTAGTTTATCAAAGCTGTGAAGAAATCCTAGAAATCTCTTGGATTTGCTACTAAAGGAGCATCACTAGAAAATTTTGTTTATTTTCATTACAAAACCAGATCCCATGTGTAGCAGATGTTTTGAGAAAGCTGGAAAATTAAGTTAAGTTTTAATGAGAACTATTGTTCTGGTTAAATAATGCATACCTCCAGCTACAGAGATGTCACATTTAGAGATTCCAGTCTTGAAAACAATTAAAATGTCTTTTTGTCACCAATTTAAGTAATGCTTGAGAACTAAGAATTTTAAGTGTCTTCCCTGAAGCAAGAAACACATTAACAACAATGAAGGCTTATTCCCTATTGTACTCTGTGAGCTGCATTTTGCAGGAATAGCTTTCTGAAAAGAACTAACTTTCAACAACTTGAATTGCTGAAATCTGGAAGTGAAGGATGTTCTTTGGTACAGGAAAAATGCAAAGATCTAAGCATTGAATTGCTACACAACATGTACAGTCCAAACAGTAATCTGTCATACAGTGTTTTATGTTTCAAGTTTGTTTTATTGACCTCATTTCCATTTGTACCTCATCTCCCAATCAACTGTTGCCTTTAGATTTGATGTGGATTATAAAATAGGCTAGAAAACTGATTCCTGGAGGCTTGATTTGGAAGTACAGTCTTTGCTTAGTGTTCTGTGTACAGTTAAAAGTTAGAATGCTCCAATATTTAAACATTCTTTGTGGAATAGATGAGGATGTTGCTGTGCTCTGTTGCATTGTATGTACTCATCTCCTTGGATTGCTCTGCTCTTTCCTTTGCTGTCTTCATTTTCTACTGCAGGAGTCTTGATGGAAAAAAAAGCAGCATAATAAAGATCATATTTTTGATTGCTGCTAATCATAAGCTAAAAATGCAGAACTTGTTAATTATCTGGTAAAGCCAGAGATTCTTCAGGGACAGAGCAGTTAATTTCCTTTCTTTGCATTTCATAAGCATATCACTATTAATCATGGAGATCATAAGCTCAACATTCCTGAAAATGTGCTAGTTAAGTAAATGCAACTGACTTATGATACACCTCATAAGAAATCTTCAGAGAGCTACATGTTCTGCTTTGCCTGAGAAATTGTGAGCACTGTCTGAATATACATATAATATCTAAGCCTTTGCTACTGAAATACAGCAAAGGCTTATTTCAGATCTACCTAGGGCCTGGAATAAATAGGAAGCCAATTTTCACTCTTCACAATGAGTTTTATTTATTAATGAAGCTATCTCAAAATCTATTTTAACATATTGCTAGTGACTCTGTTGCTGCTGAAACATTATATCCTCGTTGCTGGTTGTGGATGGGGTTAGGGAAGCTAGCTCATGTCTGGATTCTATCTAGAATAAGTACACAGAGCATTTTGGCATTGGACTGGCACTGCAGGTAATGGGATGTTTTAATTAAAACCCCCCAGACAATGGTCATTTGTGTGTATGTGGGCATAAGTCAGTTATGTAACTCAGTGCTTTGCAGATCTGAAGAATCCTGATATCAGATTCAATAATGGAAGTGATAGATGTAACACTTTGCATGCCAATTATATTATGACCTTATATGCCTGCGTTAATACTTCCCTTTGCATCGTTGTGCTCTGGATTAATTCATCAGTGTGACTGCAAAGGTCACAGGAGAGTGCTGAAGGTCTAAGCTGCATCACTGCTCATACTTTATGAGTACTTGTCAAAAAAGAAAGACAGAAAATGTGACAGATGAGACTTTTCCAAATTAAAATAAGAAACAAAGTAGTTTTTCCAGCACAAACACTTATGACAGACCTTTACAATGTAATTGCTTTCAGTCTGCTAACATTTACTTGAGCATTTTGACCAGCATCCAGCTCTTTCTCCCTATGTAATTCTTCCTGTTCTCAAAATTAGGATTTGTATCTCAGCTTTAATTAGTTTATTAATAAATGAACCACATTCAAGCTAGCAATTAGTCACCAGTCTACCTGTGAATAGCTACTAAATTAAAATAATTCCTTTGCTATAAAATAGGTGATGATGACAGTCCATTCATTAGTTACAGAGGAGAAAATACCTCTGTAGCCAGAGGAAGATATATTTTTAAAAATTTGTAATAACCATCTAATTGGTTGGTGCAACCTTGCAATGCTCATTTTGTGCTATGTCACATCTGGTACAGTCAACTTGGTGACACTGTGAGCTGTTCTGGCTCCATTTGTTCAGACAAGAGGGAATCTGCCTGAGACTTTCACAGGCAATTTCCTGAAGGCCAAGAAAAATTCATTTAGCACTTAAAAAAATCCAAGTGACCAGAGAAAGCAGAGTGATATGGAAACTTAAATGAGGTGAACTAGAACAGTGAAGGGGGAAAGTGGTGCCCGCACTTCCCTTGGTAACATCCTGGTGCTTGAAATGCTGTGCGGAGCTGGGAGCGCTCCACGTCGGGCTCTGGGGAGAAGATCATGGCTTGAAACACCAGCTGGTTATTTCTGCCTGCTTGGGCGCTGTGAGTGGTGTTTGCTGTGAGAAGGTCACATGAAACTTTAATCAGGACAGAGGCAAAGGCATGGGGAACACTGTGCAGCCTGACAGGGAACCTGCCACGCTTTCCCTTGTGCCCCTGTGGAACAAATGCTGCTTCAGCAGGGACATCCTCATCCCTCAGAGCACCTGGGAGCCAGGAGGAGCAGCCTCTTTGGGGGACCTCCAGGAGAGGAGGGAGAGGAATATTATTGCCATTGTCCTGTAAAGGTGTCCAGTTCATAGAAATGCTATTTCCTATGCTAAAAAAGTGGGAAACCACCTTAATTTTTAGTAAAAAATGCTAGACTGGTGCCTTCTGATTACTTTGTGAGACTGAAAAAGAAATGAAGCACTTTCTTTAAAGTGGAATAAAAAGAGCTCTGTTCAGCTGGAAAAGATATCTTTCCATTTGGCCAGTCAAAGAAAATTTGTAAAAAAAAAATATAATTATGGTTGCTCTGAAGTACATGTCTTTTGTATCTGTACCCTGAATGTTTTGTTTGTTTGATTGGGGTTTTTGGAGGGGGTTTGAGTTGTTTGTTTTGGGGGTTTATTTGACAGTGCTGGAGGGTCATTTTTTATAAACTATTGCTCTTACCTCAGGAGTGTGCCTCGAGTCTATAATGGGAGCAGTAGTGGTCATGTATCTGCTCTTACCCGAGGTAATAAAGGTGATGAAAGGTTTTGAAAATTCAGAGCTCTGCCTTAGTTTATCTTCCTTAAAAAAACCTACATTTTCTAAACCTACTAACCCTGTTACTCTTAGTTTATGCAGTTTTGTGTCAGAGCTTGTCCTCCTAGCTAAAATAGATCTGTCTTGTGCTGTGATGCAAGGCATTGTGGTGTGTTTATTTATACATACATAAAAAAGCTTTGGGAAAGAAAGGGAATGTGATATGACTAATTCTGACTTTTTATTCTTGAAATTATTTCAATTATGGATACAATTTTTTTGTAATTGAAATTACTTTATGATCAAGCAAAAAAAAAACCCTACACAGAAATAAATGGATGTATTGTCAATGGTAAACTTAATTTTCAAGGAAGATGTTACTTCTGAAATGCCAACTTTCACTTTAAATTTAAAGGTGTCTGGATCTTCATACTAGTAGCACAGAATAATTCTCTGGTAGAGAACTTTGTTGCTTCTGTAGGAAGGGAAGCTAGCTTTATTGTACCACACTAGAAAAATACTTGAGGCTATATGGGTAAGAATAATTTCTATCCATAGGGTTCTGAGGAAGAAAGAATATTCATCACTAAAAAGTAGGGCTAGGGAAGGGAAGGTTACTAAAATTATTACTTAAAAGCACTGGATGACTGAAAAAGGCAATATTTTTAAGAATTAAGGCTCTGTTACAGATTTGATATAGTTATGACAGTTACAGTATTTGGTTACAATTGCTAGTTCAAATTGATACAAAATAAAGGGAAAAATTTTTATTCAATTAAAACTTGACTCTTCTTTCCCAAAGAATTATTGATGCAAAGTCTCTGGGGCTCAATGTACTGTGAAAACTGAGGTGTCAGCTTGCATCTGGATCTGCTACTGGAAGTTTTTTCCATTGTCAGTGTGGCACTAAAGAGCATTTTAACTTGTTAGTTTTGTGAAGCTGGTGTTTATGCAACTGTATGACACAGATTGCTTTCTTTACTGCTGAATTTTAGTTTTCCCAATGAGAGCATGGAGAATGCCAGAGAAAACACAGTGCTGCCAAAAACCAGTTCAGGATCACAAAGAGTATTTTGTTATGTAGAGGAGTTTTTTTTTGATCTCTGATACTTTAGTTTTTGCTTTGGGGAGGGAAGGAGTGAACCCTGTAATGTATTTTTTTCATCTGATATGTATTGGATGTATCCTAAACTTTGGTTGAGTCAGGAAATAATGACAAGGCAGTGGCATAGGTTTTGCTTTTGCTTTTTCCTTGCATTTTGCCTGAGCTAATTCAGATGTTTGGATGCAGCTGACAGTCACACAGACTGTGTGGTGAGGATGGTGACAGGGCCTGGCACTCTCTTGTTTGTGAGATCTGATGAAGTAACAGCATGAATTCCTTTAGCTGCACTATGCAGATGACACGCTATATTAATCAAACTGAAGTTTACAGGTCTTGAGCTGTTCACTTTAAATTTAACCATTTTTTAAAAAAGAAAAAGGCAAATAATGCTGTGATCTGTCTCTAGGATTTATTAACTCCAAATACAGCAATTTTTACCTTTATGAGAAGTTGCAATTCAACTGTGACATCCTTCACAGCAAAAATGATATTCCAGACATCATAAATGACACTTTCCTTCGAGCAAGCCTGCAGATGAAGATGCAGAAATACCTGTTCAGAAGCTGATTTAGAGTTAACAGGGGGACAATTTTACTATGCTACAGTATATAAACATTTCGCACAGACGACGTTTTATAGCTGGTCACAGTGCTGATAAATATATTTTATGCAATATCTGCTTGTAATGTGCAGATGGAGACAGAGGAATTCTCCATTTCATTTTGGTTTATTTTACTTTGTCACTTTAATAGCATTTAGAATAAGCTGGATAGGCCATTAAAAACTAGCAGATATACCTAGCTCTTAGTTACACTGATGTAAATTACAGTTTGCTGCCTTTGGTAAAGTTATTCCACACTTATAGAGCAATTTGCAGATTGTAGATATGCCTTGAGGCATTGCAGAGGTGTAAAATTAGAGCAAATGAAATAAGCATCAAACCTTTCCTGGAAATTACAACTTTTTTTCTATTATTTAAAAAAACCAACAACAACTAAACATTTAAAAGCCAAAATAAAACCACTACAAAACAAGAGCCAAATAAAACTCTATACATGATGCTTTTATTTCTACTATTCTATTACAGCCTGAAATAACAGAAATATCTTCTGATTAAAAGTGAAATATAATTTTTGCTTTAGGCTGTTTGTATCTAAAGGATCTGCTGCTGATATTGAAGCAGGGGAGTCAGTGCCTGGAGAAGGGTGGCTTCCTAAATTTTCAATTCTTTACCTGATTATTCTGGCTTAAAGTGTCATAAACCTTGTGATCCTGCATGCATTATTTTAGACATGTTTTCCCACGAACATCAGAACAGGGAAATATGGGACTGTTTATGAAACTCTAATCCTCCTTTTGTAGTCAGTGTGAGAAGTCAGGTGAGCCCTATTTTTTATCTTGTGTTTTGTCATTTACACCTGAATACTTCAATCAGCTGTAAATTAAAATTCCTGAATATTATTCTGCAGCACTACCAAGGCACCAAGGGCATCTTAAATCTGTCTAAATCCTGCAAGATATTCCTAGGCCCAGAGGGCTTTGCCAGAATGCCCAGCAAGAACCAGGGTAGGATGTGATTGGGATATGAAGCTTTTTCAATCTGTGCTCTGAAGAGTGGAAGGCAGGAGCCCAATGGAAAATTAGAATTGTTCCTTGTGATTTCCTGCAGTTTCTTATAGATTCTTTTCAGTACAAATTACCTTCTTAACAGCTGGCTTAATTTGTTTAAGGGTCCTTTAGGCTGTGGAAGGTAAGATCCTTTTCACATGTTGGGTATGTGGTTTGATATTGCAGCTTCTGAAGGAGCAGAAATAGATTTGCAGATACCAGCTCTGGCTTCCTGTGGGGCTCTGGCTGGGACTGTGCTGAGGGCAAATACTGGCAAATCTTCATTAGTGCCAGAGAAAGCCATTTGACAGGCCTCAGAACTATTGAAGGTGTGTGGTTTCCTTCCTCTGGCTGTACGTGTTGAGCCTTGCTGCTCTGTGTCCTACAGGACACTGGAATCTGCTCTGCTGGGGATTTTCAGAGCCTACTGAAATGTTTTCAAGGTGTGATGAGGCCTGGAAAGTGCTGCCCCAGGAGCCACAGTGTGCCAGTGTCAGCAGCTGGGTGCCCTCACTGATGGGTGTCATGCCATGACAGCCAAGTTTTCCTATTGCAAGGGAGCCGTCCTGGCTGAGCAATGCCTTAGTCAAACTAGAATGGAAAAATCACACTGTAACGCTAACTACAATGAAGCTTGCAGTTTTAAATGTTAGCATTGAATTTATAGAATTTGTTTTACCTAGGCACACATCAGGTTTCCTGAAGAGAGAGCCAGCACACTTAATGTGTACGCATAACTTTAGAAGAAACAGAAAAAAACCATGAACTTAATGTTAGCTATCCTGCATCTGTGCTGCAAGCCAAAATGTATGTTTCTTCCTCTGAAAGAAACCTATTTTGCATTAATATTTTTCTGGCTCTTTTGAGCATGTCTGTTTAGCCTCACAGTCTAATCTCATATGTTTATACAAGATTCAGAACGTACCAACAAGGTTAAAATATATTAGTGTGAGTTCATGAATTGGAGCCACAGTCTGGATCCCACCCCAGGGTCTCTCTTAGACTGCTATAAGTGGGTGCTGAGGTGGAGGCATGGGAATTAGTCACACTCAGATGATGCTGCTGTGCTTTATTGTGCCAGCATCAGAGACCACACAAGCTGGAAATAAATCTTTAGTGATTATAGAGCGAGGATTCAAGAGGCACATCTGAGATATCTGGCTTTGGCATTGTCCCTCCAGAGCCCTTAAAGGTGAGCTTGAAGAATTGCAGGTTTTTTATGTAGCAGCTGGAGCCTTTGCCTTGTTACTTCACCTAAGAGTTGTTTTTCTCATTTTTTACCCTCATGGATGTGTCTTTGCTGTGGTGATGGTTTTTCAGACCTGAGTGCTTACAGGGTCTCTGTATTGGCAATCACCCAGGGAGCTGTGCCCTTGTGAGCAGTGCTGTCTCCAGTTTTGGCTTTTTCTGCCTGTGCAGGATTTATGTGAATGCCTTGGTGAGGCATTTTGTTTTCTTCTCAAAAAAGATGAGCCATATAGATTTCCTCACCATAAATTGTGGGAGTTGTCCATCCTTCTATCAAGAGTGGAAGAGCTCTGGGCAGACAATGAGGGTCTGCAAGCATTTTCCCTTGCAGACAGAATGGGCAAGCACTCCAATTAGAGAAGTTAAAAGCAGCATTAATTTTAGGTCAGATAATTCTGAGCTTTGGCACGGGAGAGGTCAGGAAAAAATGGCTGGGTAAGAGCCTGGATTACCTGTAATGTGAATACAAATATTAGTCAGCAATGCCATAAGGGCAGACAGGTGCTTTAAGTGCCAATAAGGCTGACAGCCTGACAGAGACATTGCTAGTCTTGTACTGGCATAAAATTTGTATTGATTCATAAGTCAAAAGTTCTGTTACACTAATCATGCATTTGTATTGCAAATCTCAGAAACAAATGCAGAGTTCTCATAAATGTATAAAACGTCTCTAACTGGGGGTTGTTCTGCTGATTTGAAATTAATACCACTGCATTTAACCCTGCTGAGTGTAAGGAACTGGAGTTACTTCTATTTCTTGATATCTTTCTTGCTTAAGGTGTGACAATGACTGCAGCACCTACTCTTGCTGATTATCTGGCTCTGTCATGCTTCCCTTACAGTTCTTTTTCCTTCTTTTGAGATGCTTGCAGAAATTTTTGAAAAGTACCACTAGTTCAGCTCTGACTGTTTAAATCCCTGTAATAGTGTTTCTATTTTACATCTTGTATCCAATATAATCTCTGTGCTCAAGCAGAAACAAATATTAAAGCATCAGAGAAGAATAAAATAATTCATTTTACTTTGTTCAGTGGTCAGTTATACATAGAGGATGATAGGAGTTTGCAAAAATAATTAAGATATAAATGTGTAAGCACAGTCAAAGCTATGGCACTTGAGAACCTTTATGGTACATGTGAAGACTTGGTCTGAAGAAACTTATTTAATGACTCTTACAAATCAGGCATTGTATTTAAAAAATGGTCCTTTTAACAGAGCTGCTATATCACTGTGGGTTTTTCTACTAGAAATATTCTATAGTTGCTGTGTAACGATGCAATAAATTCACCCAGAAGCTTGTTACAGTTAATAACCTGTAAAGGGCAAAGGTATTTGGACAATGAACATGAAATTAGACCTGTATCTCTCACTAACAGTGTAAGTTATTTCTTCCTTTTTCCTTCAAAGAAATGTCATTTTGCAGAAAAAAATGGAGGTCAGCTTATTTTCTACATGTTTAATTTTTTACAGCCAGTGACTTCTTTGTAAATAAATAATATGCCTTGCTCAGAAGACAAGCATCAGTTCAGAAAAATTATCAAAGACATTAGAATACAATGCTAATGTATTTCATGCTTCAAAAGCTACAGCTGCCAGAAATTCATAGCAATCAATCAACATTTTTCTTTTGCTGTTTTTCATGTATTAGCAACACATCAGTAATAATTATGACCCGGCTGTCCCCACTCTTTCAGATAAATGTACTGGTTATATTGATTCACTTAATATCCCTCTGTGGCTATTTCAAAAGCAGGTACCATTTCAGAAGACAAGCAGACACCTCTTTCCCTTTCTCTGTAGAATACTTAATGTTTTTTTCAGACAATTTAACACATTTCTTTGTGTTTGAATAGAATTACCTTTTCTACTACTGTGATCTGTAAATTAGAAAACTGAACAATAGAGCTGCAATAGAGAAAGGTTTTGTCTTTCATAGCCTGTCAAGTCATTCTTCCATTCTTTAATAGACCAAGTCTGGCAATCACAGAGCAAGCCCTAGTGCAAAGTGTTCTCTAAAAGAGAACTATCCAAGCGGTAATGGCTTTGAACCAAAGCGGGGTGGATAGCAATTCTCTATTAGGAAGAAATCCTTCCCAATGAGGGTGGTGAGGCCCTGGCACAGGTTTTTCAGAGAAGCTGTGGGTGCCCCCCATCCCTGGAAGTGTTCAAGGCCAGGTTGGATGGGGCTCTGAGCAATGTGGATAAAGGGAAGGTGTCCCTGCCCCTCGGAATCTAATCCAAACCAGCCTGTAACTCTACCTCCATCTATTAGAATAAATGGTTGTGCAGTTGAGGTCAGAAACATCTTTTGTAAATTCTTGCATATAGAGTAAATTATTTCAAGCCCTAAAATGCTCAAGATGCAGGGGCCTTCTAGGTCAAGGTTTATGCTGCAGGCAGGAGAATTTGTATTGAAGGAATCTGCACTATGTGCTGTCTCCATTTACAAGACTTCACTTTCCAGTCCTGTCTTTCTCGCTTGACCTTCACCCAGAATAGACTGTAATAAAAACTATTTTTATAAGTGACAAAGAGGAAGCACAGGCACTGCAGCTATAACAATGTAAGATTACCTGTGAATTTATGAGTAGGGGATGCTGATGCTTTGGTTATAGTAATGAATGTCACTTGTGCTAATAAGCAGCATTGTCTCATGCTGTCAATGCCGGGGCAAAGTCGTGATGCTCTCAGTCTGAGCTGGTGTTGCACTGTGGCAATGAGCTCTGCTTTCTGTCTTTCACATTGCATAAGAAAAGAATCTATCTTGAAGAGAAAATGGAAATTACCAAATGCCTATTCATAACTTTGCCTTGTTTTTTTTTTTTCCTGCTTTAAATTACTGCAGCTACAAGTCATTCCAAAATTAGTTTCTCAGAAAATGAGCTCTCATCTCTCATGGCAAAGGAAAGCAATGAAGTCCTTGTTATCCAGAAGGCCCAGGAATAACAGACTGAATAAATATTCCTCCTCACATGAGGGGACAGTGAGGGGGAAACTGCATGAAGCTCTTCTCTTGTATCTCCTATTGTTCAATGTGAAATTTTGGCTGAGAGGGGCCCTGATACCTTCTACTTATGAAACAAAATGTGAGGAATGGAGGACTAAGGGGATGAGGCAGTAATACCTCTGCTATTGACTTTATGCTTGTGCAATGAAGGAGTACTAAAAAGGAAAAATTGTGTCTAGAGAAATTAAAATAGCCTATTGCAATTTGAAACTAGGTTGTTAAAATTATGTTCTGAAATGCAATATTATTTATGTGATCTTACATGATATCCTAATTTTGTGGTTATTGCTGTAGTAATTTCAGGCTACATATACTTGTATGTATGTTTGTAGACTTTAAAAACATTTCAGAGCTTTTAACAGTTCACTACTTCTGTGAGATGAAATTTTGAAAGTTGGCCTATGGTGCAGATATGTGACTGAAAGTGCAGGAGTTCTTCAGATACTGCAGAAGAGAGGAAAAAAAGCTAGTTTACAGTGCTTTAGTACTGCAGTAGTAAAAGCAGTGGAGTAATTTTTATTTTTACATAAAATCAGAGGATATCAGTTTGAACACTTTAAATAGATGTATCTCTGTATGTATGTTTAACAACTTTCCCATAAAACCAAAGGAAAAGCCAGTATCCAAAACATTTACTTCCAGTTTCTTGGGGCTTCATTTGCTGAAACACAACAATCATATTTTAGTTAGATCTGTTGGGTATGTACACAGGGATGTGTTCAGCAGATTTTGCTTCACATGCCTGGTTCTTTAGGTATTAATAGCATTTTCCAGAAAGAAATTTAAACTTCCTTTTATGCAGAGCTTGGTGAATAATTTAATACCAATTTACTACAGTGTTGCTGTCTGTGATGGTTGGTGAGTGATGTACCAGCTGTGCACTCACTCAGGAAATGTGAAAATCTCTATGTGCTCTGAGAAATGAGCAATGATCTCAGTTTGTTTGCTTATGAAGGAACAACTTCATGGTAAAAGGTAATGGAAATAAACCCCTTAACAGTTATATACAGATAGTTAAATATCTGTATACTTTCTAGTTAAGTACAATTAGAAAAGAGCCCTAAACTACTACCAATGAAAGCCAGAACAGATTAACTTAAAGTAAAACTAATGAGTACAGTGGAGTTCCTGACTTCCATTTCATAACTGCCTTGAAGGTCATGCTTCTTCAGGGACATAATCTTTACAAAGTGTTAGGAAAAGCAGGAGGAAACAAAAAAAGGGCTGAAATATTTTTTTCTGTGCCTGAAAGAAAAGAGCACACTTTATTCAATACTTAGGAAGCTGCACTGAGTCCCATTGTCCATAATAAAGAGAGAGAGATTCTGCTTCCTTTCTGCATGCAAGATGATGAAATAGAAGTTACTCTGTTTTGTAATGTCAGCTTCTAAGGGTAAGGGGTTAGCAAAAGACAAGATGCAAGGATGATTTCAAAGGATGTATTGATCTTTTATTTATTAAAAAGTGGAATATTTGCAATTCATATAAATTGCTAGTGTTCTCTCTGAGATTGTAGTTGTGTCTGTATGCAGGATATGTACAGTGGAAGGCAAATAACTTTTCCAAGGCTTTTCCCTCTTTGAGTTTGTGAGTTTCTGGCAGATGTGCCTTCCTTAGGACTAGAGTTGAACAACAGCATATGAAAATCTACCAGTTCTCCATTCAGCCCTCAGTTACCTTGGAAGTCATAGCCCTTTATAAAAGGTGAGAGCTTTGAATTGCTAAAATGTTTGGGAACTAAGTATAGCTTAGCAGCTGAGTGCACCAACCTGCCTTAAGCTTGTTTCTTCTATCTTAAATTGTAGTGGAAAAGCCTTCTGCTTATCTGGACATTCATAATGCAGGAATGGGTCTGCAGTTGTTCAATGAAAAGAAAAGCAGTATTTGATGTGGGTCTCTCTCCTTTTTAATTTTGCTTTCCTTATCTCTGTAAGGTATATTGGGGTAGGGAGAATTAATTTTCTAATGATAAATTGTGACTTCATGTTAGTAACAGAAAAGCAACCATAGGTTCCCCTTGTGTGTTAGAGATAGGAAAGCTGTGATAAGAGCAAAGGGAATTCTTTTCTCTGAGTGCTGGTAAGACTTTCAGCTATGGGACTGCTAATTTTGGTACTGCTCTTCAAGAAAGACCAGGGGTCAGAGACAGCAGGGGAGATGGCCAAATAATGTCAGGTTTGAAATCTGATTTGAAAATTTAAAAAAAGAATACTTAACCCAATAAAGAAGGTCAGGAACCTTCAGAATGTTGGCTGGGACACTGATCCATGATGTTATAGCAGCAAGTCTGGCCAAGGGTCCATGCTCTTGCATAGATCATAGCAATTAGTACCAGGGCTGTGAAGCTTTTGGCCTCAGGACTAGGCTGTGCTGTGCTTTGGGCTTGCTGTGCCACTTTTGTTGTCCATAGTGTAGTCTTGACTGACCATCCCAGACATGAATGGAATTTTCTGTCTACAGGGATAATCTATCAGCCAGGAAAGTCTGGGTTATCCATCACACATGGTTTAACAAAGCAGGTAGAAAAGTACGTGTCAAATGTCTCCATATCTGATGTGTTTTGAGATGTGAGATGGACCAGATGATTTCTCAGGATGCTGTGTAGATTTTCTATTATTTATAAGTGCTAGATATTTTTTCAGAGTCCTTTAAGCCTAAAGTTGTTCATATTTACAGTGGTGTTGTGGTCTTGGTATAGCTGGTGTGTATTTTCCCTCATGGACTGTCCTGTATGGCTCAGATTTTCTGTCTGAAATCAATCTCCATGAGAAATGTTGTGACTGCCAGTGGTGATTTAAAAAAAAACCCCAAACAACAGAATAAACCTACAGAAGGGAAGAATATGAAAAAAACCAATGCAGTATTTGGAGTACTGCTTATAGATCTGTTGGTGGATTTTTATATATTTCAGAATGATTGCATTAGAATTTCTGGGGTGTATTTTTAATGATGCATTTTTATCTCTTTACAAAAACATTAGTAGCATTCTCTGCTCATTTTTCTTTGTACTTTCCATCTTAGTTTGGCAGGTTGTTTTTTCCCCACTAATTGGAAGAAATAGAATAAAATGAAAAGATAACCAAAGAGGAGGTGAAGAAAGGTAAGATAAAAGTAAAAGAGATAGTGCAGTTAATTGCCCATCTAGTAAAAATAAAGGCACTCGGAAGAAATGTGAAAAGGGCAGAGAACAAAGAGAGACATATAATCAAACAGGGGAGCTGCAGTCTGTAATTCCTGGTTGATTCCACACCCTTCCATTCCTGTCATACGGTGACAGAGAAGCAATATAGGCTTTTAAATAAAAAGTGCACCTCTCATAGAGTCCCTGCACTTCTATCTAAAGAGTCCAGAAATGTACAAATGTACAGAAATCTTCCGGTCCCCCTGAGAAGGTACATAGCTGCTTTGCCTTTGGAGCACATCTGGAGTGGAGCTATTTGCTGGCCCTTGTTCTGTGGAAAATAGTGGGGATGGATTGGCTGCGCTGGTGGAGGAGGCAGATTCTGAAGATTTGCCCCAAAAATCTTCCTTGACTCCCATCTTCCCATGGCTGGGGAGATGGCAGCACTAGCTAGATTCTCCCTGCATGGTCAGGAGATCTCCTCCCCCGTGTCTGGTTATGGGGCATGCTTTCCTCTGGGACCCAGTGAGCTGGGATAACACATCCTGAGGTCCAGGTTGGTGTGCTGATCTCTCTGGTTAACTGTTTAGGGGCTGTATAGAGGTGAATTTCTGTTCTGCTGCAGTCCCCCTTCTATCTGCCCTAGATATGTTGGGTTGTGAGGTTTTTGAGGGTTTTTTGGGTAGGAAAGTGCATTTTAAAATTATTTTATGATTTTATTATATTCTCAGTGGGTTTTGATTGAATGAGCTACTACCTATGCAAAGACCTATTTGCCTTGCTCTTCTGAAATAATTCATTAAAATTCTTGTAGTAAGAAGTTCAGTAGTTACTGTTTTATGCCGTTGCATAAGTTAAATCTCTTTGCAGCCTGATAATTTAGAAAGTGAAGGAATTTTAATTCTCTTCAGACAGCTTTGGACAACCAACCAAATAAAACCCAACCCCATCTCTTTACACAAGCGAAGTCCTTACAGTGAGGCAGCAAAATTTTATTCCTACATTATGCCATTAATATTTAAATTTGTTAGCAATCCTTTCAGTCTGAGTAGTTTTGACACAATTGCAAGTGTAAAGAAGATATAAAAGGAATGTAAGGGCTGCCAGCTTACTCACTGGGCAGCTCTTGCAGCTCTTGTGTACACTGGTGGCATCTTGCTGGGCCTGCCATCTGCTCAACAGGAGAACCCAGCTCTAAGGGTGATCTTTCAGGAAATGTCCTTCTTGGAAGCAAAACAGAAAATACAGAGGTGTTTCCCCCCCCCCCGCCCCCATTGCCTTTATTGTGTCAGTATTACCGATATTATGATATGTAACTATATTGCAATTTAATAATACAGTACCAGTCATACAGGAATATACAGATTATTTTATACAGTATTATTATTATCTCTATTGCTTTCTTCTGCTGTTTTATCTTGTTAATTTCTCCTCTCTTTTCCACATGTCTCATAACAACTGGATAAACAAAAATGGGACAAAGTTGTACTCTTTTTCTTCTCATTTTATCCCATGGTGGCCCACAGCTGTTTTCTCTTAGGCCACATCCAGTAGTGGGGTCTCAAATGTGCATTTTTTCAGTGAGGTGCGTGCAGCACTTGGTGTGTGAGTTTCAAAATAATGCGTCTGTTGGGAGCATAGCCTGTCTCTGAAGCTGGGGTGTAAAGGGGCTCTGACTTTTGCACACAGCTGGGTCTCACTTTCAGCTGCTGGATCTTGATTTAAATCTAATTGTGTTCTCTTTCTTATAAAAATATAGAAAAAAAAAAAATAAAAAGCACTGCACTCCAAACCAAACTGAGCTGCAATCCCTCCCCTGAAATTGTACAGAAATAGTTGGAGGTGGTTCCAGGCATGCACATTTTTTTGTAATAGTGGTGATTCTACTTTGATTTTTAAAGCAATCAGAAATTTTTAGGAATTGTATTTTTTTCCTTCAGGAATTAATATTTTTCCAAATTTTCTCCATTGATTGATGAAATTAGTATATTTCTCTTCACACACTACTAGTCCATGTAACTTTTCCCAGGTAAGATGGCTCCTAGGCTGTATTAGCTAGAGTAATATATTTTTCATGAATGAAGCAGACTTTTGTGGTAACATATGAGCCTTTGAATTCCAAAGCAGTTTTTCTTTACAAGCTTATGGGTGGTGAAATGCTTAATTTTCTCAGCTAGAATGTTCCTAAATTCTCCAGTCGTTTGGAAGAAAAGGGAAAAAATGCTTGTGTGGGTAGTTAAAATGAGTCAAGCATTTGAAAGAGTTGTGATTTACTGCTCTAATGTAAGTCTTACCCATGTCCACCTTGAAAATTGTCTTAATTATAAATCGTCATAAAGCTAATAGCTTGCAACTGCTTGTGCAGCAGATTTATTTGCCTACAAGTGTATTTAAAGCTAAAATTTGACACAGCTGACATACACCCAGTTAAAACAGTATACAGAAGTTATCTTGCCCTGTTAAAGTCTTTCCTGCAATGAAGCATTTGACAGGAGCTCCAAAGGGATTGCAAATACAGGTATTAAGAGGAAGTTTGGAAAAGAAACTGAAATTAATTATCTACCTACATTTCCTTAGAGAGGAATGAAATTTTAACCTTTCTTTAGGTATATAAAGTTTGCCTTATCTCACTAGCCACTAGCTATGTGAATAAAGACTTATTTTGAGAAAGAACTTTTAAAAAACTTTTTTATTTCTCTGGGAATATCAAAGCAAAATTATACCAGTCTAAATCTTGGAGTTGTGAAATACAATTTAGTCTTGAGTGACTCTCTTTATAAACTAGAATGTATTATTTGAATATGTCCAAAATATCTGGACTTGCATTTAAAGTGCTCTGCTGTTAAAAACCAGTTATGAATGCAATACAAACAGAGAATTGTGGGAATAAATTTTATTTTTAAAAAGTATTAATAGCATTTTCCTAACTGCAGTGCCATCTGATGAAATTTTAAATAAAGATTAATTAGTACAAACATATAGGCAAAAGCAAGAGGAAACAATCAACATGAAGAAATGTATATCTGTGCTCTGTGCTAGTAATAAAAATAATTTTGAGTGTAACATTGCATTTTATGTGCCATCTGAACCATCTCACTGTATTTATATGCCTGTAATTTAGCCTAACTTGTATTTTCTGCATTCATTAATATGAAAAGGACCCAGTGAATGAACACCTATTATATGTGAGATCTATGGCCTGGGGACAATTTTATTTTACTCATAAATTTTAATATCCATACTCTACTACAGTAAAAATAATGAGCCTGTAGTGGTTTTGTCCATCATTTCAGAGAACCTTTTAAAAGCTGTAAAAGGGAATTGTGACTGATTGGAATTGACCCATGGATCTGATTGTAGGCTTTTCTCTTTTTCCACTTCTCCATTTTGTTAAATGCAAAACAGCTTTTGGCCAGTGTCAGCTTATATCTAGCAACAAGAATGATTTTGCTTTTTCCCATTATGCAAATGTTCTCAGTAGTTTGTTATAAAAAGGGCTGCACTGTTTTTTTCCCCTTGAGCAGAAAAGTATGTTTTTGATTTTGCTCTTAAATGAAATATTGGAATTTGAAACTTATCTTTGATAACCTATTCAATTTAAATTCATACTCTTATAATCATTAAAAATTAGAGTAATTCTTGATAGATTTTGGTGGAGTTTTTTTTTTTTTTTTTTTTTTTTTGCCAAATCACCTTAGACCCCTTTAAAAATCTAAATCATAATTTTGTAATGATCACTATGTGTAGAGAAGATAATTATGTCTTTAAGGTGTATCCAATCGACATAGATCCGTGTATGTAAGATTCAGTGGAGTTTAAACCCACCAGAACTCAGTGGTTCAGGCTGTGTTGAGGCTGCAGGATCATTGCTGGTGGGCTGTGAGTGTGTGTTCAACACCAGATGAGCACAGGCAGTGAAAGCTGCTCCCCCAAGGGGGAGATGTGTGCTGGGCTGGATGAAACCAATCCATGAGGTCACTTATCAGACCTGTAAAAATAGTGTTGTTTATATCAATGCTGAAAACGTGGCTGCCTAGTTTCAGAACTCTTTTCGTGTTGTTTCATGTTTTTAGAAAAAAATTCAGGCTCAAGCTCTAATGAACAAAATGCTCAGGATGCAGAAGCAAATGCTTAATTGCACAAGTCATTAATTCTTTGTACTTGTACTTCAAACAATGTATTTAAAAAAAGAGTTTTTAATACTAGAAGGTATATTAGAAAAAGTACTTTCAGATGTTTTTAAAATTAAATGTGAACTTCCTTATAAATGGCACAGAATAAATCCCTACATTACAGGTTATATAAGTTTACCTTGCAGAAGGATTGCATTTAGCCTGCTAAAAAGCTCCCTGAATGATTCCTAAATCTTGCTTTACAATTTTATATAGACTTTCAAGATTAATGCTGCCTTCCAACCTAAATTTTGATCTGTAGAATTCAGTATCATTCTGGGTTTTTGTTGTAGCAAAGTCAAAGTATTAATTCCTTCTGCCATGTCATGAGACATCTGTCTGAGAGATGAGGATAATCCCAAAATCGCCTGAAGCTCTGTCATTGCATCTCAAATATTTTGTCCCTAAAGTTTGGCCCTGTCTTTTCTTCCTAGCCTGCTTTTTCAGGTTCTTGCAATACTTTCTGTTCAGCAGTTCCTTGAGCAACATATGAAACCCAGAGAGGAAGGGTAAGAGACTTCAGACTGGTTCCTGCTGAGACCATGCCCACATGCACACTTGCTTCTGGGGCTTCCTCAGGCAATTACCCTTCACTGCAACAAGTCATTTTCTAAGAATATAGCATATTTACAGCCAAGCTTCCTTTTTCATCGAAATTATGACAGATTTTTTTTAATCTCACTGTGCCCACTCTGACCTTGCTGTTACCTTTTCTGATTCCCAAATTCACAACTGGGGTCGAACTCTGTCCCACAGATGCTCCCACCCATTGCTGTGGCTCTCAAGTGCCAGAGGTTTCCTTGTGTTTCCCAGAGCCCCTTTGGCAGTGGCAGCAGCTCTGCACCAGTGGGCAGGCAGTGCTGAGGGCCTGGGACAGGGATCACTTCACAGCCACACTTGAAAAGTTTGCTCCTCAGCCTTGAACTTGTACTTGAAGCAAAGCCCTTGTTCCGGCTGAGCCTCAGGTTTTGATGTGTCTGCGCTTTGCTAAGCCATCTGTGCAGCGCTTGTCACCCTAATTGACATCTTCCTTCCTGGTCACCACTGCTGCTGCTTTGTCACAGCTCGCACAGCCAGCGGCTGCCGGTGCTCCTCTTTGCTGGTGGCTTTTGTCAAGGTCACTCTCTGTGCACAGACATTGCTCTGCTCTGTCAGTGCCCCCAGTTTGGTGCTCAGACACCTCTGTTCTGACCAGTTTCATCAGGAGTTTCTTTTCTGTGGAAGGGAAATAATGACCAGAATTCTGGTATAGTCAGTGTTGGATCTAGCTCTGTAAGCATCAGCCAGTATTCAAAAAACCCAATTATCTCTTTTTTGAGTGACAAGGGCCACTGGTTTAACATTTGTAATTATTCATTTTAATAACTAAGATGATTAGTTAATGTTATATGGGTCACATTGTGTGGTATATTACATTAAATTGCAAAAAATTCCTAACAGACATATGATCCCCAATGATACAAAGTTATTCTGTTTGCAAACCCTTCCCTCCCTAGACTACCTAATTTTTGTTAAAATATTACCACAGTTTTCTTCATTCTCATTTCCCACTTGAAAGCAGCTCACAATTCTGATTTCACTTTGTTTTCTTGAGATGTCTATTTTTGAAGGGAAGTCAAATTCTTAAACTTTATTATGTATTGCAGTCAGTAATTTGAAGTTTGAGGTTTAAATTGGTAGTAAATTTTCTTTTATTTCTTTCATCTCTGCACTTTCACTCTTAGTAAAACTTCTTTTGACAATGGAGATGGTTAAGTTTAAAATAAACTCCCCCCCCCCCCCCCCCATTATGTGAGAAAACTGAAAAAGATTATTGAACTCTGTCAAAACATGAACCTAAATTTGATCTTTTTTACTTTTTTTTTTTTTTTCTTTTGGGGGAGGGGGTTGATGTGTCAGTGCAGTATACTTTTATATTTTATTATGGAGTCAAACTAAAACATTGAACATTTTGATTTCTAAAGCCTGAGCTCAAACCCATTAAAAATATTACAACTTTTATGAAACATTCTGAAAATCAAAAAGATCTGTTTCTATGAACTCCACGAGTGTTTGTTTCAACAAATTGATTGTTTTAATACTTAATTTTTAAGTAAAAAGGCTGCTAAGCTCTCAGCTGAAGTTCACAGGGGTGCTTTTTAAATTGAGTCTTGCTTCCAGCTAAAGTTTCCTTTTGGCCATTTAGTGGGTGCAATGATGCTTATGGGACATTGATTTATGCTGTTTCATCATTGAGGGTGGAAAAAACCAACCCAAAGCAAACCAGAAGAAAGCCAGGCATTGTGCTGGCTGAAGGTGAACAATAATAAATGCATGTGTGCTTGGGTTGGAGCCGTGCAGACTACTGGGGCAGTCAGTGCTGGGCCCCAGCAGCAGCTGTGCTGTTTGTAAATTGTATGGCAAGTTTAGTAAAACTATTTTAAATTTTGTCTTTCATTTCCTGTGAAAAATCTCTAGACCAGGACTAAAAAAGCTGCAGATGGATGCCAATAAATGGCATTCACTGTACAGAATCTTTGTTAAAGGTGTTATTTCTGTTTTCATACTACAATGCTTGAGCTTCTGGTTCCAGTGTTAGTTCCCAGGTTAAGTCGTATGGTAGGTGGTACTGCACAGAAGGATACAGTGGAGCTAAGCTGAGGAAGAATTAAATCAGATTTTTCTCTTAATCCTGTTCCCTATGATTAAGAGACTGTGGCCAGGCACTGCTGCTCTCTGATGCCCTGCACTTTTTGGAGGGAGAAAACCCCAGGGGCAATGGGCAGGATATGGCAGAATAATTGATGGCTGAAGAAATAACATTTTTCTGCTCACCATGTGCTCCTCCTCTCTGCCTTCTTTTGGAAAGGGAAATACTGAGCTGGATTTTGAGATCTGTGGTCAGTGGCTTGTGAGCCTTGCCTTGGAGAGAGGGGACTGGACAAGCCCCCAGCTCTGTGCATTTTGGGGTAGGGTTGGTGCTCCCGTGGCTCAGCTCAGATGACAAAGGGTCAGGGGTGATGGCAGGACAGCCATGCAAGTGCCAGCCCTGGGATAATTCCCTGGCAGGCCCTGGGACCTGCTCACTTCAATAGCTTGATTGCAGATCTTCATTTGGATGTGGTGGTTTTTGTGGTTTGCTAATGTGTAGCCAAGTACTGGAAAGTGATGGTGGGCAGAAAAGGAGTTTCAGTGAGATTACACACAGTCTTGGGCATAAATTTGATTATTGATTTTTGGAAATTACTACTAAACCTTAAAATATTTTCTGTTTTAAATAGCCATTTGATTTCCAGAAGAAAGTTCAATAGGTCAAACTCTCAGCAACAGAAAAACTTCTTGTAATATTTACAACACACTGATCTTTCTCTTTGCTGCTGTTGGCTACAGACACAGTTGAGTGATCATTGTGCTCTTTTGAGAGGATTTAAATGTTACATTTGAATTATGTTGCATAACCTTCAATGCAAAACTGCAATGAAAGGCAATGCTTTTATATGCTCAGTATTTTTCCCCTAATGACTACTTTTAGAGGGAAGTTGGCTTCTTTCTGACGAGTGTGTGCCATGCTGCTGCTGCCATTCATTCATTTGGAATGGAGTTTTTATGTTAAATTAACAAAAGCAGTAGGAGTTGCCTATTTATTTGCAGTAGGGCTAGGGTTTCTCTCCTGGCATTGTAATTTTGCCCAGTCAGTGTCACCAGTCCTTCAAGAATATTTGTTCTTCTCTGATTTCTCTCCTAAGGGCAATTCTGGCAGTGAAGTTATTGAAATTCTAGAGGGTATTTCAGGTACAGCTATAAATTGTACAAAAGACAAAAATAGTCAGATTCCTCTTGTGGACTGTTGTAGTGGTTTCCTTCTTTTATCTTGGAGTATAAAAAAAGTTTGTTTCTCTTCTTACATCATTTTATTATGCTGCTGGCAGACATGCATTTTAAACAGCCCTTTAAGATCAGGAAGAATACTCCAATACACCCAAAGTGGATCAATATAAGCTTTTAGTGGCTGTATAGAAACCAGATGTTTGGAAGTTACAGCTCTCACTTCTACTCAGTCTCTAACAGTGTGTAGTAAATGAGGTTTTTGTCTTTCAGATTAGTATGAGTAATGCTCACACAAAATAGGTAAAAGAATATTAGAAAGGTGTAGGTCCAAATTAGCAGAGCTGTTTTTCTGCTGCAGGTTTAGTGCTATTAAAGAGCATTATTAAAAGCACCTTAGAATTGCTCACAGGTAGTTGAGTAACCTTCCATTGCAAATATTTTTGTACCTGTGCAGGCACAAAGACTTTTAATGACAACATACAAGACCCTTTCATTGATTTAAATACTTTTGTTCTATGCAGCCTGAATCACACACCTGCCCTAGTCCTTTACTACTGCTGTCAGAAAAATCTCAACTATTTTATATTTTTAATGGTTTATTTTCACTTTCTCCCTTCTTTAACTTTTTCATGTACTTTTTTTATAGGGTCTCCTTTCCCTGGCTTCTGGTATTTTAGTACACTTTTCATAAGGTTGTCATAGGGCTATTTATTTTCCTGGGTCTTCAATAAAAACAAGCAGCAGAAGATTGGTCTCTTTTAGATTAATTCCATCCTTTATAATTTCATCAGCCCTGGAAATTAGCTCATAGTTCAGAATGCTTTTTTTTCCTCTTTCTTTCTCTAATGCACAATTTTCAAATATTTTAAAGTGTGATATTCTGGCATCAGGCTCAAAATATCATCTTTGAAATTTTTGGGGAAAGAAGAAGGATGGTAAGTCATTTATCCATCCTCCAGGGGATATTAAACACCTTGCTGATAATTGATGAGGGAGATCTCAACCCAGATCACTTTGTCAGATGAGTTTTCAAGTAGCTACAATCTGGAATTGGAAGGTTGGTCCTGTCAACATCACAGATGTACCTGACCAGCTTTGTAAGCTAATTCATTCCCTTTGAAAGCAAAGGCTGAATTGAAAGGCCTGTTTCATGCTGCCTCTGGAAGACTGCAATCACTCAGCTCCTCATGAATTTTTTGGCTGCAAAGTAATTTTCTCCCTCCCTCTGCATAGTTTAATGTAGCAGAATAAACATTTAAGAGTGTGATTTCTGAGACTTCTCCTGTGATTAAAGTATTTTATTGATAAGTTGATATCAAGGCATACAAGGTCTATGAAATTATGGAGTATGTCAACAGCATAAGCTGATTATGCTGTAAAGGAAAAAACCCCAACCAGAGCCCTGCAGTGAGAGCTGTGAGGAGCTGAAGGTTTCTGTGAATAAAATGGGTTACTACCAGGGAGTTCAAGGTAAAATTCATCTACACAAGAAGACAGAGGGATGCATAGTGAGGGTGAGCTAAAACTTTGCACCTTCAGATTCAGAGAAAAGGGATAAAAGTGTGCTGTAAGAGACCTGGAGGAGGCATTCCATTACCTGCAGGAAATCCCATGGATTGGTGCTGATGCCCGGGAACACTGAACTGGGATGTTCCTGCAGTGTATCACAGGTTTGGTTTCTGACCATGCATCCCACTTCTGCCCAGGTAAATGTTTGCTGTACAAAGTGAGATAAATGTGCCCCTGATTGAGTGGGTGTAATTGAAATGGATCTGAAAATATTCAAATATGAAAATGAACAAGGTAAAATTGTAGTTTACTTTTTTTATTGTTTAACTAATTTCTCAAGATGAATTATCTGTCACTTTCCAAAACAAAAAATAACTAACAAACCTGTAGGACTTTTCTTTGTGGCTCTGCAGGTACTTGAGCTGGTGCACAGGGTGAATGACAAGCCACAGGCATTTCATTGAGCTGGTTGGTCACATCTCTCCACTGTTCTTAACTTTACTCAAACACAAGTAATTGGTTGCAAAGGCATTATTGTTTCTTGCCCAAGTCGCTCTAATTTGAACCAATTAAAATATAATTACACTATTTTATGCTTAATTAGACTCTCAAGTAGCTTCTTCAGGCTAAAGTTATTCCCCTGGCTCTGTATTTTGAGATCTCTTTTGTCTCCAATGGAAGAGTCAGGCTCAATAAGAGGGCCTCTAAACTCAAGAAGTGCTGATACTTTTAAGTTCATTAAATTACTCTTCAGTAAATTTGCTATTCCATAGTTCATTTCTTCCAGAACATTGGAACAAGAACCATACGGTGGCGATTCACTGCACTTGAATTTCTTAGGTTGCTCTATTATTTCCTTTGTAAGGTGTTCAATCTCTCTTAAGCCTACACTGTGAATTCCTGTAAGAAATGCCCTTGGAATAGAAATTTCCTCATTATCCCTTATGGTAAAGGCTTGTGCCAAAAAATAATTTAATTTCACCGCTGTCTTGTCATTATTTTTATATCCTTACATATCCATTATCCAAAAAGGGCTTGGAATTGCTCACATATTCATGTTGGTATTAAAGCACTTGGATATTTCCATGCATACAGAAACTCAAACCCATAATATGATGCTGACTTTTCAAATATTAATAGTTGTGAGCTAACCATGAACTGCTCTCTTGTATTTTGAAAGGGAGTTTTTTCTGCATAAAGAATTTGAAAAAAGGAAATAATTGAAAAAGAACTTTGAATAGTAAAATTGAGGGAAAAGATCAAAATACATGCCTATGAAATATTGAGTTTTCAGAGGCTTTATCCTCATTCCAGTGGAATTACATCTACAATTCATTTGTTCCTGTACCATCAGTCACACAGGATTTGTGTGGCTTTGATGTTTGGTACAGATGTAACCTGTGAAGTCATTCACTCGTAAGAGAGTTTTCTTCAAAGTTTACTCATAAAAATGGCAAACTTCCTGTCATTAATTTACTCACAAAAGGCTTACTAGGACTATTAATATGTATAAGGACTTCAGTGTGCTTTATTAAGTGGAAGATTTTGAATTTCTCTTTTGGTTTTTTTTTTTGTTGTTTTGTTTTTTTTTTTGATGTCAGGTAAAATCAGACCTTTGATGTACTTTGGACTTGTGTAAGCAATCATGTGTATAAACAAAAATAATTCTGCTGTTATATCCTAATGAATAATGAGATGATATTTGATATAATTTTCAGTATCTATTGCTGCTATTGTAGTACTTTGGTAGTCTTGCTGTCTGTATTGTGGCAAGCTGAGAAAGGAGTTTAAAATATGAAATTGTTACGTAATGTTTTGCTAAGCTAATATCTCACCTTTCCATCCATCTTTTAAAGGTGCAAGGCAAATGCCTGGTTGTATTTTCACCTTGTGTTGTTTAGGAGTGACATGTACAGCAATGAAGAGTACTCTAGCTTTAGGGCTAGGATTTGCTGGTTTTCCCCTGAAATTATAAACAGAATAAACCAGGAAACAACCTAAACTTTTGTATGTCAAACTATAAGCAAAAGTTATTTATTAAAAAAAAAGACTGTGGCTACTTTAGGAGTGGCAATAATGATGCTTAGTTCAGAGAGGGATGCAGTAGATTAATTTATTTAATGTGTGGCAAAGACCAGTTCAAGGAGATTGTTCTTGATGATTAGAAAGAGGGGACAGCAAGCTTCACTTTCCAATGATCAATGCACATATTAAGTGTTAGTATTAAAATGGAATACTTGAGCTTCTGAAGAACTCACATCTTGTAAAGGAAAAAGTTTTGCTCTCTCTTATTGGGTGTGTTTTATGAGTGGCAAAATGAATTACCATCCTTATCATCAACTGAATTGGAGATTTATATGTACAGGCACTCACTTGGATAGGGGCCTGGGGTTCACCCAGATGGGCTGACACATAAAGTAGCAGGAAATTACACCAATTCAGGACTTTCCATGGTCTAATTCCATCTGCTGTACATTATTTAATGTTACAAATCTTAAATTCTTGACAGAATAATGTTTACTGAACCAGGTTTTCTTTGCCAACTTATGCAATGTGTGATTCCACCTGTTTGGGTTTTATTCTTCAGGGTTTGTATCCTCTGCAGGTGGTAGAGGGATGCTGCAATAGTGCAGATGTCCAAAAATCCATGCAGGTCCTTCTGAATTTATGGTGTAGCAGGTGCTGATGGCAACTAATGACGCCCAACTATTTATATATGCAGCTTTATATTTTCTAATTCACTGATTTTAGTAGCAGAGAAAATTGATCTTGCTGGCTGCCTGGAGATTTGAAGTCTTGAAACTTGCTCACCTGTGTTACAATTCTGCACTTAATCAGCAGTGCTAGATATAAAAGCAAAGGCTTTTAACTTACTGTACTAACCTTTTATCTTGATGGAATAATTCTGCTTCCAAATACTTAAATGATATCCATGAAAAAGTTGATATAGCATTAGATTTTCTTCCCTTTCTTTCTGTTAGAAGTCTAAAAACTACTATCATTATACATAGCATCTGCATATGGCATTAATTCCACATGTAAGATATGAGAGTATTATTTTTATATCCCTTCAAAAATCCTGAACATTTTTATTCATTGTTAAAATTATCTGCTCAGGTTGACTCTATATTTTTCTTTGATTTTTCATACTACACATGGATTGTCTTCAAATGTAATTACACCCATTTCCTCATACCTTTCTGACAGACAATTTCTTTACTTAATCTTATTAGTGAAGTCCTAATTCTGCCTTTGACAAAGGCACTGTCACCTGCATTTTAATGTCAACTAGTGTTCTATGACCTTTCATTTGAGATTAGTGATTCCAGAAATAGAAAAATTATTTCAAAGTACTCGTGGAAGTGAATGAAACACTTGGCAGTGTTTTGATTGGGAAACATAGTTATGAAATAAAATTAAGCAAGGTAGTGTTTTTTATTTTAAACCTAATTCAATCAAAACATTTCTAAAAATTCTAATGAATATCTGTAGCCTGTACTGGAAAGAAACAGGGAATATGTTATCCAATCTATTAGAGAACCAAGACAGAAAAATGCAAAGCTACCATGAGGAAACCTGGTGAGTTTTCACCCTGTCAAATTATAATATCAGTTAGAGCCTTGTTCAGCATGAGGCTGAGCTAATGCATAGTCTTTGTTAGCTTTGCCATTGTAAAGACACTAAATAAACAAGCACCCTTCAAAGAAATATAACAGATACTTTTGTGTAAATCAAAACTAATCAAACATTCATGACTGGGTTTTTTGTGTACCTGCTAGTTTGTAAATGGAAAACAACAAAGGAGAGCTTAAGTTGTTGGCACCTTTCTCTGCTTCCCTGCTTTCTAGCATTCAGCATTCATGTGTCTCACGGATGTTTAGCAATCTATTTCTAATCCCCTCAGATGAGAACAAATTGTATGTAACACTTTTTCACCTGTTATTTTCTTGAACAGATGCTTTATCTGCAGTGCATGCATAGATCTGATTTGTTTCAGAGAGTTATGCATTTTGTTGTACAGTTTGAGTACTTTGTCCTTCGGGGATATGTGTGTGCCCTAATAAGCAAATAGCTTGCAACAGAAATGATGTAGCATAGAATTATTTCTGTAAGTGCCACAGTATTAAAATGAATGAGGAGTACTCAGATAAATGGGTAATGGGGAAGGAAAAGCATCTCTGAAAGCCTGTAGGGAGCATTTATAGACCATAGAGTCACCAGGACAAAGTTTGTGGCTAACATTCAGCTATTCTAAATTTTTGTATCATACTTTGAAACTGTCTTTTCCATGCCTGGAAATGTTGTAAGCTGGTATTTTCAAACAAGGGGTTGTGGTTTGTTTTCTGCATTTATCCCAGTGTTGTGAGGGGCTTTGCAGATAATTTAGGTCAGATACTCCAAGAGTGACAGGAACTCACAGGTTTGAGTCTTTAGGTAGAGGTGTTGCTAACCAGCCCTGGGTTGTGGGTAGCACAAGAGGATGTGGCTCTGACCTGCATTGCCCACTGCTTAGTGGTGTTGTGAGGATCTCCACCTTCCCTCCCATCACTCTGGCTTCCCATCACTGGGGCAAGATGGACTGGTCAGCAGTGTGAGCAGTGTGCCATAAAAGCTGGGAGTCTCCTCTGGTCTCTCTTCTGTCATAGCCAAGCAAATACGGAACAGGAAACACTGGGGTTGCTTCTATGGTATGGAATTTGAAATTGAACTAGTTTTTGAGTTCCCAAATGGAACGCTTACTTTTTGGTATGATTCTGTATTGGTTTTGTTTTCCCCAGAATATTAAGCTGATGTTCACACCACGGTGAAAAAAAAAATTCCTTCCAAAAGAATCCATAAATTTCCAGTGTTTATCTTCATCATGTTGTCAGAGAAATTCAAAGTAGTGAGAGTAGCCAGGACCAGTTACACCTAATTTCCTAATCCACATGAATCAGGATTACTCAAACTCAATAATTAATGGTAAATTCTTACACAGACTTTCCCCCCTCATCCGAGTAAAATGAAAACTTTTGCTTTGACATTGTGTGCATCCACTATGCATATGCTACCACTGAGCCTTTACTGAACATCACTTTTCCTTTGGATTGGAGAGAACAAATTCCAAACTACTGTGGAGTCTTTCTGGCCTTTTCAGTGCATCAGAATTATAATTCAGGATATCTCATTTTTTTCAGTATGTAAAAGAAAGGGATTGGTCATAAAAACAAATGGGGGAAGCACAAATGAGAGCTATGAGATATCTGCTTCTTGGGTGCCATCCAAAAAAGTAACACTGTAAGAAATTTGGGTTGGGATTCTGCATACAAAGCAAACATTCAAACTTTATTGGGTAAGCTCTCCATTGGAAGTTGAGCCATGGATACTTTTGGAGTGGTGATAGATTCGTGGGCTGAGGAACAGAGGTCAGAACTGGGCCATAAGTGTTTGGAAAAATGCAGTTCATGTCAGTTTTTGTTTTCACGGTCTTCTTGATTCTTTTAATATTATTGATCACTGATCTGTAAAAAATATTTCAGTTCCCCCTGGGACACGTTACAATGCAGACATAACCAGTGGGATCTACAAACTGTTTGAAGCAGCTCTGCCAGAAATGTATGGAATGTTAAATGACATTAAGTCACAATAGGATGCAAATTAGTTTTCTCCTCTCTAGTGCTTTACAAGGCTTTCATCATTTGTGAATTATGAAAATTAAATTTCACCCAGAGTCACATAAACTGCATGTTAATCTATTAGCAACAAGCACAATGTCAAGGGCAATGTGCAGCTGAAACAATTTTTTTGTTTTATCAGAAATTCATGCTTAGGAGTTATATATTCTTTCAGTCAATTAGGACTTCTGAATGCAAGTCCCTTTCTTTGATGTCTGCTTAGGTAATATTTCTTTTTGTGTAATATCTGCTAAAGTACTAAAAAGATCTTGAATGAGCTACATAGGTAGGTCTAACAGTTTAGTAAAATCAAGGCCCTTAAGATTATCAGTGTCCCAACCAGAAGCAACCATTTAATTGTAGGAGAAATGGTTCCTGGAGGTTTAAGCCCAGTAATTAATACTTTAGTGAAACACAGTGCTGGTAGAATTTTCTTGCTGAAATCACAGGTGTATGGCCCTGGGAAACCCAGAGGCTCATGAGCATGTGGAAAGCATTTGAGACTCATCACTTTAAGCATCCACAACTGAAATGAAACTCTTCATTCTTCAAGCACCTTCTGTGGTGTGATGGGAGAGGGATGTTGGGACAAACCGGACAGCATTAATGACACTTCCAATAGCTAATACTTAGAGCACAAAATTCAGCAAGCAAAAAAGGCAGTGTCAGAAATAGGGTGCTGGAACCTCATCCTGTTGTCTCTTTCACATGCAACAGCGCAGTTTGTGACAGCAGGGCTCTTGCCTAAGGTATTCTCCTTACCTGTTTTGTGCAAAAATTTAGACACAATCATTTAAGTAAAAAAGAATTTACATCTCTTTTAAATACTTTTCTTTTATCAAGTTTTCATATATAATGCATGTCACATGCTATTTTCAGTGCATGTTATCCAAATTGCAATGCAGATTTGCTGTTTGTTCCCTAAAATCAGTAAAAAACCCAGTACTACCTTGGAGTTTCCCTCCACTGTGTTGGGGGCTGTTGCTTTATTTTCTTTGTACTCTGGAAAGTCACTTAGTACAACAGAACCTGAGAAAATTCAGCAAGGATATATCTGGAGAAGAACTTGTCAGACACAAATATATGGAGTCTTCATAGTCAAACTCAAAGAAACCAGTATTTTATTAATGTGATTAATTTATCAATCTGTGGGTAGCTGTAGGAGAATTATTTCATGTCTTATCTGAAGGGTCTCTGTTTACACAATGGAGTATTTTTAAAACACTGAATACTGACAAAAAGGATATGACAAGTGGTGATGTTATTCTCTTGTGCTACATAATCTCTATTGTGCTGACAAAATGCCATGTACCTCTGTAAATGCTGTATTTAGGCTTCCAGGACTTATGGTCCTTCCATTTTGATGTGCTTTGGTTTGTTGGGAGGTTTTTTGCTTGCTTGTTTGTTTGTTTGCATTGTTTCTTTTTCCCCTCCTCACAATTTGAGGAAAATATAAAGTGTGAGTGGATAAAAAATTACAATGGATTCTCTGTCACTTGTGAAAAATTTTCTTCTACAGATTCCATCCTGGCTAGATTAGCTCCCACTTGATTGGGTTTGACAGAGGAATTAGCACATAAAACCTTTTTTGATATAGGTCACAGAAATCAGTGCAGAGAACTGCAATAGACCAGGTGCATTCTCTGGGCAAACATTTGTGACTCAAGCATTGCAAAATGTACACTGATGGAACTGTGCAAGTCTTTTCAGATGAAGTCTACGAAATAATCTTGTCTTCTAATGCCTACTTTACTGTCAGGGCAGAATTAGTGAGTGCATGAGGATGGAGGCTGTGAGTGAATCAATGTTTTCTTTGAATCTGAAGGATTTGGAAGAGTTAATTTTAGGAGATATTTCTCCAGACTGGAAAGGTGTTTGTCTCTGAGAATTCTCAGTGAAAGTGAAGCTACCTTGAGGCCACACCAGTGCATGACAGCAAACACATGCATAAGTTGGAAAGAATTGGGCTGTGGCCCTGACCAAGAGATGTGGCACTAAGCAGCCTTTCCTACTGAACTTTAGGATTTCCATGAAGGCACAATCCTTTATTGGCCATGTCTCAGAGCCCTGGGATGGGAGATTTGTGCTGCCCAAGACCCACAGTCTGCCCACTTCTCTTCTATAAGAAGCTGCTGCCCTCTGCCTCTGGGAAGGAGCAGGCTCTCTTCCCTCAAAAAAAAAAAAAAAAAAAAAAAAGGTAAATTTTCCTTATTTTGTCCTTTGTAAAAGGGAACATCAGATCAGTAACTATAGAAACAGAAAGGCTGGTCTGACTAAAAGTGGAAATAAAATATAGTAATAGGAATCAATAAATCGGATACTCTAATTATGGATAACATATACTAGAAACTAAGCTGAAATTTTAGTGTTCTGAAGGCTCATCTGGAAAATATCCTTTCTATGTGGGGTGCTTCATCTTCATAATGAATATCAATGGTTTGACAGCATTTTACCACTGTAATTATCAGCTGTTGGATCAATAAAGAGCATTGAAAAGGTTCTAAAAAGAGCAATACATCTGTTAATATCCCTGAATTGACTCAATATTCTACTGTAAGATAACACAAAGAAAACAGCAGGGGAGGGGGAAAAAACCCAGTATGATTTCTTCAAACTAAGTCAAAATGCTTCATTAAACCATCAGGAAATACAACCCTGAATGGAGATGGTTTCACCTGAGCAGAGAAGGGATCTCAGTTTTTGTTTCTGCAGTTGCAGCAAGTCCAGAGGAGATTTTTTTTTTTGGCTGAAGTTACTTCAAGATAAACTGCCTTTTCTCAATTTTGTGATGCTTTGGGAGGATTTTTTTTTCTGATCCCCACATAGCATCATAGCAGACGAATATCTGATGAGTAAAATTTTTTTTTTAAACTAAATTTGGCCTGGTTCCAAATGTTGAGTGCTGAGTCTAGCAGTGGCACTTAACAAGGCACCATTTCAGAGCTATTTTCTGCCCCCCAATTCGCAATCTGGCATGGTGACTGAAGTATTTAACACTGATGTCTGACTATTTTCTTGTGGTATGGCAGACATTTATTTTAAGCTTTTATGAATGATCTGTTGCTAATGATCTACACACTGAGAGCACAGTTTGGGTCTAAGGAGGCAGATGACCATTTCAACAGGCTGTGTTCACGAGACACCCTGAAGCTGGAGGAGGCAGCTATTGACTTATGCAACAGACAGCTTGAAAACTGCCACCAGATGAAAGATCAACAACCAAAGTGGTTGTACATCCCTGCAAAGGGTCAGTTTTTTGGTGTGGTTTAGAGGCCCATGGGGAGAAAAGGTGTTCAGATTCAGATCCTCTTCTGTAAATGCAGTGTGAGGGCAGAGGTTGCCCAGAACTGCCAGCAGTGTCTGTGAGCATTGTGATGAGATTTAGAGAGATAAAGAGAGATCTAACAGATCCAGTTGTGAGAGAAGTTATAAATGGTTCTGGTCTAGTCACCTTTCCTATGTCTGTTTTGCATATCTGTAAAAAAATGTTTATTTCAGTCTGGCCTGAGTTCAAGTTGGTTTCAATGTAACTGGCAAAGATGGGAAATCCATCCTTGCTGTTGGTCCTTTTATTTGTCTCCAGGCATTCCCAGTAGCTGCCTTCACTGAGCTGTGCAGACTGCTCTGGGAATTTCTTTTTGCAGGTGTATGGATGGAGAAAATATTTTCCAGTAGTCAGTGCAGACAGCTGCCAATTATTGTGGCTGCTGGAGCTCAGAAATATGCCTTGTTGTGATGATAAAGAGAGGAATTATGAAATCTCTGGAATTAGTTTAATTTAAAAAATGTAAAGGTCTGGTAAGAGGAGCAGATGTTGAAGTTGTCTGTATGGACTTAAAAAAATAAACTACCAAACCCCTGACTGTCTTCCTGAAATAGTGATTAAAACTCAAGTCAGCTCACACTGAACTGAGAGTAAAGGCAGAGTAGTAGTTGTGCCTGTGTTTGGATCTATGCTTGATTTCCAGATGTACAACTGAGTTCTTTCTATAACTTTTAGACTATTATTTAAAGATGCTTCTGATAGCCTGGGATGTTTTGCAGCTGTGATTGGATGTTAGCTCCTTGGCATACATCCATGCCTTTGAAATCAGTTAAAAGACAACATAAATGAGTGGGATAGTTCTAAAACCATATTGTGCTGATAAAACCTCCCATAAAGCTACATGGCATTTTAACTTGGAAAGCAGAAAATTCAAGTAGGAGTGAAATCAGCTGTGGCTGGATCCAGGTTAGCATCATTGTAGGCAGCTGTTACCATTTTCAGTGTGTGGAGCCAGGAGATTTCAGAATGCTGGATTAAAAGTGGCTTGTTAGCTGCAAGATCCAAATTTTACAAGTGGAAAATGGGACTAATATTAGATCTGGCAGCTAAACTAAATCATTCAGGTTCTAGGTTATCAGCTCGAGTGCTTTTATTAAGATTGATAACACGAGAGCACGGCACAGCTCTGCTCAGTGGAGACTGGAAAAAGCCTGAAACCATTAGGGTGGCCATAAATAACAGACTAGAACTGTCTGTGGTCACTTGTTGGTACAGACAGCTTCAAAAGCTCTTGGAATCCACCTCTGAGGGGTGGTGATTGTGTTCATTAGCAGCATGTGGTCATTTGGTTCTACAGCTTGGATGTAAGTAATGGCAAAGACAAACTGATCTTTTCTCTCACTAAGAGATCCTGTGGATCAGGTTCTTTCCAGTTCTTTTAAAAAGCACAGAAGTGGGCTGGTGGAAGCTGCAATAGGTGCAGTTATTGTGACTTGTTAGCTTGGGTTCCAGCCGTCCTTCGTGGCTGCTGTAACTCAGAGATAAATGTCTGTGATTTGTTGTTTGGAGTCTTTTCCCCTCTGATTTGTGGAGTGGAAGAATGGGGAGAGGCAGAAAGAAGAAATCCCTTAAAAGTGGCAGAAAATTTCAGTTGAGGGCTTTTCAACTGAACCTTTTCTTCATTCAAGGTGACAAGGTTTGTTTGTAGGTAGAAAGAATGATTTGAAAAAAATTGTTTTGATAGGACCAAAATAAATTCCCACTCCCCAGGGTTTTCCACTTGGCAACTTTATCTAGAAAAAATTCTGCTTAAAATTATATGGGGCCTGACTACTGTCTAGAATTTAATTCTTACTAATACTCGCAAATTTGATAGATGTTACCAGATTTATGTGTTTATTGAGGCAAGCTTGACTGTAAATTCCTAGTGGCTAAAGAATAAAACCATCTGACACAGCAAACATCTGACATCTGGTACATTGTTAAAGCTACAAAATTGTTTCTGTGGATCCAGCTTAGTAATGAATATGGTTTAACGAGCCATAGAATACTGCATTGTATAATATTAAAATGCATCTGTTTACATTTTATTTTACTATGTTACATAATAATATTTCAATTTGCTCTGTTAGAGTACATAACTATTTTCAGGTTTTCATGAAAGTAAATAAACAGTGTAAGAAGAAAGGACAAGAAATTCCTTACTCTAGTAAAATCCATATGCAGTGTAAACAATGGAGAAATTTGCCTCAGCCAGAATTCTTCTACCAAACCATTAACCAGACATTTTTCTAGTGTGTGAAATAGAACACAAGCCCAAGGCACAAGCTGTTCTAAGCCTTCTGTGTTCTTTGGGAAAAGGGATTTTAAATATGAAATATGGAAATTACTGCAGTATTTTTTTAAACAATTGGATCTTGTCAGTGTTTCATTAGTGGAGCACTATTACATTGCTTGTTCACATGGAAGCAAGAAAATGCTGTTTTATAATTTGCTAAAACTCAGCAATGCCTCGTCAATGTAACTACTGAGAAGCAGGCCATGAAAAAGTCTAGAAATATTCACCAAATAGATGGTTTGATATATAATTTTTTTATTGTATGTATTGCTAAAACCCTCACCAGAGCTCTAAGCTTTGATTTCTCAGTTTGTTTTGGTTGAATAGCAAAAACAACCAGATGAAAAACCTGAAGGAAGCAGTTTAACTTCTTTCCTGCTTATATGAATTGTGAATGTACATATTGGACATAGAGTTAAGTCCCCAAATAATGCCTAGAACATAGCACTAACACATCCCATAATTGGCAGTTGCAGTCAAATGTGCAAACATTATTCACCTGGATTTCACTCTAACTTTGTTTTGGTACTTTGAATTATTTCTTGTTTCTACTAGGAGACCAACATATGGTATAGGTGCATTTTTCAAGAGCACTATGACTCCACTGATCCCAAGATGAAATGTAAATAATCTTTGAGACAGCTTTTATTATTATTTCAATTTTTACATCAATTTTAGAAAGAGATTTTATTTTTCTGTTGTCACATCTCCCCTTGGAATACTCTTGCCTCTAGAAAACATTTTCAGTTAGAATTTACTGTTTGCTGACTGAAATTTTTCACCTATAAAATCTATAATCTGATTGTGTTATTTTTCATGAGAACATAAAATCTTTATAGGCTCAGATCTAAGTACAAAGTGGCTTGAAGTGTGTATCTAGGGGAAGGCATAGGAGCAGAACATATCTGTAGTAATACTTTACAGTAATACTCAGTAAACAATTTATTGCTGAGAGATTTCCTGAGCCAAAGGTGACCTCCAAGTTTAGGATTGTTTTTCAATTTTTTCACTCATGAGCATGTCAGTCTCTTCTTTTACCATCTCTGTCTGGAGCAAGGAGCTCCACAGCTTATCCCTGGACTCTGTGTAGAGCCATTTCTTGCAGTGTATTTTAAAACTCCACTTTGCAAGCGTAAAAAGATGCTTCCAGCCCAACTGTCTGGTTTGTAGTTCCACATGATGTTTTTGCATCAAAACACCCTTGACTCCCTTGACTCACTTCTTTTAAGTCGATTTGAACAACTCCTTTCCTTAATCAAAGTTTGGGCATTCTATTTTACTGCGCTTTCAATTCAATATTTACAAGCAGGATTTGTGAGGCTGAAATTAACAGTCTCATCTAAACCATTTTGTCTTTTTACTGCCTTGGTGTTGAGTTGCGCTGTGATGTGATCCATTTGCTCTGAACGTGCCAGCTGCTGGGGAGCTCTGATGCTGCTGGGATTCCCTGCTGTGACAGTGAGCTCTTGTTCCTACCCGCTCACAGCTGAGGCATCTGGAGCGCTGAGCAGTAAGTACAGCATCCAATTCCTGCCACCCCTTGCTGTAAAACAAACAGAGAATAGCCCCCACAGAATGGGTCTTTTTATCCCACCAAACTGCAGCAATACTGAGAGCACACTCCGTGGTGCGATTTGCAAAGAGAGTCAATAAACATAAAATATTAACACGAGCAATAATGTGCTCCAGGCACAAATAGTCCTTATGTCCATATTGGTTTTCAGAGAGATGATATCAACTTCAGAGTGCAGATTTCTGTGCTTTCAGGGAGCTGCCATAAAGGGAAACCAGCCCAATATGGGCATTTTTAATGATGAGACTCACAAAGGATATTACAGCACTTGAAGAAGGATTGCTCCATGTGCATGTGGGGAGCTCTGCTCTGGGAATTCCACTGCATAAAATTATTGCATAAATTATCTGAGCTCATGAGAGTTGGGATGATATGAACTCTTTTTAGGAGAGGCTGTGGCAAGGAGTGACTTACATGAGCATATGTTTGTATTTACATGTAGCTATTCTATGTTTATACAAATGGTTTGAATGGTTTTATTTATATATTTATTTATGTGTATGTATGTATTTATGTCCTTTTAATTCTGTGTTGTATGGTTGTAAAGGATTCTGTTCTCTAGCATGATCAGAAGTAAATGAGGTTCTCCTAAATTAGAAAAGTAACTTCTCTCATCTTGTTGTCATGGCAGTATTTGTAATTAATTTTTGCTGATAACCCTTTGATACTCAGCCTGCACAGTCTAGTTTATATCTTTAATCTATTTTTGGTTCAGTAGCACAATTTCAGCCTTGAATGTTGACTTTGGACAATGTATATTTTTATCAGCTCCTCATACCTTCTGCTTTCCAACTGTGTGTGTCAGAGGTTGGAATCCTGACAGTACACCACAAAACTGTGCGTTCTGCACTAGCTCTTGCTCATGGCATTGTGTTCAATATGGGCTCATCCTTTCTCAAAATGTTTGGTTCTTGCATGTGAATCACAGTTCTTGATCTGCTCAGCTGTTTCGGGACTGGGAGTACCTGCACTACAGGGAGCCTTGTGATGCACAATTCTCAAACTTCCCCTGTGCTCTGATTGTTCCTTTTAAGTGAAAAAGAGTTCGAGGACTGAGTTTCTTCTCTCCTTTCTCTTAATGCATTTATTATTTGAGAGTGAACCTTGGGCCAGGTGATGATCAGTGAAGCAACTAAGGGCAGCATCAGAATGCGCTGAGATTTCAGGAGTTCTCTGGGTCCCAACTTCTAGGCATAATTTACTTTCACATCAAAGAAATGTAGATATGGCAGGAACAGGATAAAGTTAAGTTGTTCTTTTCCTCAATAAATACTGACTACGTAAAGGAAGAACAAAACTCTGAATTTTTGCCGGTAGACAAAGCCAATAGGATTTCAAAAAATTAGTTTTTAAAAAATCCTACTTGTTGCTAACCCAGGCTGGTCACACAAGTGCAGACATAAAAACTGCAATAACATGGTTATGGAAGGTAGAGCTAGATTAGATAACTTTTAAAAGGTTCTAAAGTTTTATTACATATGAATTTTTTTCTCCTTTTTTTATTTCTGCAAAATGTGTGCTACAAGAATCATAGTCCAGCAGGAACTTATTTTACAGGCTACAATACATGAAAAATAGTACAAATAAAATTCAAAACTCCATAATAAAAAATTAACTCCCAAAAAATCATTTTTCTATAAAATATGTAGCATGTGTAGATGTCTCAGTACCATGGTTATATAAATGATATACAGACACTTAGGAATAATGCTGTCATTCTAACCCATACCTATAAGAATGTGTCATGCCATCAGGAATTTTTTACTTACTCTTTGCACCTATATGTTTTTATTCATGGTTTGATCATTTAAAGGTTATAAATACCGCTCTTTCCCACCACATGGCAAAATCACTGTTTTTCTGATGTGCTGTTTTCACCTTGCTCACTGGCATTCCTTGCAAGCTACCCCTTTGGCCAGGTTAGATGTCAGGAAATTAGGCAAAGGGTTTGGCTTTCAAATCTGCAAGTGGGACTGGCAGATGATTCCCTCTGTGGATTGATAGGGGTATGCTTTTCTGAAGATTTGCTCTACTCTGAAAAGCAATACCATTTTGGGAGGCCTGAATTTGTTCATTTATTGGGGAATTCTGTGCTTTCAGGAGTAAACAAAAAGAGCAACATTTGGTCAAGATATTATTAAAGTTTTATGTACGCTATAAAAATGCACACCAAAGAATTTCTGTAGGTAACTGGCTGAGAGAAGTCTATTAATTTATGGTATATCTTTAAGACAATGGGAGTTTACACTGACTTTGCCACATGAGCCATGCATCTTGAAAGGATCTAAAGTTCAGAACAGAAATATTCCCTGTTGAACATCATGCTGGGAATCACTGACAGTGGAAAGAATAAAGAGATGTCAGCAGATATGGGGGAGGAAAAAACAGCATCATTTTCAGGTTTGGTAGTTTTTTGAATCTAGAGTTAGTTCAAACTCTGCCTACCAACTCTTCTCCCAAAGGACTTCTTTCTGTAAAAATTTCAGAACTCTGTGTTCTGAGCAATCTATGCTGAGACATCCTCAAAGTATTTCTGTAGCATTCTACTGTATTAGAGGAAAGATATGTTGTTATTCTCTTGCTTTTTACCACCCCTCTACAGTACTGTCTCATCCTCTCTGCTGGGAGTCCTCCCAAGACACATGGAATTGTGTTGAGTAAAGACTACTAGAAAATCAAGTATATTTACCTCCTTCACAATGTGCTCATGTGGCATGAAGGGAAAACCGAGTGTGTTTGGTGCATTCCTGACTCGTTTGCTGGAGTGTGTTTGGGAATTACTGCAGTGGGAATAATTTCAAACTGCCTTGTGTCTTACACTCCAGTGTTTGCTGGTTTTGGGGTTTTTGTTCTGTGTTTTTTTTCCCCAGTGTGCTAGCTGGCAAAAAATGAGCAAAGAAATGGAAGCACTGAAAAATGGTCATTGATGCACAGCGATACAGAAAGAGAAAGGAGAGGGAGGAATTGCAGGGATAAATTTGAGATGCCTGGCAGAGAGAGCCCAGAGCTGTGCATGGAAAGGGGTTTCAAATGATACAAAGTCAAAGGAAAATGCAGTGCATTACTCTTCAGATTAACACAGTATAACTGCTTTACAACCAGCCTCAGCTGTAGCCCCATGGTGTGACCTGTCCTTGCTGGCTTTTTACATTTTGGTAGGTCATGAGCAATTTTCATTGACTCCTCTCTGCCCTAGTCACCATGCCACTGCAGAGAAAGAACCTCCCTGCTTGAGATGGGCTCGGCAAACCAAACCTACTGGGCCATTTCAGAGCCACCATGGCACTTTCTGGAATTTAAATCTCCTGAGACCATGCACAGTATCAATGTCTGATTCATATTACAGCCGCTGGGATAATTAGAGCAGTGAAAACGAAAATGCAATTAGAGTGGACATGCATGCCAAAAATTGAATATTAATTTTGATAAATATTTTACTAACATCATAGAAGAGAATGACATTTGACCAGGAAGCAATTGCTTTGAGCTGCTTTCGTTTGAAAAAATACAAACATTCAAAAAGAAATGTTTTGGTTGTCTATAAGTTCTGCTCTCAAGAAAAAGCAGATGAGTACCAAGTTTAGGCGTTCTTTAACGATAAGACTGATCAGAAATTAGTTCTAAATGTGCACAGTTTGATGCTGATTTTGAAAACTTCCACTGCTACCCAGTTGCCAGGAGTTTTAAAGGACAGCCTGTGTGCAGCCTCTGTGTGACTGGACAGGGAGCAGAGAGTCGTGTGATACAACAGTGGTAAAATCAACAGGAGTCTAATCATGACAGCCTGAAGCTGTTTATAATTATAATGCTTAATTAGGTGAGACACAAACAAGGAGAGAGTTCATTTGGTCAACATTCTCTACAGTAATGTGTTCTGATGGGAAATAAAATTTCTATGCTGACCAAGTAATCAAAACAATGTTTTACACTGTTCATAGCCTTTGGCGAAGTTCAACTTTGTAGCTGTGACATTTTGTGGAAGGTTTGAACAAAACCTTACCTATTTTAAAAAATTAAAAACTGCCTGTAAAGAGCAACTCTTCTTGACAACCTGCAGATGCACTCCTTCCCAAGCCATGTTTTTCTATTTAAAAACTGAAGACTGTTGCTCTAGAGAGGCTGCCTGGTTGTTTACTTAGATTATATTACATCCTGTAATATAATCTCTTGGGTAAGCAAGGTGTTCCCAGCTCTGCAGTCTGCCCTAATGGTGGACACAGGGAGCTGCAGTGCAGGTGTCCCAGCCAAAATCCCACAGGGATGTGCTGGGCAGCTCTCACCCAGGGTATCCACAGGGCTGGGAGCTCTTTGCAGAGAGCTGTGCCACTGCTCTGGGGTGGAAATGCAGAGCAGTCTGAGGTGAGAAACCACAAGATGCCAATACATAACCCCAGAGCCAGAACTTTGTTTTCTAGATCTTTGTTTGCTGACCTCCTTACCATCAAAAGGTGTGATCCACATTGGATTGGTGTCCTCATGGCACCCCATCCTCTGCAGCAGCAAATGTGTAGGCAGGAGAATAAAAAAGGATTCCGAGAACAGAAAAAATCAGTAATATTTTCCCTGCAGGAAACACCTGCAGCCTCCAGAAATTTAGTTCTCTGAAGGGTATTTTGAGTCAGATGTAGCTTATGTGTTATTCCTCTTGAGGTATGTTTCCAGCTTTTACCTATTTTTCTCCCAGTTGCATCGTTTGTCCTGTCCCAGTGTCCCATCCTTTGTCCTGTCCCCCACAACTATTTTCATGGTGAAAAAAACCCTTTTGCCTTGAGATGGTTTCACTGCAGTGCAGTTTTATAGGAGACTTTGGAGTCCTAGCAGAGGGTCAGACTCAAAAACATCATGTCTGATGTGGCACGAGCTCTGTGAACTTCATGCACACCCCACATTTTGGGTACACACTCCAGTTTTGCTGTGGTGGCAAAAATCAAGAGGTAAAGCAAGACATAAATATGTGTTTTGGGCACAGAGGAAGAGAAGACTTTTCTGCTGTAATATGGCAGTTGTTAGTGGCTTTCTTTTTGATTGTTTTGTTGGATTTTGGCTTGGTATGTTTTTTTATGTGGTGCATCACTTAATTGTGACAAACGTGAAAGTTTTTGCCAGAAAGTCAGTGTGACTTACGCAGTTTTTCTGCACACTTTTGACAGGTTGCTTTGTTTAGAGAAGAGGAACATGGGAAAATTCCCCAAAACATCTAAAGAAAAGTATCACTTGCAAGTGTTTGAGTTTAGAAAAGGAGTCCTGATGCACTAAAAATTAAGGAAATATTTTGCTGAAGCTGTCATTTTTTTCAGCTAGAGAGGGAAAAAACCAAAACCAGTTTCATTAGTTTTGTGCTGTAATGGTTATTGTGACTGATATCAGTGCTTGAAAGCACAACAGTAGGTAGCATGTAAAGCAGAAATCATAAAAACACTGCAAAAAAAAGGAAAAATGTGATTTTTAATTCTAGGCTTCAGTCTTTGGTAGAGAGACTGAAGTAACAAAATATTTTACTAAACTAAGAATTAATTTCATAATTTATCTCAAGTCTTAGGGAATAGTTCACTGTTGTATGTAATTGTGCAGCCATTGCGACTGTAGAGTAAGTTAATAAAAATGACTTACCGTGCTGAGTATTAATTTTTGACTAACAAGTAGTAATGCTTGCTTCTGTGCTCCAGGGATTGTTTCTTCTTTAATGCAATTAGCGTTTTTCTGCTGAAGGAGGCATGTTCTTACCCAAGCCATAAATTATTAAGCAACCCTAAATAAAAAATTGGAAGTACGCATGTATGCATTTCTGTGTGTTTCTTCAGGCAATTAATTTTTAATTTAACAATGTCGTATATTGGCAGTAACTTTTAGTGCAGTAAGGTTGTTTTATCCATTTTATTGTCATTTAATACATCAACTGTAGGCTACACACCAAGCAAGTGCTTTTCGAGCCAGGGTGTTGAATTGAATTATTTTATATTTCTGTACACTTTCCAGAAAATAAGCATTAAATGGAGTGATAAACCTGACTCAGAATAAATCATGTTAAAACGAGGAAGCAGAATGTATTGAAAGATTATTTAATAGAGTTCCTGAACATCAGTCCTGGAACCAATTTTGTTTAATGTTTTTAGTAATGGCTTTGGCACAAAAAGCGTGGTATTCTGTTGAAATTTACTAAAGATTCAAAGTCGGGTGGCATTGTCAACAGACAGGACAAATTGAATTGCCGGGCAGAAAGTGTGGAATGACATTGAAGGTGGAATTTTTTATTTCTTTTTGTTTTATGATATCTCTTCCACTCTTAAAAGAGAGATTAAATTCCACAATAAAAATCATAAAGTAATGCATATCGGGAACAAAAAACAATTCCACATTATACTAACTGCCCTTCCCTTCAGGGGGGTGAACAGGATAGTCTATAAATTGATCCTGATGTGCCCTGGTGAGGCACATCTGGAGTGCTGTGTCCAGTTCTGGGCTCCGCAGCACAACAGAGCCATGGAGCTCCTGGAGCAGGTCCAGCAGAGGCTGCAGAGATGATGAAGGGATTGGAGCATCTCTCCTCTGAGCAAGGCTGAGGGAGCTGGGCCTGCTCAGCCTCCAGAAGAGAGGACTGAGGGGACCTCACCCATGTACACAAATCTCTGCAGGGAGGGCTCTGAGGAAGGAGCAGGCTCTGCTCGGCGGTGCTGAGCAATAGCACAAGAGGCAACGGGCAGAAAATGATACCCAGCAAGTTCCACATGGACATGAGGAAGAACTTCAGAGTGCAGGAGCCCATGCACTGGGACAGACTGCCCAGAGAGGGTGAGGAGTCTCCCTCACTGGATCTTCACTGTGCAGGAGCCCATGCACTGGGACAGACTGCCCAGAGAGGGTGAGGAGTCTCCCTCACTGGATCTTCACTGTGCAGGAGCCCAGGCACTGGGACTGACTGCCCAGAGAGGGTGAGGAGTCTCCCTCACTGGATCTTCGCTGTGCAGGAGCCCAGGCACTGGGACTGACTGCCCAGAGAGGGTGAGGAGTCTCCCTCACTGGATCTTCGCTGTGCAGGAGCCCAGGCACTGGGACTGACTGCCCAGAGAGGGTGAGGAGTCTCCCTCCTCGCTGGACCAGATGATCCGCTGGGGTCCCTCCCAGCCTGATGTGCTCTGTGATTCTGCAGGACTCTGAGTTGCCAGTGGGATGCAGCTGTGGGGAAGAGGGAAAATTCAGTGACAGATTGCAGAATTTGAGATCTTCCCAGTAAAATTCCCAGAGTGTCAGACTCCCATGAAAAATCCTGTTGCTCTGTAGGGAATTATATACACTTTGCAGGGACTTATATATTCCTGTGTAAGAAGCTGGTATTATTACAGGTAAAGACTGAATTTGCTGCTGCTTTTGGATATTTTGTATCATAGCATTTGCAGGGTTTTTCTTTTATATTAAGTATCATCTTAGGTGCTGTTATAGCAGTAATATAATTAAATCCCTAGAATACTTAAATGAGAAGTAGAGGTGACCTGGAGTGCTTTGACACTGGGATGAATAGTTTTTGACGCATTTTTAAATTATTTTTCTTTCTGAAAAGTCACTTAACATTTTATGACTTCAGGATCTATAAATCAAAGTATAAAATTGTAAATCATGTCACTTCTGAAAATTCATACTTAAGAACAATTATTCTATTCCCTGTCTAGTGGATGATAAATATACTTTTTTCGTTTGTCTTTGAGACTGATATCTTGCTAATATTATTTTTAATATTTTAGTTAATTGGCATTATGGGTATTTCCATAATATATAATAGATTTGCTTTTATTTTAAAATGGGCTAAAAGAGCTCATTAGGAATGCAAGAATATATCTTTATATTTTTGTTCCCTTAGAAAGGTATAAATATATTGTAACTAAAAACATAGTTTTAAAAATGTATTATTTTTAGATATCGAAAACTGGAGCATTAAGCAGTGGAATAGTAGCCACAAGAGAGGATTTATGGACACTAACATCTGCTGTGTTATTTCAGTGTTATGGAAATACACTGCAGACTGCAAATAGAAATAATTGCACATTTTAATGGAGGGATCCAGATTGAGTTTGTTGATTGATATATACCAACATTTTGGTTTGTATAGAGTTGAATATTGACAAGTCTAAATAGATCATAATTTCCTATCAGTGACAGTGGCTGAAGCCCATGTTGACCTTACTCATGGTTTGTCAAGCCTAGTCATAGAGAACTTTCTGGAATAATTTAATTTGTATCTTGGCAGTCATTACACTTTGGGGTTAGTGAATGTGGTGCATGACCTGAGGAAGGGCAATGACAATGGGAAACGGGAAAGTCTTCCAGAGTTTTGGCACATGTCCAAGCATATTCTACTTGGGAAAAGGAAGAGGAGTTTGCTATGGCTTAGGTTCTCTGCCCCAAGTGAGCCCCTCTTGTGTGATTTGGGACAGAAGCTGCACTGTCCATGTATTTCCTGGGCTTTCTTCTTCAGTGCCATGTTATTTTTCTGACAGTTAGAGGCTGAAATAGAGGATTTTTTTTTGGTTGGTTGGTTTTTTTGGTTTTTGTTTTTTGGTGTTTTTTGTTTTTTTTTTTTTTTTTTGGTTTTTTTTTTTTTTTTGTTTGTTTGGGGTTTTTTTTGGTTTTTTTTTTTGGGTTTTTTTTTGGTTTTTTTTTGTTTTTTTTGGGTTTTTTTTGTGCTTTTTTATTAATGAGAGGCCCACCATGAATAGACAGGACAAAATGTACCACTATTACCATATCATATTTTATTTCAAGCTTTTGACCTCTCTGAAAAATATTTAGAGGCTTATAAATGCACTTCTAAAGAAGATAGGATTTTTCAAAGACTTACTCTCCCGGACCCTTGGGTATATGTTTCTACTTTTGGATTTTCAGCTTGCTAAAATGGAAATGTTTCAGTTTAAGCCACATGATTTTATAAATAAACAAGATGTGATGAGTTGCTGAGTTAGTCATGTTTTGCTCCCTTTGGACTTGCTGGAGATCTAGTCTATAAACTCAGTGAAAACTAGGATTTAATTAGCATTACCCTCAAGGAGATATTTCCATGTGATCAGCTACATAATGTTCTAAAATTGCCTGGTCTTCTTCATCAACTGCAAACAGAGCTAGGCACAGCCATGGTGGTTGTGAATTAATATGAAGTAAAATGAATTAATAAAATAATTAATTAATTTTCCTCTTTCACCAAAAAAATTGATGAAATCATTGGGAATAGCTGAATCTATCTTGCCTTGTACTTGTAGCTTTAACAACAAAAGCTTCTGTTGGTGGGGGATGAAGTCAGGAATTCAGTCCATGTGCGTTTGTGTGTTGTTATGTGAAGGGACTCTGGGGAAGCTGTTATGCAACAAATGCCAAATGTTCCTCACGCTCAGGCCAGGCTGGATGGGGATTTGAGCAGCCTGGTCCAGTGGAAAATGCCCCTCCTGTGGCAGAGGGCTTGGAACAAGTGATCTTTAAGCATTTAATGATCCTATAGACTATGAGAGATTTCTTAATGTGGTGGTGGGGAATATATACAGCTCACCCTAGAGAAATGACTTTAGCACAGGAAAAGGTATGAAGGCTAATATTTTTGCTCAGCTATCTCAGCTGGCCTGAGTCTTACAGACGTCTGAATACCAGTGCCTCAGGTATCATCTATTACCTGTCTTGTGATCAGTGAGTTCAGAAAAGCTTATCTGAAATACAAAAATATCAACTGTTTTTAAACTTCAAGATGAACTTTTGATTCAACGAAATGTGTACAATATTTTAAATTATTCTTACTGATATTTTTGCATACTCGTAATCTTGTATAATGTTTAATACTTAATAAAATATGCTGTTGTACTATGACTCAAAAGTTGTTAGTGATTTGTAGAAAATTGGATGCATTGGTAGGAGTTTGAAGATTTTGTCTTGGCTTTTAATCTACAGATGAAGGCATCACCAAAATTGATAGGATTTATTTTATTAGTATTTTTCAATATTATCAATTGTGTCAAGTATTGTCAACCAGAATAATCCAATCACAACCACACTGTTTAAACTCTAGACTTGCTCCCCCAAAAACAAGGTAAAAAAATAAAATTGGTATTTTCAGTAGGATATCAGAGAAAACTGCAATTTTTTGCTGGCTCAGGGATATGCAGCAAATCAGCTTAATTCTTAATGCAATGTGTGCTTAGTTGAGATCTGTCTGTGGTGAAAGCCTTTTTTCCAACATCTGTAAGGATTCTTCCTGCCAAGTAGGATCTTTACAACTCCAAAGCCCCACTCTTTAGCAGCAATCTGAAAATACACTTGAAGCATACGGGTGCTGAAGGATGAGAGTATGGGCCATCTGGTCATCATATGTCTTGTTTGCATGCTTGGGTTGGTTTGTCAAGGGTCTCAGAACTGTTTCTGAAGGATTATTGAATGAGACAAAACCAGAGATTTCTGCAAAGCAGTGGAAGGTCTGTGCGCCCTTTGGCACCTCTATTTTAACCTGTAAAATAAAATGCCTGTGCTAACCCAGCGTGTCACTGCCTGCTGCTGGAGGGTCAGAACGTGTCCTTATGGTTTTGGCTCATTTGGTGTCCCCAAATGTCACCTGCCTGCCAGAGTGTGTCACAGCTGTGTGAGGCTGTGCTGGCACAGCCTGGCCCTGCTGGCACTGACCTGGGGACAAAGCTGGGCTCTGAGGGGACAGGCAGGGGCAGGGCCTGCTGCCTCTCCTCCAGCTCTGCCTCTCGAGGTTATGGACACTGGCTACAGGCAGACTGCTATGTAACCTTCACCTTTACTGCTCTGGGTGCCCAGTGACCATTCCATTGCTGTGGCAGTGGTCTTCATTTAATACAGGTTTTCTGCAGTAGAAGTATTTAAAAGACGAAGAAAAAAATGCCCCATTGTCTGCCTCGGGTATGGAAAATTTTATCACCTGGCACTTAACATGAGACTTAAAATGTCCAACTCTTATTTTCAACTATGATGAGAGGAAGTTTAGGTCTACAGTTACCCAGTCTTTCTCTAACTTGTTTTCCCTTGTTAAGGAGGGAGGATAAGGTACTGTATAAGATCTCTTTCAGTAAAAAAAATGTTTTTCTTTCAATGCTTTACTGAAAATTTTAGTGCTATAATGAATTGCACAATATTGTAGATAATTGAATTCTTTGTGGGAAATGCTGTCTTAACAGGAGATGTGTACCTGTCAAGATCCACGTAGTCATCCACATTTTATAGTTTTGTTAAACCAGAAAGTTGGTCAACAAGCAGAAAATTGCTTGGAATATTAATGAGAACAGTAGAATGTGCTGAATTCCCATGGAAAGGTTTTAAATATTTTCAATTAAAGCTGCATGACCAGTGTACAGATAGGGATGTATAGTTAATCGGGAAAATATTTTACTGTCTTGATATGCATCAGTAATAGAATTGTTATTTTTTCTTAAAAACTGGCAAACAGGAAATATGGTGCTGAAAATATTGTGTAAATTAGCACTGAATACTAATATTGAGAATTTTATATAACCTTTGTGTTTGTGCCTTTTTCTTGCATAAGTAGTTCCCTGTTTTAGCAGAATATGTTCCATTAAATTTTGCCAAAAAATAACCCAACCAAAATAAAACTCCTAGTTATTCTGTTTGGTATAATTTTGCATATATATGTATCTATTTCTTCATGCTTCTTAGCCTCCTAGATAATGTGAAGAAAAGCTCTGAGTGTAGCTGTAGGATGAATTCCATTTCCTCTCAAGCTGATTTTGATCACCATTACATAGCTGTGAAAGCAAAGTTCCTGTAACTGAAAGGATCAGGAGAGTTTTCAAGTCCTTCTTTCTCTAACCCATTGTTGAGATCCAAGTTGAGGCTGTGATGGCAAGTCCCAGTAATCTGAACAAAGAAAAACCAAAGATTTTTGATTGTGCAGGAATGTTTCAGATGTGATAGCCTTTGCTGTGATTGCAACCAGTCTTTGCAAATGGCTTGGCAAACTGTAAAAATATTTTAAATAATGTTCTAAGTGAACTGAACAGTTTGGTAGACATAAAGTCCTGGTAGCATTATTTAAATTCAATTCTGCAGCACTTCTCTTCAGTCATGCTAAGGGCCATACTTGTTAATATATTGCTAAAATAAAAATAAATGCAATTGCAATATTAGCAAACTATTTTCTTTCCTCTTTGGTTGCACCTTATTGTCTGTGCCTTCATTTATGATTGAACACTATCCCTGATATCAAACACTTTGAGGAATGCAAATTAAAGTTGTGGTTTATTTAATGTATTATCCTCATTTTCTGTGTTCAGACCTAAATTACTGAAATGTTAGAGGTTTATAGTTAGAGCATTTCTGCAAACAAAGGCATCCTAATGTATTCTTGTGTATTTAAGTGCTTTTCAAAGGGGTGTGTGTGGATGAGTGAAAGGAGATGATAACAGCAAAAGCCTGCAGACTCAAATATGCTTTCTGGACTCCCTTCAGAATTACACTAAAGACAGAATTTTTTTCCCTCTCCCCATAATTTAAGTTTGTAACTTACATTCATCCACTGGAGTTAAGCATGATGCTGATTGCTGAAGTGTCTTAGCCCTCAAGCATGTTGTCAGTATTAACCCTGTACCTTTAATAACTGCAGATAGTTCTGCTTGTAAGTCTGCTTTCTCTTGTGATGTTGTACTGCCCCTGGCTAACAGCTGTGCTTACTAAGGCATGGATCACAAATCCTCTCCACTGAACCCAGAGGGGCAACACAAACCTTGTCCATGAAGGGTTTTAATTTGCTCATCTATATCCCCTGAAAATTCCCAGTAGCTTGTATTTCCTTGCTTTGAGGAAGAGAATCCCCATTTGTCCATGCAGAAAAATCAATTCTCTCCTCCTCCTCTGATGTTGCCTCCTTTGTCCTGGGCTGCTGTAGCCACGGATGAGCAGCCTCCTGGCCTTTAGTGATGTCCTTGCAGGGTAGCCAGTGGTCTGTTCCCCTGCCCTGTAACTTGTCCACTCTTCTGTGTACCTAGAAAAGAAATTCATGAGAGGGTGCCTCTAGAAGCAGTAGAAAAGCAGCTACTTTATCAAGAGACTCCAGTATCTTGTATAATATTTTCCTGACTTGTCGCAGTCAACTTTATTTTGGCAGTACAAATTTTTTTTTTTACTCACTGTTCTGGCTAAAAATGGTTTCAGTTCAAGGTTGATGGGTCAAAAATATAATGGGTTTTCCAGGTTCTGCTGCATTATGAAACTTCACCTGATGTACCTTCAAGTATAATGCCAGCACCTTATGGTACTAGAGTGAGAAAACAGCATTTCCTTGGAAATGTTAGAAGCATCCTAGGAACTGAAAGAGTTGCACAGAGGCATGAAAGACATAAATATTTGGTTTCCTGTTTTTTTCTCATACCTTTCTGTAAATTATTTAAAAGTTTGGTGGAGCTGGTAGTTGCCAGATAAGAGTTAAGCAGAGATAATTTGATTTTTGTCCATGCTCAAGTCTGCTCTCTTATTGCCTATGGTTTCTTGTTTACAGTTTTCAGCCACACAATGTATTGGATTAAGAAAAAAAAAGAAAAGAAAAAAGGAGGAACTAACTCTAAATTGCAAAAAAAGAGAGTCATTTAAGTTCCATTAGTGACACTAGATCAGGCAAATTCTGCTGCCTGTGATTACTCTTTAAAATATAAATGTCTTAAATGCAGGAACATAAAAAGATTCTAAACCACATCTATAACCTGAAAACAACGGCTGAAGATGGGCATTATTTCAAGTGCTTTAAATGTCTAAAAAAAATCATCAAAAGGATGGAATAAAGAGATAAATTTTAACTGCACAGCCACTTCCCTACTGGGCAAAATCTTTCTTTAAAGGTTAGGTGACAGAAATTGCTTAAAATATATGAGAAGAAAACCAAATTGTTTATATATATTTATATAGGTTTTTTTTATTGGTCTATAAAAGTGTTAATATTAATATTAGAGTTTAATTTTAAAATAGGTCCCAAAATTTTCCCTCTTATCTGTAAAATAGGATAAGTTTCATCTAGGGAATGATGCTTAGAGCTTGTTGATTGAGTCATGCATTGGTGCCCACCTGTTGGGTCAGCCACATTTACAAATGGGAAACACATCTGATCCGTCACTTGAGGAAGTTTTGTGCAACCTCATAAACAGAATATTTCAGGATCCCCAATCAGCATATGAAAAAGGTTTGATGAGAGCTTTACTTTGATGGGGATTTTCTTTTTTTTAATCCTTTATCTATTATACAGTTCTGTTTTGATTAAATTTTGAGTGACAGGGGAAAGGAAGAGGGAAGAAGTCAAGGAAAGAAAAGGAAATACTTAGGGAGAGACCCTGTGCTAGTTTCTCCAGGCTGGTTAGAGTAGAAAATATGTTTATGGGTCAATTGAAATCCTTAATTCCATCTTGCAGTCTGACATGTAAGCATGGACTGTCACAGGGAATGGTGCAGTGAGAGAGAAGGTACAGTAGAGACATTGCCTGACTTCCAGCCTGTGGGTTACCAGTTGCTCAGTGACAAGAGAAACATTGTCCCTCCTTACCTGGGCCGATCTAAGGCAATCCATGAGAAACATAAATGGGTGGAAGTGTATGATTAATTGTCCAAGCATCTTTGGAATGTCTGATGTGTCCTGAAACCTCAGTTTGATTTGTTGTTGCTGGTTCTTGCTCGTTAGGCTTGTGCACTGAGAGCCAGGAAACCAAGGCATGTGTCAAGTGTTCAGTGCAGTGTCATATTGTAAATATATCTCATCTCTGCAGAGAGCTGATGATATTGAAAGGATGATTGATGCCTCTGGCATACAGAGAGAGAAGTTAGAAATTGTAAGAGTTGTCTTTAGAAAACTTCATCTGTTAGCAGGGCTTTTGGTTTGGTTGTTCTAAATGGGCACAGCTCATGGGAAATTAAAAAGATTAGTAAAGTTCCTCAAGAGAGCAAAGCACATCTGCATAGCAAATACTTTAATCATTACAGTGACCCCCTTCCATTGCAGGAGACTGAAGCTCAAATCCCTTCTCACAAACCTTAGATCCAGGATGCTCATTTGGGCCTTGTTCTACCTTTTGTAACTTCTGTCATTGTTCCAGCTGGGACCTTCTGAGGTTGAAGGAAATCTCTAAAAAGTTTTCTCAAAAATCGCTCTTGTTTTCTGCTTAGCCTAATATCAAGGACTGTTTGGGCTGACTGATGTGCATGTAAAACTCACATATGTGTTGAAATACAGTTCCTCAGTAAACAAGGTCTTGGGAAGGATTAATGCTAAAAAAAGGATAGTCTCTCTGGTGGCTAATCTTCCCTGCATGCTTCAATATCTGAGATATTTGATTTCTACTGGATGTAATGTAATTAATTTTCATGTGTTCTATTGCTTTTTGTTACCAGTCTTACAACACATATGACAGTGTAGCACAAGCCTTGTGGAACAGTATTGGAAATGACAGTGGAATGCAGGACATACTCTTTAATAAGATTTAAAATACATTTATCAAAACCCAATCAGAAAATCATCCCAATTTATACCCTGATTATTGCTAAATCTCATGGAACAGCCATTTGAGAGAGAAATTTAACATGATTTGTATCAGTTTACCTCCCTGTTACAGAAGTATTAATAAGCATCTTTTAGACAAACCAATGTTCAAGTAATACATTAAAAGAAACTAAATCCATTTATGGTAATATTCACTCAAAAATTAATAGAAAAATATTAAAAGTTCACTGCAGACTTTGTTCATCAACAAGTGGAAATTAATTTTCTGGATGTAATGATCTAGACTATCATGGATTGCAACTTTAAATATGGTTTTCAACATGTGCAAAATTTGCTGTGCACCCTTAAGAAAGTGTTGACTTGAGGAATGGTTTGGGCGCTACAGTTCCTCACTCAGGTGCTCAACCTATAGCAGGATTTCCAGGAGGAAAAGTCCTGTCTTATTATCCACCATTTAAGTCCTCACAGAATGTTGAAGTAATGTGTCAAAATGGTTCTAAGATTAGGTACATTGTATACTGCAACATCTTGTGGGGAATTTAGAAGGCCTTAGGGTTTTGTCTTGAAGTTTCTTCTATGTGTTTTCTTGTGTATGTGAGGTTTGTTATTTTTTTTTCTGTTGTTTTTATTAATTTCATTTTTCTTGTCATTGGTTCATGTAGGTTTAATCATGGCATTATGAAAAAATTATGAGACAGGGATTTGGTGAGTAGTAAGACACTCCCTTGGGTCACTTTGTGGATCAGAGGTAACATAGTGCAAATAAAAGGCTGCCTTCCTACAAACAAGATAAGTAGAAAAAAATTGAGTCTATTCTGGTTGGATTAATTATATGCTGTGCATTCAAAGTGATGGAGTTTACACAGCTGGATAAGAAGATGAATGCTAGCCTGCAATTAAAATGATTGAAAAAATTGGGCAGCTACTATCCCTTTGATAAGAATGCTTATAATCTTTTGGTCTTTGAAAAAAAAAATCCAAGTTTTTGGTTAATAGAGCTCTGTTTCTATTCTGATTTGCCTTATCCTGATATTTTCCTGGCTAGGGCTGCAGCAGTTCCCCTACTGGGGTTTTACTGTTTGTGTCTGAGGGTACCCCGAGGCCCTGGCAGCCTCTCCCCTTGCAAATCAGAATCTGAGGAGGACTTGTCCACCAGTCCTGGATTTAATTTCAAATACTGTCACATTTGTGTTGGACTACTGACTTTAGAGAGAATCTAGCAAAGCATATGCCTACTTTGTGGGAGGAAAATCCAACCCAAACACAGCCATGAAATTTGTGTGTGTCAGTACATAAGGCCTGCTCAGGTGTTACTGGGCCGCATCTCGGAGCAGGAGGCACAAAAGCCTCTGATCAATCTTGTCTTGCAGTTTGAGATATTTTAGTGTGAATTATGTTCCATTTGTGCCTTGTTTGAGTGGCACAGGGGAGCCAGCCCAGGGCAGAACCTGCTGCTGCTGTGCTGGCAGTGCCTGGGGAGGAAAGGGCATGAGGGTGGCTCTAACCAGGCCATCACCTCCTCTGCAGCTCCCGAGGGCCCCAAAACCCACAGGAAATATTGATTGCTGCCTTGAGTTCAAGGCAACATTGATGAGGGATTTTTCTCATTTCAGTGAGATTTCCAAGCTGTAGGTCTCCATTTGCTATATGTGTCTACATGCACCACCCTGACCCCAAGAAATACTTTTGGAGATGTTCAGGATAAAGATTGCTTTATACCTCCTTGCCTTATTTCAAACAAGTGTGCATCAACTGACAGGATAGCAAGGGTATGCCTAAAACTGCATGTTTTTCTGTTGCTGAATGTTACCCAGCTTAAATGTCTGTGAATATGTATTCAATCACTTGCATTTTAATTTCTATTTCATGTGCCATAACTCTGTTTTGCTGCCTATTGCAGTTTACTGCTTCCTGTAGAAAAATTTAGCATTTAAAAGTGCACTGAATGTCTTATAAATCAAAATTTGGTGAAGACATATTTTTCTTTTCATTTCCAACTGTATTTTGGGCAGGAATTAGAGGGTAACATAATACATGGAGTGAACATAGATGACTTTACCAGGTCAATTTCCAGCTGTCATAATAAATAACAGGTTTATTTGAAAAATACATGAGTGCACTGAAGACAAAGAGGTGGACACATACCAAAACTGTATGAAACATTGATGTTATTAGGATTAAAGGGAGATAATCTTTCTTGGAAAAAAGTTATTGATACTGATCTAAGATATCTACATATATTGGGACCTGCTTTGTTAGCTGGTGTCATCTTTCATTTTGATTTCAGAATCTATGAATGACAGTGTGAGAAATGCCACATGTCTAAGTCTGGAAATTGATCTATATTGAAGCAAACTCCCCAGTTAAACTACCATATTAATTATTCTGCTGATATTCCACAGCAGTTCCACTGACATGGCTTAAAGTCTGCAGATTTACTGAGGTACAACAGAGCATAAATTTTATCTCGATCAATATTTCATAAGAATAAGCTCTTCCCAGATCCACAGAATCCACATGGGTTTTATTAATCCTGACCCAACTGTGAAAGAGTAAGTTTTTTTTTGGTGGTTGGTTTGTTTGATTGTTAAGTTTGTTATATTTTTCTCCAGAGACATATAGTATATGCAAGCCACCATGTTTGGTTTGTGTAATGATTCCTAGAATTGCAATTTCTGAGTTTATCACTGTTAGTCTTGTAGGATAAACTCAGGAATACCAGTATAAGGAAGGAGAGTGAAAGGCTCCTGTTTGAGTATGTCCAGCCTCCAGATGGGAGAGAACCTGCTGCACCTCCTGGGATGCTGAGGTGGGAACCTGCCCCATGTCTTAGGCTGTGAAATCTTGTCTCTGAAGAGCAGCTCCAGCAGGACGGACTCATCCTGCAACTCTTATCCTGCCACTGAATGCACATCACTTCAGAATTTACAGCAAAGCCAGAAACACTGAGTAGATCCAGATAAGAGCAAGGTCTCCTTTGCTTCTCCTTCCTATAGAAGGTAGCAATTATTTTCCTTCTTCTCATTCTGCACCATTTGGGTAAACATTTTTGAGATTTTTGAGACATGCAACATTCTCAACAAGATAATGCAAAATTATTTGCTCAGGCAAAATGTAGTTTCTCTCTTTCTTCCTTGTTTTTCCCCAAAATGAGAGTACCTGGAACAGAAAACCTACCAGTGGTCACACAGGTTCTTAAAATAAGGTTATAGTCACTTTAGGCAAATGACAAGGTGCTAATATGTTACAGTTTTAATAGTAATAAAAACCATTGGTGTTTGGATAGGGAAGAGGATAGATAAAGAAGTATTACTGAAATTACTCCTTCAGATTGAGCCATTACCATTCCTGTCAATCAGTACTTGAAAGAAGGTTGAGCAGAGACACCTGACATCTACTTTCACACCTGTCTCACTGAGGGAAAAATTCACTAATTAATATAAACTCAGTTATTTTTAGTTAGAATGCTTCTTCCATTTCAAGTCTGTGCAGTTACATATATGTTGCAAAAGTGAATGAGGTGATAAGATCAGAGTTTCTTTTCTTTGCTGTCCTATTTTTTCTTTAATTTGCACCATCTCCATTGAAATTGGGACCACTGTACTTAATTCAGTCATGCACTGAATAACAGCCCATGCTTATTCATCTTCTACTTCAGTGGTATTTGGACCCAGCAATGTATAAATCTTGAGCTGGTGTGTGCTGACTGCGGCATTAGGTTTCTGAGCAGGATGAATTTACACCCAGGCCAGTTCTGTATTTAATGGTCTCATCTGTGCATCTCTGAAGCACAAAACTGCCTTTCTGTTACCAAGTTTTTCCCCAGTATTATGGATGACTGTGATTTGGCTCACTGCATATGGAAAAATGCAGGCTGTGGTGGGTAAAGGTGCAGAGCCTGCATGTGTATATGTAAAGTGGAGCTTTTCTAGCCAGGATTCAGTTCTCTTCCTGGAATTAAAAAGGTAATGTTCTGAGAGGTTTAAGTCTGCCAAGTTTAGATGCTTTCTGATACGAATTAAATCAATAAAGTGGTTATTAAATCACTTTAATAAAGACGTTAAGTCTGGTTAAAGTTGCTGTACTTTGGGTCACACCAGAACAAATTATATTCAGGTTCCATTAAATAAAAACTGGATCTAGCAATTTTTAGCAATTACTGGGGCTTTGGAGGAAAAGTCATAGCCATAGATGAATAAATAAGAGAAATATGGTTTTATATGACTATTCTGGAGTAAAATTGTGAGTGCTGCTGAATGAGTATTGAATTCTAGGATACATTTTTTTTTTAAGAATACAGGAGACATGTTTTGGGAAAAAAGCAAGGGAGAAAACAACCTCCTGCAGGAAGTCCTGAATTAGAAGCAAAAAGAAGCACACACAAACTGAGGGTGGAAACCAGGTTACTTTGCACTGCACAATTATATTGACGAAATCCTTGCAAAAATTACCCTGTGTTTATAATTCTCCTGGGATCTTCTGTATAGGTAAAACAGCTCTTGGCAATAGATAAGTTTCAAAGATTAGCAGCAATTCAAATATGCAAATATTATACAAATGAAACAACCCCCCTTGTACCTATTTTTACAGCTGATTATTTTACAGCTTTATTTAGTTTTAAGATTCAATGTGCAATAGAATTTGAAGAGGAAAAATATTAAGCACTTTCTCAAGAAAAGCTTGTCATTTTTTGGGCCAGGGACAGCTCAGGTTTCTGGTCCTGTGTTAAGTCTGGGAGTTAGCAGGGATTTACAGCAGATGCAAAGGCTGGAAGTTTGATCACTAGGGGAACAATTAATTGACATTTGTATGATTATATTACAGCTAAGTCAAAGCTTGTATTTCAGGCTGTCAGAAAACTTGGAATGACGTTGATGCATTGTGTTGCATGTTTTTCCCTTTGGATACATATTTTTAGCAATTAATAAGCTTTTGAAATCTCATTTCTCTCAACCTTAAATACTGTGGCAGAAATTGTGCTGCTTCAGTGAGCATGAAATATTGTCATTTGGGGAAAGAGGGCTTAGAACTTGTGTTTCCTAAGTGACAAGTGGAACGAGATTTCAAAAGTAAACTTTGTAAAGTTTCCAACTGTTTCTGCGTTTCTTTTTATGTAATTTGCTTATTCTACCAAAGACACTACTTGACTTTTCTAAAGCTCTTGTTGGAGGAGCTCAGACTGGTGTGAACAGTTAAAGAAAAATTTTTCTTCCAACTCAGATGATAATTCTGACAGCAGTAGTGATAGCCTCTGTTTTGACAGCTGAAAAATGAACCCAGATCAGGAGAGATCTTTGAGATTCACTCTGTCAGATGGTGACTGAGCTCACTTGGGCTAGTGGGCTGCTGTGGAATGATATGCTCCAGTTCACATATGAACTTGGCAGATTTTGAAAAAAAACCTCTTGGTTTTGGTTTTTTTTTTAAAGTTGGTAACTGTTAAGAATCTTTGGATTCCCTTTGCAGACAGAAATAAGAGGGATTGGAAGGTTTGGTTTTTATTTTTTGTATAGTGTACGCTGGACTTTTGTGAAGGGAGATGAGTGAACCTGTAGTAGTGCACAGACCGTGCAGTATCAGGTGCTGGATACAGAAGTTAAATCCCAGTCTTAAGTTTTATCCCGCTCTCAGTTTGTTTTCTCTTACAGCCAGAGCTCCAGCTGAGCAAAACCTTTGCAGTGAGCCAACATCTCCTTTCTTCTGCTCTGAGGTTTTTGGAACCACAGCTCTTGTGAGCTTCAAACTGTGCTCTCTAAAAGCACATAAATTTCAGCTTAAGTTTTTCAGCAGACTTCCTAAATCACCTTTTTGCCTGCAGAGCCCCATTTATCCTCTGGTGCTCTCTGACTGCATTTCTGTGGCTGGGTGGGCTGCAGCTTCTGAGCTTTCAAATAGCACTGGGGAACTATCTGGAGACATTGCTTGATATAGTCTACAAAACTCCTACAACATCTTGTAGGGAGGTGGAACCAGGAGGTGGACCAATATTTCGGGGAGGCCATCTGGAATATGGAGACAGCCCACAATAGCAAATCTTGTACATATTGATTCCAAGTGAAAAGAAATGAAATACAAACAGACCAACACCCTGTGCAGCCAGGAACCATCAGTTAAAAGTTAGTGCAAAAAGTTCCGCTAATGAACTCCACTCAGAGCACTGGATAACTGACTTTAAATTTTGCTTCTTAATGAGTTGATAAGAAAAATCTTAAATATCTGTTGGCTTTTCTTGAGTTTAATTTTTCATCATATTTATGCAATTTGGATCATAGCCTACCTGTTTTAGGAAGTTGGTAAAGGCTTCCAATATCCTATATGTCATATTCTCAAAAATCAGATCGAATTTTCTTTTTCACCTGCCTGAGTTTCATACTGGTTACATTGCCATGGTGTCTGTGGATCTCATTAAAAATATAAACAGGTAGCAAAGCATCAGATCTCGTAAAATAGTTAAAATCTCCTTATTTTAACTATTCCCTTCACTTTTTAAAGCACCTTACTCTATTTGAGCCCTGTACACATAGGAAATGAGCAGTGGACCCTCCTCTGTGCACTTGCACTCCATTATCTGTGTGTGAAATTGCAGTGTCTGAAATTAAACTGACCTCCATCAGTGTTGCTGCAGCTTTATGATGCAGAAAGAAATTAAAGGGGATTGAACACAAACAAAAAAGTGGTAGGTGTAAGGAAATATTTTTAGTGAATGTGGGCTGTTTAATTATGTGACATAGTGCCCTGTGATTTTGTAGTGTTTCTATGCAGTCCTTGGCTATTAAATGAAACAAAAAAAAAGCAAATGAAGCACAAGAAAACAAAATAAAACACAGAGATATCAGTAATAGAATAAAGGACTGAATAATCACTGACCTGGCACGTGGGTTGTGCAGCCTGGAGAATATCTGTGTGTGCCCTGTGGCTGGCCCGGTTTGTGGGAGCTGCCTTTGGAACAGGAGATGGGCAGGGACAGGAGCAGCCAGGGCTCCCGTGGTGGGGCTGGGGAGCAGAGCAGACCCTGAGCTCTCCCCAGGGTTTTGTGAGTGCATCCTTCTTTCTCCAGGAGAGCTTCAGCCTGGACATGTGCTGTACTCAGCTGCCGAGGAATCTCCTTTGCTTTTAGCAATCAATAACAGCAATAATATCTTTTATGTAGTAAAGAAACCAACTGGACCATATTTGAGGTTTCTTCAGTACAGTGTATTCTCAGCTCTGAGCTAAACTCCTTTTTATTCATGGTTTACTGGATCATGAAGCAAATATTTTTCTTTGTGTTTTATTTAGTAGTGGGATTTTTCTTGTCCTTGGAGTCATTTGTAAAAATATTGACATGGCATGTGAGACATCTGAAAGACAGTATGTTAAAAATAATTGTGAGCGCTTGAAGAACTTAAACTATGATAATCAGCTGGCAGGCAAAATTTAATTTGGGGATAACTGTATATAATTAAAATGCAGTACTACTGGGAACTGACCTCTTCATATATTTTTACTTCTGTAGACTTTAGTAAATTAGCAGGTAAAAGTGCACTGCTACCCCTTTCTCAGGGAAATGAAAATCTGACCTACTTTTTAATTTAAATAAAATAGTATTTTCATTAAGTTCTAAGACTGGCTGTTATGAAAGTAAATGAAAAATAACTTTTATCTAAGGAAGATTTAAGATTTGGTAATTTCTTATAAATACTGAAATCCACGTTAATGCCTGCAGAATCAAGAAAATACCCATTTGAACTGAAAGGTCTTTTGCTTGTGTTTAGAATGAGAAAATATCAGAATGTGACATACAAAAAAAGTTCTAAAGAAAGGAGGTGGTAAATTACTTTTTAATCAATTGTCAGACAAAGAAAAATCCTACTTTATTCAGTCAGTATATCAAATAAATTTTGGATGGAATAAATAAGCATTGCAATGACACAGAAAACTTGCAGCAATATTTCTGGCAAATGTGATAGTATCTGTATGTGACACTGCATTCCAAATGTGAGGGGCATAGTTCAGTTGCAGGCGAAAAAAAGCAAGTTCATTAAAAAGGGCCATCTTGTCACAGATGACATAAATTAGCTCTGGCACCGTTTTCAGAAGAGCAGTAAGAAAGAGTAGCTCACAAAATCAGACTTGCACTGGAATTAAATATTTTCCTTCTGCTTTTTGGTGTAGTGAGCTCCTCAAACTTGGGCAGCCTGTGCTGAGTCCTGCTGCTCCTCCCAGCCCCAGCCCTGCTGCCTTGGCTCCCCTGGCCCTGGCAGGCAACCTGGGGTTATGGTCTCAGCCCCTGAGACTGCAGGGGGACAATCTCATGGATTGCCTCAGTGCCTGGGCCATGCCAGGGGTACAGGAGGCTTTGTGAAGGGCTGGGGACGTGTCCCAAAGCAGGGCAAGGTGAGCACAGGGACGGGCACTTGGTGCTGGCTGGGCGAGCACACCTGGCTCTGGGTTGGGTCAGTGTCACCCTCGCCCTCCTACCCTTCTCCCAGGGAGCTGCTGCTTTAAGGATCTCTTCTCTTAACAATCTATTGGGCACAGTAATGAGAAATTCCAAAGTAGACTTGAAAGTGCAAATTTCTTGCCCTTCTACTGCAGTGTCTTGCTATGCAACAGTGAACATTCCTATAAATAGGAATGCTCCTATTGATATTGATATTATCCTGGCTATACAACTCCAAAATTTGTATAGCCTTGATATTATCCTGGCTATACAACTCCAAAATTTCTTCACTACCAGAACAATATATATTTTGAGTATTATATACTCTCTTCTGATCCCTGGAATTACTGCTGTGATGCTGAGAGTCTTCTGCTACATGGCTGACTCCAAGACTTCCTTTATAATTAAGATTTCTTTTTGTTGTTTATTTTACAATTTGACATTTTTTCTTTCTCAGTTCTATCTCCAAATTCTCATAATTTCCCTTTCAGGAAATATTCTTCCTGATCATTCTCTTCCTTCAGTAAATGCACTGGCAGAGGCACTATAGGTTTAGTCTCAGCATCATCGTCTGTAAATGCACTACATTTCTGAACACTAGTTTATTAGAAAAACTGCAAACTGTAGGTTCTATCCTATCCAAACTACTCTTATTGTTTTGTTAATTGAATTTGAATTTTATATTTGAATAAATTTGAATCCAAAACTGTGTTTTGAATGGCCAATAACAGAATACATCTGCACAAATCTTCAGGCCTGTCGACCTCAAGTTCCTTTAAACTGAGCTTTGTCTTTCAGGAGATGTTTCTAGATGAGAGCAATGGGGTGGGATTATGAGTGTCTGATCTCTGCTCTAGACACTGCCATTGGCAAATAAATTACCTTGGATAGACTATTTTAGGCACTGTGGAAATGCAAAATTTTCAGCAGCATAAGACAAACTTGAAGAGCTTTAGGGAAGGCTCAGTTGAGACTAAATGACATTGGAAAAACCAAGTGAAAATATAAACCAGCAAATGTAAAGAAAATGACAGCTGGTTTGGTTTTTTCATATTTTAGTTTATGAGAGCAACAAGATTTTATTTCTTTTTGATAAAGTACTTGAATAAGCTCTTAAGGGAAGGGGAATTCAACTGTAGCCTGACATTATTACTGTTTTCTAAAAAATAAAAAAAGTTTCAACAGAGCACTAACATCAGAATGCTTTTGGAATATGCTTCCGATAATTCTGTAACTGAAACTTAGAATCTTTAACACAGCAAAACAAAAAACCCTTGAAATTTGGAATATAAATTTAAAGCTTTGCCAGTTATTCAAGAAAGAAAGAACAAACCTTGTGACTCAATGCTGGCATCTAAGGGAAGGACAAAAGGTCATGAAATAAATCATCCAGACTTTGGAGTTTGAAGATTTCCATTTTCCCTCTAAACATCTCACATATCTTAGGAGAGATGTACTGTGCCTCTGCCTGTGGGAAAGTTAATGAAACTGAATGTCCATATCTGGCAGAGAAAAGGAGATTCTGACCTGTGTCGTTTATAACCAGCTTTGTGAAGATGATGAATCTTTGCATCTTGAGCTCCATTTGTCTCTGTCCTGCCTGTAAAGTCTGTTCATGAGTTTTTTCCATCCTGAATGGGAGTTTATGGGAGTTGATAACAACAAAGCGTGTTCATATTTGAAAAGCTGGAATTGTGAAGTATATTAGATTTTTTCCTATGTACACTCAAGTTTTCATACACTGATTTTTCCACTGAAGAATGCTTGCTTTTACAGTTTTTTTTCTTCTATTGTTCCAGCTGTGTTCTCCTAAAACTGCTTGAATCTCCCTCAGAACTATGGACATGCAGAAACCTGGCCACAATCATGTATGGCTCTCTAGGAACTGGGCTGGCAGTTTCCTTGATATGTGGGGCTTTTTTTTTGTTGCTGTCTTGAGGTGCAGGCTATTCCTTCCTTGCTTTATAACAAAAGCAGCTGATAATTAAATCTCAGGTATAATCCCTTGTGAATTACATCTAAATCTATTCATTTCCTTGGAAGTTTGAAGTGAGTTGGTACATTTTAATAGTCTAGCCTAAAATGCTGGGGTTTTTTTCTGAAATTGCTTCTCTATATTATACTAGCAAGAAAGAAAGAAAAAAAATTAAAATACATTTGATTCATAATTACATGTTTGTAGTTATGAAGGAAATACTTAATCCATGGGATAAAAATTAGAAAGTTATCTAGGTGATGTTTTAAGAAAATTCATCCTTACAGTAAAAAAAAATTGAATTTGTCTAATGGTATTTAAAAGTAACCAATATATTAGAGACTGTTTAAGTAGGTAGGTGCAATTTAATGTCAAAATTTTGACTGGAGCATTTAAATGTAATCCATGAAGCAATAAATACATAGCTAATTAGCATTAATGTAACATGATTACAAAATAAATATTTGATTAGTACATTTAAATTTCAGTGTAATAAACTGCTGAACTAATAAGTAAATAATGTCCTGTTAATGCCAACCTTTGGATGAGACGTTTCAGTGCTGCGCATGGGGAAGGTGTTTATAGTTAAAGCACCAAACAGACCTCTATCCTTACCAGTACATATGGAGCCTAATAGCTTAGTAAATAAACAAAACCTTTGCAAATCACTTTCCAGTCCTCACTTGCATTTTCTTTTGGCGCAAGTTTGTTAACAGCTTGGTAAATGTTGCAGAGAAACATTGAAGCTGAGAGCAAGTGACTGCCCCAGATCCCTGCCTGTCACCTGAAAGACCAGAGATGAGCACAAAATCCTTACATGACTAACCAGGTGATCATCCAAGTCTGCTCATCACTTTGACTGGGGGAAGCATTTGGCTGTGACTGAATAGCAAAGCACCAGTTTGATCCCCACATTATTGTCTGTGATGGTGGTCCTTCCGTTTGACTGACAAGTTTTTGAGAGGCCTAAAACCATGAAGCCTGGATGAGCAACACTGAGCTCCTGGCTTAGACAAATGGTGCTGGAACCAGCCTCAAGCAGCCTTGGTTATTCTTGGAAAGCCAAGGTGGGTCTCATATTAGTTCGAGTTTTGCCCAGGTTTCTTGCAGCCAATTAATTTCTCTTTTTTACAGCCTTTTGTTATTAGATTTGCAATTTATGTGGGAGCTGTCTGAGGTTACAAGGCAGAACAGTCCCAGCTCTCTAAGAAATGTTCAATTACTGATTATCCAATGAAAGGAAGATGAAAAATTCATGCTAGAGAAACAGTGAGTACTAGTGCAAAGATCTAAAAACCTTTTCACTGGATATTGAGTAAAAAATAGAGACAAGGTCAGTGAACTCAGTGTCTCCCCATTAAAGCACAAGTCACAAAAGAAATGTATAAAATGTCGGTATTAGATTTTCATTTTAACCCCATTTACCTCCAAGATTCAGGCTTTAGTTTGCCTGCTGGGAGAATGGTCATTGTCTTGGTATTTGGAAGTTCTCAAGACAATGCAGAGATATTTTCTTTGAAGATCCCAAACTAACCTTGCTTTGCAATTGCTGCTATCACAGGTAGGAGTAGTGTTTAAAAAACAATCAGAATTATACTTCTGTACAATATTTTCTACAATTTGGAATCCACTTTTTTTTCTAAAACAAAGCTCCACTGAGCAAACCTAGGACTGAGCAGACAAAGGCATTTTGCACTTCTTCAGGCCTGCATTCACTGCCTGCTCAAAACATCTCTAGAACAGCTCTACATTTTTCAAAACATGAAAAGCTTTCTTGGAAAGCTCTCCTACTCATTGAAAAGATTTCTTTATTTCTTTTGGCATAAAAGGCATTCAGAAACTGGAAAAGTCTTTGCTGTAGTCATTATTTCCTCACTAGTTCCTAGCACAGAATGCATTTCAATTCCTTGTTACAAGCCAAACTTGTTTGAGCCTTTTGTTTTTGCAATAAGATTTTAATTAGTTAAAGGTAGCAGCTAATTTAATAGGGGAGAGCAATCCTTCCAATCAGCTTATCTGGGTTCCCAGTGTCATTTGCAGTATAAAGTGTAGCTATAAATAAATTAAATGGAAAGTCACTCCCGAGGGACATCATCTTTATGAAGTCTGATTTATTCTACAGTGACTTAAAAGCTGTAGGAAGAAATATATAATTAGCTGATATCAAGTATAGTTAGAGCAGGATTGTTTTTAAGTCTAGGAACTTCTGGGGTAGGTGTACTTATTTACATTGCACAAGAACATGTAGCTGTAAGGTTTTACATGTTAGCTGTAATAGGCTTTATAATAACTGCAAACACCCCCATGTGTTTTGAAAACAAAAGCTCTTATTTGAAGAAAAACATTAATTTGAGTCATGGATGGTAATTTTCACTTTTCAGGTGTTCAGAACTGACAGTGTTTCAAATGAAGTGGTGCCTACAGCCAATGGGCAGGGTAATCCACAGGGTCCAGCTGTCCATTCCTCAGCATTCCTGTTCCATTCCCTCGGGGAAACCTCCTCTGTAGGTACCACTTTCCTACTCATTTTTCAGACCAGTGTTATATGTTCTGAGTGAATTGCACTTTACTACCACCCTCTATCTTCTCCACTCCCGTATTTACAAAAATCATTCAAATATTTCCCTTCCTCATCTAAAATTCCTCCCTGATTTGGAAACATCAGTAAACATCTTGGTGTTTGCAACATTATTGCATCTAGAAAGATGAAAAATGTAATTTCACAGTTATTCTGATGTAATTAAGATTCCTTGGCTGGTAAAATTCTACTTCTTGGGGATTGGATAGAGGCAAAATCTTAAATATGTGCCTTTTGAGAGTTTTATTTCCCTTTCCTAATGGAAATTTTATGTTGGAGTCATAAAATAAACATAGAAATCACTATAGAATAACACACTCCTTCTTGTGGAGACAATGTCTGAACTTTTATTCAACTTTCCAGCATGATGTATACTATTTTGAGCCTGTCATTTGTGGTGTAAAAACAAAGACAATGTGGAGAGGAAATTGTTTAAAACCAAAAGGGGATGGTTTAGCAGGTACAAACAAAAATGTCTGTTGTACCCGTTGGTTAAAAACATATAAAATGTAAAAATCAGGAGCTGGTGAGGGACTCATAGTACAGATGACATCTGAAATTCTGATATTTTCTTGTGGTCAAAGACTGTTTTGGTCACCTTTTCTACAGTCATAGAGGGGCTTGGTGTTATGATAATGTCAGAAGCCAGATCAGGTGGGGATTAATAGCAAGAAAAAGTATTGATTTCTTAGTTCTTAATAGAGAAGAGAAAAACATTGATCTCTCAGCGATGACACCAATTATAATTTGCTCTTTTCATTGCATGGCAATATTAAAGAGTTTTAATATTATTAAGAAAAGTGGTTTCCATAGGAGAGCATATTCTGATTCCCACTGGTAAGGTTTGCATTGGCTGAAAATACAGCTGTATTGAGAGGAAACATTTTATCTGGATTTTCTTTTTAAAATGTAAATGTTCTGGCAAAATTCTATTAAAGTACAGTGCAAGGAAATCTGGAGAGAAATCAAAATAAAGAGTCTATGCAAATAGTGAAGCTGAACGATTTGTATTCACATTTTGGGATTTCTCATTCAAATTTGCTGAAAAGCATGTATGAGCTTGTCACTGAATATGTTCATTACTGCAGTGGCCTTTCTTTGGAAAAACTTACATATATATATACATATATATATATATATAAATGAAATGTTCAGGGAAAGGAATTTGGATACTACCTTAAAATCATCCCCATGTTTAATTCTAATGCTACATTATATAGAAGGGGTCTATATGCTTTGAACATTCTGGCAATACTGCACCATGTAGTATTAAAAAACACAGCAAGTCTATCTAAGTACTAAATTGTAACATTTTTTAGTAACTTTACATTTGTGTTTCTGAAGCAGAAACAAAGAAAAGTTGTTCATGATTTACAGTAGGAGAATAATATGAAGTAATATAGCTCACCATTGAGATCTGTGTGTTGTTGTGAGTGAAATTAGGCAAGATAATGAAATCATGTGGCTGCATTATCAATTTATATATAAGAAATGAATATTCAGTGATATTACAGTATCAGTGGTTTTTAAGTTTGCTTAAAATAGGTAAATTTAGATGTGAAAATCTATCTGCAAATGAAGGAAACTTTACATGCAAAATTCTGGCAGGGACCATCTTATATAAACAGAAGGTAGAAGCATGGAGTACTGAAAGTTTAACATGTTCAAGCATCACTGTGGCTTAAAATGTTAGTGTTAAAAGGCAGCTTTTAACATAATTTGGAGTGGTTACTTGCTTGATTCCTTCACTGGCCAGAAGGTAACTCCATGTTACTGAATTGAATGAAAAAGGATCCCAATTTCAGTAAGGCTGGACTTCTTCCTCCCATACTTATGGTGTGTAACTACCCTGCTCTCCTCACCCAGTACAACTTCTGCAAGGAGAAATCGTCTTTATTCAGAGCTCAGGCAGTGGTAATGGATGTGCTGTGTATGACAAGGAAATCATTGCATGGCTGATGTTCAAGGGTGCATACTTGGATCCCATCCTATACCCTATCATTTTTATATTTATCTAGTTCATCCACTGCTAATCTAACCACGCCAACTAATTTTTCAGGTATTTAATTTATATATGCCTTATGCCCCTGCTGTATTAGGACAGGGATGTTTAATTAACATTTCCTTCTTGATGCAGTCAGTCCAGACCACTTGAGCAGATTCCTAAAGGGTGAAAATTTATGTTTGCAACACAGGAATTGTTAATTTGCACATTAACTCCTGGATCGATGTCTTAGGTTGCTTTTCCCTTTATTGGCTTTTGAACACTCTAGCTTAAAGTCCAGTGGGTGTGGCAAATAAAGTAAAAGACAAACACAGGCCCTCTGTGAGGGATCATTACTCTGCCTGATATGTCTGCTATGCTACTTGGTGAAAATAATCTTCATTCTGCATGCTGGAAGGTGATTCTTTCTGTTGCTACTGGTATTTTTGTGTTCTTCTGAACATCATCTCTGGTTAAAAAAATAAGAATCAACTTTTAAATTTAGAGAAAGTATTTCCATTATCTGTAGTTTGGTCATTAAAGCTTACCAGTGTTTTTCTGAGCCTTTATAAAATGAAAGTCTCCCTTCAACATGAAATATTGGAGTCTTGTAATAGTACTTCAGACATCAAGATTCTTCAGACTTCAAATCCTGCTAAGTCATAATTTTGTTTAGGCATGCTCAAGGCACAGCTGAATATTTGTCTTAAAATCTCCAATTTTTACATTTTGAGCAAATTATAGCCTTTTCCAAATCTGGGAAATCAGTAGACCCAGATGAAGTATTTTTTCTTCATCCCTCCTTTAGCATTGTTGAGATCCATTTTTTTTTTATAATAAAGAACAGAAAAAAAGGTGTTGATGATGGAGCTGTAAAACACCTACAAAGAACATGATCTGAGTCACTCTAGTGACATTTCTCCAAACTGTTCTTCACTCCACAGTGGAAAGAAAGTATCGGTGTCATGTTGACATTTTCTATGAGCTAATTACATTTAAATTTAAAAACCAGTACAGATTACATCCTGGTATTATGAAGTGCACTTAGATGGAAAATTTGATATCATTTTTTTCTGAATACAGTGTTCAAAAATAAATATGTAACAAGAGGTTCTTCACATAACTTGCTTTGGAAGTTATTGTATCCACATAACATTTCATGTGGAAAATGGAACCAAGTCCAAGAAACAGAATAAAAGAAAAGCAGTTTGAATTTTTAAACTACTTTTAAAATATTCTCACAGATCATGAAAAGGGCAGCAGTGGATTTGGTTAGTCATGGGTTAACTGGCACTAATTGGAGAGCAGCTCTTGAGGGCAGAGCACAGCAACACTTCAATAAAAGCTAAACTTGCTATTGAGTGTCTGTATCCTATTTCCAGAGATGAGATAGTGACCCAGAACACAGTTAAAGAAGCCAGAGCTCTTTATAAACTTGAGTCAATTTGCTATCAATGCCATTGTGGAGAGAAGATTTCACTGCAAAAGTTGTTCTGAGTGTTCCTGCCCCTGCACAGGATATTTGTGAGCTTGGCCCCAGGATGTAAATAGAGTAAGGGATGATCAAAGTGAAAAGTTGCACTTTCTGAGTAATCTGCAGTAGTGGGTTGAATTTGGGCTGTTTTCCCTTTTAGATTTCTTTCCAGAGTGGCAAAACAATTTCTTTATTTGTCCTTGCTTCATTTCCTAGATTCCGAACAGGAAAAAAACCCAAACAAAAAACAAAATCACAGTCTTATTTCTTCTGTTGGCTTCCTAACTTTTCCCTAATCATAACTCCTTTTCTAACTTGCTTTAAGTAGTCTTCACATGTGTTCCCATTCCTCATCTGCCCAGCCAGTCCTTCAGCTCATTTATTGAGGAGTGGTTGCAGTGCTGGGGTGATGGTACATTGCTGTCAGCACATTTTTGCTTTCTGCAGCTTTCACTGCCAAATTCTCCTTCTCTGGCTGCAATTAACCTTGGGTTTGTGGTGTGTTGGCATGGCAGTCACAAGTTGTAAGTCAATCAGCTTGTTGGTATAAATTAATTACCAATGTAGAGATTTCTTTCAAGGTTAGCTCCTCAGGGGCCTGTCTCAGCTGGTTTGTTTTTTTTTGTGGTTTTTTTTTTTTTTTGCCATACAGTTTTGCGACATGCCTAAATTCAAAATCCAGTTGCATCTGCAGTAGTTTATCATGAAGGGATGGACAGTCATCACCTCTCACCCTCCTCACTCCCTTCTCTTTTCTGATTTTGGTGAGCCTTGTGGCTCCCAAGGGCATGTGGAAGGTGGTTACCCTTTATCTGAGGTAGTGCCAAAGGACAGAGCAGCTGCTGTGCATGAGGAGTTCATGTGAACAGGGCAGAGGGAATGTGCAAGAAAAAGGAGGATTAAACCATCCCTTAGCTGGTTTTCTGCTTGCAGCTATGGATGGGCAGTTCCTCCAACATGTATAGCCAGAGAAAGAAGCTGTGCCAAGACTGTGACTGGTTTGCATGGGTTCATAAATCAAATCAGAATATGCTGGAAATGATGGCAGCCATTTCTCTCACTGCTTTTAGCAACACATCTTCCTTTGTGCTGAACCTTTTATAAATAGTTCCTTCATCAATATATTGAATTATTTACATCAAGTAACTCTCTCCCAAGCAGCCACAAGGGAAAAATAGCCTAGGCTGGAAATGGTGAGCTAGCTGCCAACTACATGCTAGTATATTTATTTGAATTTTTTTTTACCTCTGCTATTTCACTGACATAATCTAAAGGCTGCATTTGACATATCTGCAGCTCAAATGAAAACAATCTCCATACCTGATTTCTTTTACAGTCAGCAAATCCCAACCAATTTAAAATCTGAGACGTTACTCAGGTACTGATCTAGAAGCCTTCCAGATGACAACAGTTCCATGTATTAGTGCAGGTAAAGTGGCTACAACTTCACCTCCATATTGTTGTCATTGGTTTTGCCTGAGACAACCTGAAATAATTATATTGAAATCCAGTAGTTAAGGAAAAAACAGCAAATACAAACCATTGAGAAAATTTATTTATGACAGAATGACACATTAAAACTTGAATGGTCTTGGTCATTTACTATCAGAGCTGAAGTTTCATTTTCCTAATGCTTTTATTACTAAATGGAACATCATAACACTTCTTCTCTAAGAGAAGATTTGTTAACTACGCCAATAAGCTGAATTGATTCATTGTTATTTTTGTATCCTGATCTGCTTTTTTAATTTTTCCTCATGAAGTTCTTCTGAACCCTCCATTAGTGCTGTTTGCACCTTGTAATTTATATCTTGCTCTCAAGGAAAGTAATTTATACATATAGACTTCCAGTATTTGGTGATACTCAGATTTATGAATCACTTGAGTGGAGTATTGATCCTTCTATCTCTTTCTTTTTATAGCCCTGTTGTTTAGGACATAAAAATGGGTGCAACACAATTTTCTGTAGTTAAATGCAAAGTAAATAGTTTTTCTCAGTGGTAAACTATTCCTGGATTTAAAGGAATAGGTAAATAGAAATATATATTTTGCATATGGATTTGTCAGCAAATTGAGTCAAAATAGATAAAAATCCAAGTGGTTATGATTTTCCATTTTATACTCATAAATAAATTCATACCCATGCTTTTGAATTTCTGTATAATAATTATATATATATATAAGGGTTGAATAAGCTTTAATAATTTTGAAGACTTATATTCTGGTATTCTCAAAAAGAATGTCTTTTAAGTTGGTTAATTATTCTCAAAAAGTGAAAATGTGCCTATATTCTTAAATTAGGGTTTCTTCTACCCTTGTAAAGAATATTAGTTGAGAGGAAAATAAAAGTAATTTCCGCATAATTAAAAGTAAAAAGGAATTTTAAAATGAGTAGAGTTAAATTAGGAAAAAGTTTCGTTGTCTTTGCACACAAAGTGAAAAGCATTGCAGTGCCAGCACATTTATCAAATCATTCATCTGAGTTTGGCCCTTGCTGCAGAGCTGATACCTGCAGCACTGGCAAAGGAAGCAGTGGATGGGCTTATTTGATATAAGTTCAGAAGAATGCCCCATGATAGCACAATATATCAAACAGAATAGATAGGAATGAAGACAAAGGGTGGCCCTTTGGAAAATACTTATGAATACACCAATCATGTCTTCAAGGGCAATTTCAAACCAAACCCCTTCCCTTTTTTTCCAGGTAACTTTCCTTTATTATTGTTGTGTGTCAGCCATTTTGTTAATTGCTGTTTAATCTCCCTGTCATGTCTTTATTTAACTTATGTAGAAAGCTTGTGGAAGCACTTGTTATGCCAGTGAGATTTTAGGTCAGACTCTTCAATTGCACCTCTTAAAGACACTGCTTCATTAAAAGGGTAAATTGTGTGTCCATCCAGGTGACTGTACTGAGCCCCCTCTCAAAAGAAGGTTCTTATTCCCATGAACAAACTGTAGCTGGTAAGGGCCAAAACTGTGATTCAAATGCTTTTCCACTCTTGTTTTCCTTTGTGTTTGAAATAACAAAGCAAACTCTCTGCTCTCCCTCTGATGGGGCTGGGGTTTCCTGGCTGGTTATTCTGTACCAGTTTGTTATAGGGGATGGCTTTAATGCTGCTTCTGCACAGGGACAGAGGGTGAAATATTCTGCAGTTCAATGGGAGTGTTCTCCTAGAAACAGAATTAGAGAAAGAAATCACTACAGAAATACTGAGAAAACCCAGTATTCGTGAAAATTCTGCATATTAAGGGAAATTAGTTCTCAGAAACACAGTATACCCCCTAAGTTAAGGAGATAAGTAGCATAAAGAGTAGTTGGTAGAAATGTTATTTAAGTAATGGAACTAAAGTGAGGAGGATCCTGGAAAATCTGTATCTCTGCTTTACTATATACTGCTTTGTGAGGTTCAGCTTCTTTTGTGGCATCTGCCTGGGCAGGGAAAATTGGAGCCTGACATTCCTGGTGTTTTCAGCCTCCTTCACTGAAAGGAGGTAAGAATTGTTGCTGTCAAGTCACCAGGCAACTGTCCCTGACAGAGTTCTGTTTTCAGCCTCTTTTAGCTCTGTCAGCAGTCAGCTCCTCTCTGCACCCTTTAGGATGGCAGCACAAAGCTGGACTGTTGGCCAGGCCTGCTCCTTGGATCTGATCTCTTCTCTGGTCACATCACCCCAGGACAAGCTAGCACATTGTCACCAAGCTCCACAGAAACATGCCAGGCTCCTGAAAAGAGAATGTATTCAAATCTGCCTGAAACACCAACAGTGAGCTCATAAATACACTGCAGAGGTGTCATCTTTCAGGAGGGAGTTTGGAGTCCTTGACAGCTGCATGTCACTGTGCTGGTTTAGGAATATGTACAGAGAAGGCCAGAGTGACACAGCCTGAGTGTGACCCAAATTCAGTGCCCTGTGTTCCTGCTGCCCAAAACCAGTTAGGGAGAGTGAGGTCACAGTCATACAGTGCATTAAATGCACAATTAACACTGTAAGTTTATGCTTTATATAGATGATGCTATTCCAGCTCACTGATCACGAGGAAAGGTCAAAATACTTGTATATGTCCTTAAAAAATGTCACCAAGCTTTTGAAAAAAATTAGTAGCTATTAAGAGGGCCGATAAAGCAATTAGCAACCATTTCTAACAACAATCATAAGCATAGAGGCGGTCTGCCTTTTGTGAAGATCACACTAGCTGTGTGCAAATCCAGCTGGAAGATGGGAAAGTGAACCCCGAGGATGAGGCAAGAGGCTTCCAGTACTTGCACATCCACATGTGGGTGCTCAGCAGAGAGCTGGATTGGCTCCATTTGTGGGATGCTTGTGACACTCCAGGAGTGTGTGCATGGAGGTGCTGCAGACTGTCTGCTTGTGAGGGGATTTTGAGTCTGAGCTTGGTTCCCTGGAGCATCCTCTCTAGTGCCCTTTGCCTCAGCTGCATGGGCTGCTCAGCTGCCCTCCAGGAATAGACTGAGGAGGTTTGTTGGAAGGAAAAATCCATAGTGTAGTCAAAGAAACATTGCCATACCAAAGATGAATTGAGTACTACTTGTGACTAATGCATCTTCAGATTTTATTAGGTTTGGTTTCAATCATTTTTTATTGATCTATAAACTATTGTTATCATTATGCTTTAAATAACTGACCAGCTTTATATCAAGATTTAAAGTTTGAGGTGGTTTATGTATAATAAAAGTTTGGAGCATTTTGAAAAATCTCGGAGTATATGTAATTCTTTCTTTCTGTTTTGTTTTCCATACTGTTATATTTTAATTCTTCTGGATGCCTGTGTCACTTTGCAATGCTTTCAAGTACAGCTTGACCCAGTATGTTTTTGTGGCATACAAGAAAGTGAACAGAATTTCAAAAACTAAAAAAGGAAGCCTTTATCAGTATATCATTAAAGTAGTATTTCAGCTGTGATGGCCTTGGTTTTGAAAGCGAGATACTTAAAATGTAGCTTTCTATTGTGTTAAGTGGTTCCTGTTTTTTTACATAGCAATGCTTGAATTTGGAATTCTTTTCGAAGGCTCACTCTTGCTGTGCATTATTCTTGCTCTATCTAAACTGTCTTACCTTGAGACAGTTATTGGCAGCAGTACAAATTTTCTGGCTGCTGTAATGATCCATTAGAAGAAGAGTATGAGAAACCAGTGCAAATTAGCAATAAAAAACACTAAAGGTATAGATCACTGGCAACAATTTAGGAATAATATCTCTGCCTGAAGCAAATTCTGGTGATTCACTGGTAATTTGCTAGAAGCCTTTTAACTTGGTTCTCATTTGTAAAGTTAATAGCAGGTTATTTTGTATTGTGATTGAAAGACCTGAAATCTTAGTTATTATTTAAGACTATTGATTTCTCCAAATAGAAATTCACCCATATATTAAAGATCTTCCTGTCATAAATGATAAAGGTAATAATAAGAATATTGTTTCCACATATTTTAAAATGCTACTCTGGAGAAGACACTGCCTTTGCTTGGGCACGAGGTTTGCCTGCTGATTGGCAAATAAGGGAAATTCTCAGTTTAGGCAACTGTGTTTATGACAAACTTGAGAGCCAGCAAGTTTTGCAGTGAAGAATAAGGGATCCTGTTGTGATCCAAAGGGTTCATGGGATTTGTGCAATCAGGGCTAACAAAGGAGCAGTCTGGAATGGCTGTTTGGGGCACCAAACACGCATGATCCATTCTGGGGATGCAGCCCTGACTCCTGTGCTGCTGCTGGAGAGCTCCCTGAGGGTAGGAGGAGTTTTCTCTGCACAGCTCTCTCTGTACAGCCACTGCCTCTGTCACTCTCTGCTGGGCACCACAGAACCCAAGGCTCTGGGGCTGCTTCCTGCGTAATTATCCCAGGATGGGATGGCATCCTTCATTGCCACAGCTGGGCTGGAGCAATCCTGGCCCCCAGCTTTAGCCTGTAGTGGTCAGGAGCCTTGGGCTGACTCAGTGCTGATCATGCCCTGCGTCTTTGTGGCGGAAAGAGGGTGCTGTCCTGGCATCAGTGTAACTGAGCATCCTGCAGCACTGGGAGAACTGGAAGTCAGAGGCTTTTCACCAGCTCTGATGGGCACAGTGCAGTCTTTATTTTTAATCTGATACTGTGTTGAATGGAATGTAACAGGAGTATCTTGTTTCATTTTAGACAGGAATTTTTGACTTGGTACTCATGTTCTTTTTTTTTGTTCACTTCCACAAACTCATGTCCTGTGTGTGGCTTCTGAGGCTTTATTGCCACGTGGGTGTGTAAAGGTGGGAGCACACACAGGTGAGATGCTGCTGTGAGGGGGGCCAGGTCAAATCTTGGTGCACAGGAAGGGCTGCAGGGGACAGAGGCTCATTGAGCAAAAGCAGAGGGACACTTGGTCACACCAGAGATAATTGTACAGTAGGCTGGGTCCTAAGTTTGCTTCTTTCCAAAGGCTACAGAAATAAAATAAATAGTGGGAGGAAAAATGCAGAGCTGTTTTCAGAGGTCAATTCTACTACACCAGCTGCTTTCTTTAATTCTGCCCATTACTCACAGCATAAAAGCAGTTGTAGTTGATTGCAGTGTAGTAGCATAATAAACTTTATTTGTGGTAGAAAAGAAGGCTCATAATACTTAACATTTACAAAATATATCTCCATGACATTTGTCCTTTTCATTTGATTTGCATTTTCTAGAGTTGTAGGCATGCACTTCCCATTAGAGGGCATTGAATAGCCTGTGTGTGTTTTTCTTAAATAGCATTAAGGGCACACTGGGAATTGAATCAACTTCCTACTGAAATTCATTCTGAGTTCTTTTTCCACAGGAAGTTATCAAGCTCCGTTCTGTGTGTGCAGTGTAGTTCACCTGAAAGTACTTCACTGAACTGAAGGCCTCCTGTTGTAGAAACCTTTCCATAATGAGGCATTTTTGAGGGAATAGCATTTCAGGCTCCATTCCTGGGTAGACACTGCTGTAAGCTCAGAAAGATATTTAGCAGAATTTTGCCTTTCCTTACACAAAGATAACTGACAGTGAAATTTCTTGCACTGGCATCCAGTCAGTTGAGGGAAAGATGCCAACTGCTATGAGTTATGTTTTTATGTCTTTACTCTTGATTTCCTTATTTTGGTCCTTGCCAGTAGAAAATTTGCAGATGTATTTGTAATACTTGGGAGGAAATCCTAGGTTCAGTGAGACCAAGAATTTACTCCTAATTGAAAGATGGCAAATAAAGAGAATGTTTGTTTTCGTTTATTTCAAATGTTTTGCCTTTAAAGCCATGTGTTTATATTGCTTTAAAATCTGCCCATCCCAGTCAACATTGTGAATGAGAAAAGTCTGTACAACAGAACACATCAGTGTTCAGACCTTTTCTATCTTGGGATCAGAAGATACTTTCCAGTGTTAACAGTTCCTGGGAAACCACCATCTTCTTTGCTGTGAGAAATAGAGTGTCATAGAAGTGCTAAAGCTGAATATGTAAGTTACTATTAATATTATCAATGGGACATAAAAGTGAGTCAGTGTCTTGGAGGATGCTGCACACACTCCTGACTCCTCAGTTTCTATAGTCTGCCTTGTCTGTGGTCTGTATGGCACAGGTTTGTGACAGATATTTTGCTGAATGAGGATAAACACAAGGGGGTGGGTTATTTGATTTAAGTAATTTTACAAAGAAAAAAAGATACAAATCTTTTAGAGAATAACTTTGTCTTAAGTCAGCTTAAATGAGCATCTATGTCCTTTATCATGGAAAATATAATTAGAAAACGCATTTAACACATAGCAAAAAATGCAGCAGTTTTTTTCCATCACTGCTGATTTTTGAGTTGCAAGAAAAGTTATGTGGGTTTATTTTTCATGTTTTCATATTATGCATGGAATTCTCTCTACAGGCAAATTTCTTGTCATATTTTAATTTCAAATATAGGCTTTGTGCAGCCTATAATTCAGGAATATAGAAGCGCTTTCTTTTATTTTTTTCTTCCTTTTTTGAAAATAGAGAATTTAGTTGATAAGTAGTTTAAATGTGCAGTCTTCTGAGGTAATGCTGCTTAGTGTCTGTGGTTTCTTTTAGGTAAATGTTCCATTGCCAGATGATGTTTCTATAACACAAGGCAAAAGTGTCATTTTCCCTCTAGACATCCAAGTTTCAGGAAAATTTACTAAACCTAGGAAGAAGATAAAATCTCTGAAATCAACTTATAATAATTTCCCTTTTTTTGTTGAAATGTTTTTCCCACTGTAATTGGCTTCTTAAGTATCACAGATGGTATCAGAAGAAAAAAAAATAAAGATCTGGTCTGAGACTCAGGAGACCTGGATTTTAATTCTGTTCATCTTCTGTTTGCCATAGGCAAGTTACTTTGCCTCCAGTTATGTCACCTGAGATCTCTGTGTCTGACTGTGATACAGATAATTCAGTCATAACTTCTGTATGGATTTACAGCAGTAACAAACCCAGGCTGGTCCATCAGCTCCCTCACCCATTGTGCATCCATTCCTGGACATTCCTGTGACAATCTTCTGTGACATGTCTAAGCTTCACTGCTAATGGAAATGAAAGCATTATGCTTCTGAGTAGAAAAATCCACCACTCCCTGCAATACTTAGCTTGATGGGGTTTTGTTGTGTGGTTGGGGGTTTTGCACTTGAGTTTTTGTAGCAGACCATGGGCTCTCAGAGCTGGCCCCACTCCAGCAGCCTGAAAGCTTTAATCACTCCTTTGGAGAGTCTATGTTCCTAAAGAGGTGATTTCAGCAGATGCCAGAGAAATAAATCTTCCTGAGGTGAAAAGACATTCATTTTGTGTCCCCTCCTTAAGTGGACTTGTTTGTGAAAGGTAGTGGAAAGGAGTTGGAAGAGGAGGTAGTGGAAAGGAGCTAAAATTCTTTGGCTTGGGGACTGGTGAGACAGGGAGTGGCTGCTCAGACTGATAGGCAGCTTCCCCTGCAGCACCTGGCAGGGCAGGGATGGTCTGCAGCTCCTCCCAGCGACACCTCTGCCCAGCAGGGACACGGGTTAGCAGCAGGACAGCTGGAGCTTTCAGAACAGACATTACAACAGGGCTGAAGTGAAGCCCAAAGAGCTCCTGCAACAACCTCTAGCACTGCCTTCTGACCTAACAGAGACTGGCACCTGCTGCGGGGCTCTGGGCTCCAGTCAGGCAGCTGGTGTTGAGTGTGGCTTGTACATCACCCTGTAGCTCACACACCTGGAGCTGGGTGAAAGATGAGGAGATAAAATGATGCTGGGCTATAATCTCTTGTCTGCCTGTTAGCTTCAGTGGGGCAGGCTCAGAAAGCCCTTCTAGTCTCTGTGAAATCTGAAATAAATGTAAACTTCCCTGCTCTCAACGCTCATGTACATGATCCTGTTCACTGCATTTATGCTGGATGGTCCTTATTTTCATCATTAAAAGACCAGCACAATTTAATTGATAAGTTTTAAAATTTTTACAAAATTTTCATGTAAAATAGAAGTTTTTCAGTCAGTACTGGTCTCTCAAGTAGAATAAGAATCTAGCATTTTTTATTGCTATAATTCTCAGGGATTTCTAAGCCTTTTCTTCTTGGCATCTGTATTTCACCTTTGGTCTGTAGCCTCTGGTAGAGGAAGCACCTGGTGAAAGTCACCTAACTTCCCCTCCTGCTACAAAAGCCCTGATATTTCTTTGGAGATCAATGCAGCTTTTTAGATATCCATAGATATCTGCTCAGTGTGAATCCAGCTTTCTCAAACATTAGAGTCAGGAGGACTTACAAAGGGAAGCAGTCCTCCCTTAATGGGAAAATGCTGGGTCTCCCAGCAAAAATACCAGTCTCTGATTCTATAATGACTTATGCATGTGATTAAACTTAAGCATATGAAATAGCCTGCTGTAGCCTCTTTAGAGTAACCTTTTGCATAATTAAAACTTAGAAAAACATCATTATTTTTTCTTGGAGAGGATGATTTAAAATCTGTGTCACTGTGATTAAAATTGCTAATTTTGTCTTGTAAGGGCAGCTGGTGATTGAGATGAAAAAAGATGGTTAGAATATTATTATTCTCATTTTTCACATTAGTGGTTTCCAAGCTCTCAGAATGTAGCCACACACAACTGCAGGGTGGGAATGAGTAGCAGGGGATAAAATGGCAAGGGGAGAGAGAGAAGAACTCAATGGTTTTTCCAACACAGATGAAGCAAATTTCCCTTCCATCTGTGCTGAGAAGGTGCTGAGATTTCCTGGCCATATTCCTGCTACCTCTGCCACCAACAATCTCTTCCTTGGTTGAGAAGTTTTTGTGTGGCTCAGCACCAACTGGGAAATGACATGTGGTGCATGCAGGGTCAAGAACAAGAGGCTAAAACAGGAAGCTCCTTTAAAGAACAAAGACCTGAACTGATAACTGTTTATGGAAAACAAACTCAGTAAACAGGTTGTCATCAGTAGCGATGTGAGCTGCAATCAGGTTATGGCGCTCTCTCCAAGACAATAGTGACATTTTCATTTTTCCCCTTCAAAATATTACTATCAATGTAGCTGCTGAATTGTATCTCTGTATTTAGTATTTTGCTGCCCTTTTTTTTTTACTACAGCAGGCACATTTCAAATGGTCAGCTGCCTTATATAAAGTAGCTTTTGTTCTAATATAGATTAAGATTCACCAATTTTAAGAGAATCCTTAAAAGTAGCCTTGCATTTCAGAAGACCAGAGGAAATGTTTCTTTTCTGGCGGCTAATTCTCCGTGCCTGCCTCTTAATTTGCACAAATAATTGACAGCTCATTAGCAACTTGGTAGGAACTCTGGAAAACAACTGAGAAAAAACAACTTGAGTACAACAGGGGGAGCAAAATACCTGCTTCTCAGTTGTGCTGATAGATTTAAAATAAGGTTGTAAAACTGGTATAAATTATACAGGAGGATTATGCTTGCATAGACAGCTCCTGAAAGCTTTCTTCAGGTTGTGTGGGGCAGCTCATTTGAAGTGTGTGGATGCTTGTGTCTCCATGGATGTCTGTGCTGGGAGTTCTGTGGTTCTTCTGGCCTGACCTTGCCAAGGCAGGGCAAAGACACTTAGCTTTAAACTTTTGCTATGACTTTTCTTGGATTTTACTCCAAGTTTTGACAAATTAGTTAGCACTATTGGTCTTAGCTGTATATTTGAGCTACAGGATAACTAATTTTTGTTGCTGTTGTTGTTTAATTAAGTGCTGGACTTGGGGAGATCTTCTTGTGGAAGTTGGAAAAGTGGTGCCCCAAAATGATGGCAGAGCCAGTGGCCAGTTCTGCTTCCAAATCCAGTGGCTTCTCTTCTGAAGTAAAAGCTGTTGAAGATTTAGACTGATCACTAGAAGAGTGAAAAAAACACTTTGTCCAGAAAGAAAAGGTACCAGAGTAGCTTTCTGGAAACAAGTTAAAATCTTTGTCTGAAGAACCAAATTAATATTTCATATCTGGCCTCATGTCAACATTCTCCCGAGTGTCTCATAAAAGGAATGGAGGGGTAACAGTCAAGAACATCAAGACAAAAAATTCCACGATTAGGGTATTTCCTAATCTGATAAAGAGCCTGATTACGGATAGTTCTGATGAGCTGCAACTTTAGTCACAGTGCTATTTCAGGAATACAGCATGCCTAAAAACTCTGGGTCTGGGACATTTACTTCTCATCACCAGGGTGTAATGGTGAGGCAAACACATGAACACAAAGTTGAAACTGGGGAAAGGTATGTTTTTCATTCCCTTCTTTTTTTAAGTCTTCTAGCAATCAAATACTGTGCTTGAAATAATTTATTTCCTTGGGAATCAAATTAAGATTGTAGCAGCTTGTGGTTTTAGCCATCGTAAATGGATAAAACTGTAGTTAATGATTTTATCAATATTTTATGACTTGTTCTTTAATGTGTAATTGGTGATCCACTAGGCACTGAGTAAAGTCATTCCCATTAGTAAATATTTTGATAAAGCCAAAACCCTATGTAGAATAAAAAGAAATGCTACTTGGAAACATAACTATTGACAGTACTTCTCCTCTTGGAGTGTCAATACTGTTTGGTTTTCTGTGGTATTTGAAATAGTGAAAAAATTCCAAATAAACTGATGTAGTCAAGAAAAGGCTACTTTGCACGCAGAGGTGATTTAGAGTATAGCAGTGGGATTCAGGAAGGAATTAAAACAGAGTAGCGGCGCTGCATTTATGCAAGTTGGGAAGTGTTCTCAGTATAAACACTGTAATAAATATTGTTCTGTGTTGCAACTTGTAGATGAGGATGCAGCCTCTAGTCTTGCAATTGTGTGTGCACAGGTGCTCTGAGGTTCCCAGCCCTGCCCAGCCCTGCTGATGTGCACAGAGCTCACGCTGTCTGTGCGCGGGCGCCTCTCCTGGGCTGGGCACACCTCGTGTACGAGCACACCGACAGCTGCTGGATCCCACCACAGCACCAGCAATCAAACACGGGGCATGCTGGGCTCTGGAAAGGAGGTCCCTGCTGCCCATGGGTGGCTCCTTTGCCAGCAGTAGAGGCGCACTCTCAGGGCCAGGGTTCAGACAGACAGACATTGTAGTGCAGACTTCCAGTGTTGCCTCTCTCCATTTTGATGGCTTTGTAAACAGAAAATTTGCTGCTTCCAAAGCTGTCAGTAAAATGGTTTTGAATTTCTCATTTGCAGATATTTTCTAAGCTAAGACCAAATAGATCTTCACACAATTCTGTTTTTTTAGAGGAAAGTCTGGGCCTGTTTTGGTTTCTTTAATTTGTATTCTCTGCTCTTTTCTCTACTGCTTACTGGGCGAGTAGCAGTTTCTTTGTTATTTTTGGTTTTCAGTCTTGCATTATTCACAAACTTCTGTTTTGAATCCCAAAAGATGGAAAAGCTTCATCATGCATTCAAATCCACACATATATTATAAGAACATCCGCTGGTGATGAGCGTCATTGGCAGCTTTCACAAGCTAACATTAATTATGCACACAACGAAAAAGAACCATGACTGGGAATCATCATTTCTAATAAAAACACTGACTTCTAGTCATGGATCATTTTATCGCTCCTTGGGGCTATAAATCACTCATGTCACTAAGATATATGCTTTTCCTCTTTTTGCTTTATTCTTTATGGAAAGCTGCTGCTGGTGTGGTGAGGGGATAAAGAGCAAAGTGTCTAGCTTTGTCTTTTTGAATAAACGTCCTGGTCATCCACAGTGAGATGCCAGGGCAGAGTCTGTGGCTGTGGAGGAGGACAGAAGAGTGAATGCTGAGCCTGAGTGCCCTGAGCAAGGCAAAGCCAGGGGTGGATTCTGTGCACTTGCTATGCTCCACCATCTCATGGTGAATCTTAGGCAAGAGTTACATCTGCAGCATTTATGGCTGTCGTATCCCTTTCTTTCTCCTCTGAGCTCAAGAGGGTGGAAAAAGGCATAGGTGCTTTTCCAAAGCAAGGGGTTGGTATTTCAGAGAGGTGGTTAGGTACAGGATTAATCACTGGTAACTGAGAGCCTGATCTGTTGTGTGAGACAGTGAAACCTTTCCTTTGGTTTTTATCATCCTTAACGTTGTAATGTATGTTATTTCATAAAGTGACCTTGTTTAATTAATCATGTGTGCAGTGGGTAGGGGGAGAGAAAGAAATTCTAAATTCCCTCCAGAACATTAATAAGTTCTTTTTCTGCATATTTCTTCTCTAATATTTGTTTCCTTCTTTCCTATGCATTTTTAGATTTGGCATATGGACAAGTTGTTAAAGTACTTCTCAACTTGTCAAAAAAGGGGAATACTAAGAATCCTGTTTATTTTTTATTCACACAGCCTTTGGGAAAATACTTCAGAAATGCTGTTGCCTGCAAATTAAAACCAAAAGCAATACTGGGGCCACTGATGTGTAAGGTGTTGTAGGCACTGGTCACAAACACTGCACAGACCTTAACTAAGAGTATGAAATAAGGAAATTTAAATTATTTGGCAGCTGAAGAAACAGGACCTAGAACACCAGGTAACCTGTCCTGGGTTCTGTCTGGTCAGAATTGTGTTGCCTGAATCTTGTTTTAATTGCACTTTTTGAGTCAAAATATTTCATTGCAACTGAAGTAATATTTATTTCAATTTCCTTAAAAGACAGACTTCAGGCAAAAAAGGTAATTTCCTTCAAGATGGACAGAGCTGATAGAATTAGTTCTTCGTTTCAGCCACCAAACTGAAAACTTGACACCTTATGTCTTTCTTCCTGCCTCTCACTGATGGCAAGGTCATTTCTGTCTACTTTTGTGTTTGCCTTCTCTTGTAATCCACTTGCCATTTTGATCTGCCAACACGTTGGAATTATAGATGTATGTGAACAGAAGAAACCAGCTAAGGAGAGCATGTCAAGATTACATCCTCTGCTTGAAAGCTCTTGTCAATATTAAAATATACTTGAGAGCAGTGAGATTTCCAGTGGAAATATTTAATATTTTATAAAAAATTTCTGCAATACTGAAGAAATGTCAACCTGTCTTACAGTATATTTTTAAAACTATTTTCTCATTCTTCTAGAGCAACTACACACAAAATGGAAAGGTATATAGATCCAGTGCTAAGATTGATAATGAACCCATACATAGAGATTTGCCTGAAAGAGTGTGGCCACCATTTTGTGCTGCAGCACCTGCAAAGCAAAGATTTCAGGGTTATATAGAATTCTTACACTCTGTTCCAAAAGCAAGCTGTTTGAGAACTGTATCAGGGTCTTAAACAAAATGTTATATTTTACATCTTGTTAATACAAGTGAAATCTGTGGTTCATAATTTTTAATTTTTTATGCTTCTTGTTTTCCTTTTGTACTTCCATTTTCTCAGTGCTTGGTGCCTGCTTAGGGTGTGTCAGTGTGAAAAAAGAAGCAACTGGTGAAACATGGAGTTTCCAGAATGACCATTTTGCTGTGAACAGCAAAAAGCAAAAAGAAACGAAGATTTTTGGTCAGGAGCATGAAAGGGTAGGGTAAAACTTTTCAAAGTTCATTTTCTAAGAATAAGAGGTAAGAAGTCAGTTTTTTTCTGACTTCCTCTTTTAAGGCTGGAAGCTTCCATTTTCCATCTGAAACTTTTTCCTAAACAGTTTTATAAGTTCTGCAAGCCCTCTTATGCAATATGTGTTGATATGGTGTATGGTTAGAGAAGCTGCCTATTTTAACTTCACATTTCTCAAGTGTGAAGACACCAGATCAGGACCACAGTTTTGTTTTAGCTTCCAGAAAGCTTAACACATATTAATATGAGTATGCCTTGCAGTACAGCACTTTTCAAGCTGTGAACACACATTAATTTACTTTGACTGAAAAAAATTGAAAGAGTGGTGCAATGAATAGTTCATTCCAAATACATTGCAAAGTTAAGGATGACAAATATATTTCTTACAATCAGAGCTGAGGGTTTATGAGAATGTTGCCTGTTTAAACATCAGACCTTTGAAACAAATTGAATCAGTTTTAATTATTAAAAAAAATGAAATGGAAAAACTTTCAGAGTCTTTAAGCCCAAGGGTAGCTTAATTAAAACTGAAAAGAAATTAAAATTATCAGAATTTAGGGCAACAGGAAAAGAAATGATAGGTAGGAACTTTCAGGCTATAATAAGAAAAGAAATAACTTTAAATCATTTGGTAATTGCACAGTAAAACTTCTCTAATATGCTGGCTCAAATTATTAACTGACCTAAATCTCTTTAAGCCATCTAGACTTTAGCCTAAAACAAAGTATTTATGTATGAATAGTTCTACAGTAAAGTGAATTTACAGCAGTTACTTATCATGGTAATAAAAATAAACTATTGATAATTTACCATAAACTTAGAGATTAAAATACTTTTAGATTACAAATGAATCCATAATTTAAACTCAAACTGGTTGCAGTATGAATGCTGCAAATGTGATTTCTATCAGTCTGTAATATTCCTGACAATGTGTGGGGCCCATTTTGAAAGAGTCCTTTGCAGTGCATTTGCCCAGGAAGATCTGTTTTGACAACACTAAGAATCAAAGGCTCTTTATTTCTCTGAGATGTTGTTTATCATCACTTCCTGAGCTAGATGCCTCATGTTACCTTGCAAAACTTAATGTATCTTCTTAAATCAGGAGTTCAGAGTGTGTATGTGTTTGTTGGCTTTGCAAATGTTGGTGTCAGGAGATTTCTGCAGGACAGTGGCAGGTGGCAGGAGTGACACAGGGCCAAAGGGGGCCAAGCACTCTGGGGAGACATAAATTTCTGTTGAGGAAGTTCTTTGAGGCAATGATTGATCTCCTTTGCTGCAGAGGCATTTGCTTTCCTGGAGTCCACGGTGCGTCATGGTCTGTGTGTGCATTTGTCTGATTTTACAGGCCAAAGTTGAAGCTGCCATTAGAATATTTTATATTCCACAAGATCTGTGCAAACCTTCAATATCCACCTAGACTTGAACACTGTGATCCATTCTTTTTCCATGTCTTTTACACTGTTCTTATTTATGATAAATAATACTCATTAATACTTAGAGGCTACTGAAAACCAGATTTTCATTACTAAATATCGTCAGCATCAGATAGGAAGAGAAGGATGAAACTTTCTTTGTTTTAAAGACGTCATCTTGGTTTTTATGATTAGAAAATAAACTCAGTATAGCCATGTGCACTCAGTAAAAGCCCAACAGCAGTAAAAAATCCAAGCACATCATAACATGGCACCAAGCTATCATTCAAAGGCTTTAATCCAAAGGCTGCAAAATCCATGGTGTTAGATGACAGACTGCAGTTCATTGTTGGATCTGTTTGAGCTAACACTGTAGTAATAAGTAATTTCTGTAATAAAATCATAGCCAATAGATAACTCTGTCTGTTGCAGATGACAATTCAGTGTAGAACAGCAGCTTAATATTGCATGAAGAAATTTTTCTAATGTAATTTTTATCACTCAGGACTCTGGGAGAACTGAAGCAGATGCTTCCATCCACCCTTTATTCTCTTATTTAGCACTCTACCCCTCTTAAAGAATGGTGAGATGATCTCTGACCTTTCAGAATAAGGAAGATTTATCTAAAATTTCTGACAATGTGATGCAATTTCCTTTCCTACTTATTTTTAGAAAATAAAAGAGCAATGTAGGGAAAATGACTGCTGAAAACTTCACATGTGATTGCTCTGCCTTTTTAGACTTCTCTGTATAAATTAGATATGATTAAAGATGGTATGTTGCATATCTTTATTCTAAGTTTACAGTTATGTTGCATGGCAGATGAATGAACACTTCTGTCTCTCATTTTACACTACAAGATGAGAAGTATTCAAGTTGAAGAAGTAATTCAGGGGCAATGTTGGTGCATTTTCTGGGGTCTTCTCTTGCGGCAGTATTGCAGAGATATCCAGGAAAATTTCTTATTGGAAGTTTGTGTCACATCAGAGGTAGGTGGCTGTAGGTAACACCATGTGGTGTGGATTCTGGCAAATCTTGATGGGGCAGAGGGACAAGAAATTGCAAGAGTGAGTCTGGCCACTGGTACAAAGGTAGGAGAGCTCTGTACCATGCACACAATTCTGCCATGGTACCTGTAGCTGGGACTAACACCTCAAAAGTTCCTAAAACAGGACAGCTGGAGACCTGCCTTGACCTCAGCAGAGTGCAAAATGGTTCCAGCCGCTGCTTTCCCCTGGGCTGGGGATTCTGTCCTTGTCCAGGCACTGCCACAGTCCCAGGCTGTGGATCCCTGGGCGGCTGAGCCCTGCTCTGCTCCCCTCTGGCTTTTGATATGTCAAACACCAGCTGGGGGATGTTGGGCTATTTATTTGAATCTATGGCATGTTTTTTGACATTTTAGTTTGGGTTGGTTTTGGTTTTCTTTTTTAGCTTCTTAAATGGATTTATAGGGCAGAATCAGGCGTTTTAGGGCAGAATCAGGCGTTTCATTTAATCACAGCAAAAAAGAGGGTGATATATTTTTGCCGGCTCTCTCTCAGTGTTAGCTCCTCTCTAAGCTGAGGAAAAAAGGCAGTTCAGGTGCCATTACCATTTTGTTGGGCTTTCATTAAGGGTGCAGTTTGTGATCTGGATTTTCTTGTCTGTCATGTGTATTCCCTGGTAACCCACTGGTTCTTAATTACCCCAAGGTATTTCAGGCCTATCTTCCTTAGACAAGTGCACAGCTGTGTATTTTCTGGGGGATTACTATTTGAGCCCTAGTCTGAGCATTATTTGGATTATAAAGTATAAATTTAGAGGTGTCAGGCTTATGTGTTTTTCATAAGGGATGTGCAGAGGTTGGTAGGTACCAGGAGTTTCAGAGGAATTAATCTACTGCACAATAGCAGGGCTGATTGTGTGAATCATCCCTGTACATTCAGTTCAGATCCAGGCATTTTATAGTACCCTGCTTACAGTTTTAAACACTCAGTATTCATATTCTTCACATATGAAATATTCACATATTGTGAGGGCCCTTTGGGGAAAAAAAATGAAATACAAATGTGTTTGTGTGAATGAATTTGCCTGTCTGTATCTGGATTAGCAAATGCTTTAGTTCTGATATAAGCTATTTAAAACATTCTCATATCTCACATGATGCGCTTTCTATTGTAATCTCTAAAAAAATTCAGTCAAAATACACATGTGGCCAAAACGAAAAAGAATAGCTGTCCTGTTGATTAATTTACATAAAGCTATAACCAACATGTTCAGCAAAATGCTTGAAATGGAGCCTCTCTGTTGGTTTCAGGAAATTTGCCTGTTCTGTACAGCTCTAGCAAGGAAAATATTGAATAATACATTACAATTCTAAATTTTAGAATAAAAAATTAATTATTGCAGAAATGTGGTAAAATTACTGAATCTCTTTTTCCTTATATAAAAAAGGATCATTTTCCTTTGAGGAAAAGAATTCTATTTTAAAAATGTCCCCAAACTGTGTTTTTATTTACAGAGATGTAAAATGAGTGCTAAACTTATGTTTAACTAACAAAGAATCTGAATCCTTTGTTAAACTAACATAGAATATTAATAGAGTGGAAGGAAAAAAATACAAAACCTTATTTTTTAATGCCATGAGAGAAGATAGTTTTTCCCTAGTGAAGGAGACATGTACTTTTAACTGGCCTCAGTATTTGTAGACACCAGACTCTCGTGCAGCACTGCAGCAGGCACCCCTGCACGGCACTGATGCTCCAGTGCATCTCCAGTCAAGGGATATGTTGTTTTTCCCCTTTCCGATTGAGAAAATGCTCAGCTTTTGTTGCCTCAGATGTGCCCTTGCATGTCCAGTGGTGCTTCAGTGATTTGGCATGTGAACAAACTGAGATCCCCTGCCAGCTGGATAAATAAAAACACAATATTGTTTAAATATTATTACATATTTTTGCTAAATTTTATCCTAACATTTTCGTATCTCAGCTTCTGTCTGAGCGGGTTAAAAGACCAATGGTCTGATGAGTCCTCACCTCATCTTTTTGCTTCATAGTAGTGAGAAAATAATGTCTCCAAAGGATCTTGTTTCTCTTGCAGACAATAATCTGTGTTTAGCACCAGCCTCTGGATGTTCCAGGCTGCTTAATCCTGTGAATGCAGGACTGCTGCTGCTGAGCTTTTGTTCTCTGCCTCAAACTGGTGCCTTCCTCTATCTGTAATGAAGCATCCTGCTCTCTGTGCATCTCTGTATGCAGGAGCCTCAGGAAGCGAACAAACTGCACTACATCTAAATAGGAGATTTATAATTAGCTTTGTTATATACCTATCTGTGGGTATTCTCTGGGTTTATTTAAATTGAGATATACTCCTCATTTTTCATCTAAATTTAAAATACTTCTCTATCATACTAAGAGTATATTAAATACTAAGGCAGTGTGCAAACTGAGATGTTGATAATGATAATAAATGATAATAAATATGAATTTATACTTGGAAAACTCTCTATTTCCACATGTTCCACATGTGGGGTACCTCTGCCTTGTATTTCTCAAAAAATGCAAGCTTCACATGTCTTTCAATTGTATTATTTAGGAGTTTCATTATCTGGGTGCAGTTTTTAAATATTTTTTCTGCCCAGAGTGGCCAAATATAGCAGTGTCCAGTGAAATAACATCAACACCTCTTTATAGAAGATTCTTTTTAGAAAATACTGTATCTTAATTTTTTTTTTTGTGTAAAATGTCTGAGTATTTCCATCTGTGAATTCTTCTAGCTCTAGAGTGGTGGATGAAAAAGGAAATATGCAGCAAGATCTTAATTCCTGTCCTCTTTAGGCTTGAGGAGTGATGTCAGAGATTCAGCATATGTAGTCTTAAGTTAAAAAATTTATTTTATTCAAGGGCAATTAAGTGCCTACCTAGGTTGGAGAGTATTTCTTTTAATATAATGGATTTTTGACTATTTTGTAAAGCAATGACAATGAATATACTCTCATTTCCTCCTGCCCTCAGATTATAAATTCTTCATGAAGATTGTTACCATACATTGGAGCAGAAACAGACTGAACGTCATTCCAGGGTTCTGTGCACTGCCAAATTGCAAATAATAGTAATGATTTTACCTTAATAAAGTTAGTGTTGGTTTGGGGTTTTTTTTCTGCTTAGCAGACACTGCTACAACTTTATACTTCATAAATGAAAATAAGCAGACTTTGTTTAGTCTATTGCCAGAAAGAAATTAAATCATTGTTAGACACTCTTTTCATGTTTTTACTTATTACAGGTTCAAAAATTATCTTTGTTAAAGCCAATTTCAAATTATTTCTCATTTTTATTGCTATCTGTTTTTGCCACCTAGAGTCTGTCTGCTTTATGTTCCAGAAATAATTTATTTCTTTTATCTTTTCTTTTTTAGTGCTATGTCCTTGTGAAAAATTAAAATATCTTGCATAATTAAGATCTGTATGCAATACAAAGTAGAATTTATTAGCTCACAACAAAACTCTGCTTCTTTTAGTTTGGGTTGCTGCAGCTGCTCTAATTGTTAAAGGCAAAATTACAAAAAAGGGAAGAGAAGAGAACACCATAATCAGTCTTATAGCTACCAGAATAGTAAGAGGGTTTAATTGCCTTGGTTAGCTGTATCACTAATGAGTACAGTTCATTAAAAGTTCCATGACTTGTCTAATTATAGCTGGAAACTTGCATTGCTCTCTTTTGCAAGGGAGTGCATTTCCTTGGTGCCCTTCCCTGGTGAAAACTCTGAGGCAGACCCAAGGCAGCTTCGTCTGGGCATCCTCAGGAGGTCAGAGCCCAAATCCATCCGTGTGAGGTGGTGAGCATTCCATGCTGGCTATGGCACAGCAAACTCCTCCCATTTTGGTGAGCAGGACATTGCTCAGCAATGCACACTTTATTGCACAGTTTGCAAGGGTTTCAGATTTGGGAAACACTTTTGGATTAAGGGACGACTCAGTGTTTGCCTTAAAAGCTGGGAAGCTGGGGTTTTGGGGCTCTTTGGTTTTTTGGTGGTTTTTTTTGTTTTTTTTTTTTTTTTTTTTTTTTTTTTTGTTTGTTTTTTTTTTTGTTTTGTTTTTTTTTTTTCTTATTTTGTACTTATCCTCTGCAAAATGTCAGAATTCAGCAGGTCTGCACATGTAAAATAATTCTTCTGTATTTTAACTCTTTTTGGATTAAGGAAATAACAAACTTAGAAAAGATAGAGTTTATCAAAATCTACAGGTGTATTGCCCCAAAATGAGAAAATAAAAGTGAATTTATTTGAAAGGAGATCCTAGTATACAAGGAAGAGGAATGCAGAATCCTCCAATCGTCCCAAAACTAGTTTATCATTAGAACTTTAGAGACTAATTAAAGCATGAATTCTTTTTGATTTTCCCTTAAAACATTGATTTCCTCCCCCATCCTCCCAAGTAAGGTCATTCTTTTTTTTCCTTCCATGTGACTAAGTGCACTTGTGAAATGGATAGGACACTTTTTTTCAAAGGATAGTTTTAGCAACAAGGTGTGTGGCATAGCTGCATATGTGAGAAACAAACAATGAAAAGTTTAAGATTTCAACAAAATCTCCCAACATTCCCTGTAGTCGCCTGTCATCAGCAAGTATCTAAATCTGCTTTGAGGAGCAGCTTCTAAAGCTGAGGCACTGGAAGAGAAAATTATATTGGGCATTATTGAGAATCTTAGAATGGTGATGAGAGCCTGAGAGGTGTCTGTGTGCACCCGCTGTGTGCAGGGGCCTCTGCCCCTGCTAGCAAAGCCTGCATCCCCTTCAGGGGCTGAGCCCCACGGGATTAGAGAGGGCTGGTTCTCTGTGAGCAGATTCTCCTCCTCCCGCTTCCAGCAGATGCCAAAGCCTTGTTTGTTTTGTAGGACTCTCCTCTGTGGCTGAAAGCCCTGGGGGAGCCAGCAAGGGGGCTCTGGAGGAGGTGGGGCTGGGGCAGGAGATCCAGGCTGAAGAGGAGTGAGATTGCAGAAGGGTGAGGTGGCTGAACCATGGATTTACCAGGAGTCTGGCAGTTGTGCAATACACATTGCTATTAAAAATTCAAATTCTGTGTGCACATCCTGCTCCTCCTGTGCAGCCCAGGGCGAGCTGCAGATGCTGGTGGTGGCCACATCCAGTAGGAGATCCCAGGCTGTGCTTCCCTCTGCCTTGCAATAGAGCTGTCTTTGATTTCATTACATTTCAGTCCACAAGTCGCTGTAGCCCCCGAGGGCTGCTTCACTCATCTCTGTGCTAAGACTCAGATTCTCAAGCCTTTAAATTTGATAGATCATTTTCTTTTATGTTAAGTTGAAAGGGCTGTAAGGAACACCCTGTGATAATTTATTGAAAAGACTATTAACAATGAGGTTAATGACAGTGATACATCTCAGCTGTGATTCAACCTGGCAAAATAATTAGTACTTTCAGAAACACACATGGTCTTTTTTTTTTTCTTTCCACACAAAAGAATTAAATACATAACTTTTATTGCAGTCTTGTGGGCCCATAGCTTTCCTTTAGTCTTTACCACAAAGGTTAAGATTTTTCTGTTTCAAAGTTTCATGTATAAACTCCCTGCTCACACACTCTACAGCAGCACCAGCAGAGCTCTCCACTCCAGCAGTGCTTCAAAGAGATTCTGAAAGGCTCTCTGCATTTCCTCTGGTACCACAGGCAGCACAACAGAAGGCATGACTGTGTTAGCCCTGCTTTTACAGCCAGTCCAACCTCATCCTCACACCATACTCCTCATATCAGTTGTTGCCAAACCAGGAAAAACATGTCTTTGCTTCAGAAACAGAGGCACCGTGGGCAACGAGAGCTAATGGAATTAGTGCTCATGATCAGTTTTTTCCTGTCACTCCAAGCCATATTGGTAGCTATAAGTGAAGATGGTCTTTGTAGCCATTCCTAGCTTTGCTAACAGTCTCTTATAGCCTTTCTTTGAAATTTAGGATTTAGGATTTGAACATATTTTGATAACATTTTTCTTTGTTAGTAAGAGGTTTAAATTATATAATTATATTTTGAAACAGTGCAACACTAGTGTCCAGTTTGAAGTATGAATGTGGTTTGAGTTCTTTTCTAGTGGGGGAAGGCATGCAGAGGCAAAGGCAGCTGGAATTCAGTAAAAAGTTTTGTGAAGATCATATCCATATCTCATATTAAAAATGAAGTAAGTTAATTTTCCAAGCAAAATTCATTTATGTATATAACACACTGCTATATGATGAATGCATGAAATTCATCAAAGCATGGATTTTTGTTCACTGTGTTTAAGCCTATCTCTGAGTTGTTTTGACATTAATAGTGACATGTTTAATAGATAAGAAGTGCATCATTTGTGACAGTTTCATTGCAGCTGAACTTTTGAAGAATTCATTTCTCCTTCCTTACACATGTTCAACCTCCCAAGCCATATGTTCTGTGTTCCTCAAGATGTTTTGCGTTAGATCAGCCAACTAAGTGCATCAAAACATGAGTTATCCCAGAAACAAGAGACAGGCTAAAGACTGAAGTACACAGATAATTTTTTTTCTCCTGAGAAGTCTTTGCCTCCTGATTACATCATGCCCTAAACTTGTGTGGTAGATGCAAGTAATAAACTAATTTTCCAGCAGTAATTTGATACATTGCGAAGTATCTCCCTGTTAACTGGGAAGCATTTAGTTTCTGTTACCTGCTGTAAGTGCAGGATGCTGATCCCTGTGGAGTCTTGAATTGATAAGAAAATTTAGGAACACAGATGGTTTTTTGTTTTTGTTGCTGACACTGAGGTGAATTGAGTGTCCAAAATTGAATTATTTTCATTTTTGGAGCCACAGCTTGCATTTATTACATTTTCTTAGACTTCTAAGGTTTTTATTTAAGTGCAGAGAGGGCTGATGTACTTTTTAGAATGTGAACCCCTTTCATGTACAAAATCAAAAGAAAGGAAGGTATCATCTCTGTATTTAGGTGTCTTAACTTTCCTGCTTCTACTTCACTTTACATTGTTGATGATTAAAATGATGGAATGTTATCTGTGAATTCCATAGTTTCTGAAAAAGCTACAAATTTGTAATATCTAGCATGAGCTTTAAAACATAGGGGTTTGTTCCAGGACTGTCCATTTCTCTGTTTTTTCTTTGTGTGTGTCATCAGCATTTCCATCACCATTTCTCCTTGTAAGACCATGGCTGTAATCCACAGAAATGCCAGGAGTCTATTGCAAAACCTGGACATTCTTTGTGGCAGTCTCCCAGCAGAAAAATTTGTAACACCTGCTCCACGGCCAAATAGTTGGATTACTGTATTTTGTATGTCAGGTATTATTCTTTGCTGCTTTTCTAATAGTCTGACATTTTAAAACCAGTCAAGTGGTCAAGAATGGCTTCACATCCCTCTCCCATTCACGTGGGCAGAAGCGATTTGGCAAATACTTTGTGCAAGGGCCATCTTATTACCTTTCTCAGCTTTTACCCAGTTCCAGTGTCCCGTTACAGGTGAGATGAATTTTTGAGAGCTGCCCAGTTTCCCCCTCGTGGCCAGGTGCTGTGCAGCCTCCCCGTGTGTGTGAGCTGGGTGCTGCCCCCGTGCTCAGCCTGAGGCTCCCTCCTGCTCTCTCCCTGCTGAGCTGGAGCCCAGCCGTCAGTGAGAGCTCTGGGCTCCTCCTCTCTGCGCACACCGGGGGCAAGAGAACCCCCATGAGCATGGCTGGAATTCCAGCAAGCAGCTTTTAGATTCTCATACCTACAGCTGCCTTGACATCTCTCGCTGGCCCCTGCAGCAGAGGAGAGGACATTGACCAATATGTGTAGGAACACAAGGAAGCTTCTACAAGATCTATGAAATTCCTGCATTAAGTACAGGATGGCAACTGTTATCTCTTGATATTTTTCCTATTTCTTCTGTTTTGCATCCTCTGAGTGCAATCCCAACAAAATGATTATCCAACACCCAAAGCCTTTTACATTTCCCCCCACCTTATTTGGCCATAGCCAAACTTGTCAGAGGAATGTCAGCACTGGAAACCCCCCTGGCTTGGAATGCTGATAATACAGGCACCAGCAATCTTCCTGTGTGAGCCTAAGCTTCCAAGTGACTCTTTCAGATGATCTCCCTTGTACTGTTTGAAAGGATGCTGTGATTGCATTTTCATATCACAGGATTTCTAAATATATCTCCTTTATCATCTTGATATATTTACTAAGATATTTTTTCCTTAAGCTGCAGGGAGGTGTGTTTAATTAACTACTAGGAATATATTTTATTAAAGATGCCAGATATTTCCATAGGGAAGAGGGTTTGGGGTGGAAGTGACTCTACCTTAGTATTCAAATGTATTCCTCATCTGTTCTGGCTTTTCCCCCAGAATACATCATGCACAGGCAGTTCATTTTAAGTGCTGTTTACAATACCTGTTATGCTAGCTTGCTTAACACTAAGACAGAAATAAAGGACAATAACTGTGTTGTTGAGTAAGAATAATCTCAGTTGCATGATCTCTCGGAGGCAGTTTTGGTTTGTTTTGGGTTTTTGGGTTTGGATTTTTTGTGCATTTTACTACTAGTCCAGATGATTCCCAGCCTGTTACCAAACAATGATATGTAGTTATTATGTTATAAGCCTTAATCTGATTTGATTGACAGTTTTACAACCACAGCAGGGAGTGATAAGACATATTCTTTGTGTGGGATAAGATGCTTATTTTTTCTCAAAAAATAATCTTTTGTTAAAGGTTTCTATAAAACTTTAGGTGTTATGTTGCTTTTGCTGATGTTTTTTGTTTTGTTGGGTTTTTTCCCCCTATAGAAATTCTGTATCACTGTACCAGTGACACAGTTAACACATTCTGGGATGTGCTGTCCTTGATAGCAGTGGTTCTAGCACCTGAACTGCAGGGTGGGGGGGTGTCCTGTCCTGCTGGATGGGTGCTGTACCCCATTTGTTCAGATGGCAAACCCTACTGGAAATGACCATGGGCTGCTGCCCACCCTAGATTTTCTCTCCAAGGAGAGCCTACTGTGATGTCAGTGCCTGCTCATGAGTGTGGAGGGAAACAGGGATAAAAGAAATGTTATGCTGGAGAGCTTTCATTGTTATAGGAAGGATTTGGCGGCAGAATGCACCCAGACTGCTCCAGAATCTGGTAAAATGGATGTAACCATTCAGATTAAAGCGTGGGCTTGAGCTTGACTTTGGTCTCTTTGCAGGACCAGAATCAAGTTAAGATAGTCCTTAGGCTGCTGGTAGTGGAAAGGGAAGGTGTGATTTCAGGAAAAGCCAGCAAAAGGTAGCAGACTGCACAAAGGTGCTGCTGCCAATGCGCTTGCAGAGGAACCAGGGAGAAACAGTGAGCCTCCTTCTCTGACAGCCACAGAACACAATATTCTCAGGTGCTATAGGCTGGTGGTTTTCCATCAGAAGAGGTTCTGAGAATGAGTCAAGCAGTGCCTGACAGGAAGATTACTTTTTAAAGGCCGTTCTGTGCAGAAGCAGATGGCTCGTTCCACTCCTGAAGTTTGCCTCGTGCAAGTGAGAAGGTCTAAATATGTCCTAAACTGCTGCTACTATTAAACTTCACAGATAATCCTCCCAACCTCTTGCAGACACTTCTGTCAAATTTAGATTAACATCTTTCCTTCAGTGTAGGTGAGGGCACTCTTGAATTGTACTGACAAGCAGAGCGTTTTACATAACTCAGAGAACTCGGCAATTTTCTGTTTGTTTTCCTATCCAAGTGACTCTATGTGACAATGTGTGAAGTATGTGCAGATGGCAAGAACTGTTATGTTATCAAGTTTGTTTCCTCTGCCAATGCTTACTGAAAAATAATTCCAGCTCCCCATCTAAAAGTATAAATAAACGATGAAACAAAATATTTTTGCCTTCCACTGGCAGAATAGACACTTCAAAGTTTTTTCCCAAAGCAGCAATACATGACTAAATAGGACAAGAAATCTTCTGAAGATGGCTTTATTTCTCATTCAAATACCTTACAAAGTGCATTATCTGTTTGGCCCCTAAAGTTTTTTTTTCAATTCTAATTAGGTGTGCCCTGATATTTGTTGTTAGTTATTTGCATATCCTGTAAGCTGATAAAGGTACAAAAAATGAGATGATTAATGAAGGGAAGCTTCATTTCACAGCACATCTGGATCTAGCCATGGGTCCTAAGGACATTTGGCATGTCAGAACCAGCTTGGAAACCTTGGTTTGTTTGCAGTTATCCAGGAAATGTTTTGGTTTTGCACAGCTGAGAATGTTTAGTTTTTTATTGAAGAAACTGAAAAGCCCAGATGTCAGAAACTTTCCAAAATAGTTGATAACTTTAATTTCTTTTCATCAAGAGCAAGAGGTTTGACTATGTTTTCAGTTTGCTTTTGAATGGGAAATGAAATAGGTATGTCAAATAAAGAAACTCGATGATGCTGCAGTGCAGCCATATTGGAGCGTTTTCAAAAAAAAAAAGGGAAATGAAAGAACATATGAGTATAGAAGGTCAAAACTATAAAATACTTTTATTATAGAAAGAAAAGGAACAGAAAGAAGGAAAATAGCACTCCTGGATTCTTTTCTTTTTCTGAATATCTTTCCTTGAAAAGAAAATTCTATTTCTTGCATTTTTAACGGATGAGCTGTCAGTACTTTGCATAGGTTTTGTTTGGGTGGAATTGCTTTTTGTTAGTATTTTCACAGTCAAAGCATCACAGCTGAAGAACAATCTTTTTAAAAAGATGAAGGTAGAGAATGAAAAATCATCTACAAGGAAGTGGGAATTTTTGTGGTGTTGCAGTAAATACATAAAATAAATCTTAAAATCATTCATTTGTGGAACTTTTTGCTTTTGCCTCTTTCAACTTTTCATTTTCTTTATATTCACAATGATACTCATTAGTTCTTTTGTGAATGCAGTGAAACATTTCTTTTAAATTCTCTATATACAGACAAGCACAGAAAAATTAACAGTTATAGCGAGGTATTGAACAGGAGAGACAAAAATTTTCAACTTCTGTGGTGGTATTCAAGTGGAATTCAGTTAACATCTGCAGTATTTTTCAAGTAATTCATAAAACAAGAATATTTCATTTATTTAAAACATGATGAAAATGAAATCTCTTTGTCCAATGTAGATAATTAAAAATGTAAATAAGTAAATTAGAAATTGTTTCTTAACAACTAACATTGGTATAATGAAAAAAAGAATTCAGTTAATCCAGGAGAGTCGATTGAGTTATTCACTGAGACATCCCTGGCTCCACTTTAACACATTTTATTTTTGACATTTGCATGTCTGTGACCTTTGTTCATTTAAAATGCCTGAGATATGATCCTTCCAGTCAGCTGATGCAGTAAAAACAAAGATGCAGGATGTCATCACCTTGTCAGGCCCTGCAGCCATCTCTGAGAGGTCAGTCACTCACTCCAGCTCCTGGTGGAACATCTCTCCTGGGATGCTGCTGTCAGGGAGGATCAGGAGCCCTGAGCCCCTGGGGATGGAGGTGACACCTCTGCTCTGCTGCTCCTGCAGCCACAGGATAGGGACAGCTTTGAGCACCAGAGAAACCTTCTCACCCTGGAATTTCTACAGTGTTTTATACAGGTTTCATGATTGAATTCCAGTTTAATCCCTGCCTGGGCTGTGTGGTGGGGCACCAGCACTGCTGGCCAGGGTGGTCTGCCTGCAGAGGGAACCCTATTGCTGTCTGCAGAGATTGGGGTTCTTTAGACAAAATTTAGGAGTACTCAGGGGGGAATAGCATTTGCTATGTGGATATGTCAAATGTGAATTCTGATTTTCCTTAGCCCTCAGAGTAACAGTAAAAAAATTTATTTCATCTGAAACTTGTAACCACTGCAAAATTTAAATTTTCATCTTGCATTTTTTCTGATAGTTACACAGGCCTGAAAGATGCTTAAGTAATGTAAATCAAGTGAATATCATTGGAGAAAATCTCTGTCTGAAATATTAATTCTACAAGTTGGAAACTGGAAGAGAGAAAATCCAAGATGAGTGGTACAAAGCAGAGCTTTTCTTTTCTCGTGTACAGGTACATTCCAGAAGAAGCAGTTCCAATTCTGGTTGAAAACACCAGTGGCAATAATTTTAGAAGCTGTTCATGGTAATGCATTTCCTGGTAATTGGCCATCATGTCCCTTACATACATACACAGTAGGGTTGTGTAAGTTTGGTCTGCTTGAAGGAGAAAAATCCTCACTCAGCAAACAGACATCAGGGACCATAAATAGGGAATACTGGTGTTTGGTCTTTATAGGAATTGTATAGAGATCTTTAAGTTTGTGACAAAGGGATATTGTGAGATTGCCTACAGGGATTGTGTTTTCATTTACAAGAGTAGTACACAGGAAAAAGCTGCTAAATTTAGTCAAACAAGGCCCATTTCCCCAGAATGTACAAATATACACAAGAACCTCGTATCTCTCCACTGCAGTAGGGACCAGTGTGTATTTTCCATTATTTTTAATGAAAGAATAAGCTGACCCCTTTCTCCTAAGGATTGTTTTAAAAACTCCTTTGATCTAGTGAGTAATCATGCACTTTATAACACTTGAGTGGATTTTTGCAATTGCTTTGGATTTAACTAACTTTATTTTGTCCAGGGCGAATTAGAAGCCTGACTTTAATGGCAGCAGAGCTAAATCACCACTGGATGCTTTTGATATTTCCAATTTGTATTCTTATATTTTATAGCTAAAAATAGGATGTGAATCATGAGTGTAGGTAAGCTTCATGAACTGCAGTTGATTTGCAAGGTTTAGTATCCCTGCAAAGAACTACAAGCAGTGAAAATAGGATTTGTAATCCAGTGTGCCTAACTTTTAGCACAGAAGAAACACCAAAAAGCATTTTGTTTGTGCTTACAGCCTGCATTGACTTCAGCTGAATCAGTGCAGCAAATGTGAAATAGTTTAAGAAGTAAAACTGGATTTGCTGCACTCCAAGCTACTTTTCTCCCTGTGTGAAAGCAGAAATGACTTTTTATAGAGGTTGTAGAAATATTCCATCCAGCTCTGTCTAGAAGTGTTTCTTTTCCAGCATCACTATTGAGATGTTCCATTCACTTTTTGTCCTCTCATAAGGAAAGATGAGCTTTACAGCCAGTAATATTGTTCTCAGCCCTAATTGCAGCAACTTGGCCGTATTTTAAGAGGTTTTAAGTGGACAAATCCTGTATTCTGTGTTTTTGATGGAATTTCTCTTCCTAGCCTCACAGACATTTAAGATGAAATTCCATACTGCTGATAATCCTGGAGACCTCATAAGGATTCTTCCAGTCTATGTTAACCTGTGATTTTTTAAGTCCTACCTATACAAAACACAAAAATAAATTCACTCATGTATTTGAAATTCTCATACTTGTTGGGGAAAAATTAACAAAGTGTTTAATGAACATTACATTTAGCATGAATTCTTAGGTTGCACTTTAGAAGGGTGACAGAAATGTAGTTACCAAACCACAGACAAGAAATCAGGCTGATATGATTAATGGCAAAAAATTATGTTGAATATAGATTAAATAGCTTGTGCAAGGTTAAGTAAAATACAGCTAGGGAAAAACAAAAGTCATGGGGATTTGTTTCAAAAAAAAACAGAAACTAAGAGATTCTGTCTAAATTATAAATATTTGAATTGATGAATTCCTTAAAATGTCTTCCCATTCACTGTTATATTGTTTTAGTTAGGGGAGATGCAGAGAATACTGCAAAGCAATGATAATTGCTTGAGATTAAACACTACCACCAGAGAATTGAAACAAAGGCTGATTTACCAGATCCAACCCAAGAGCCTTTATGGTGGGAAACAATGCTGTCCTCTGTCTTTGTCTTACAGCTCACTTTTCTTTCAAGCAGATTAGACAATTCCTTCTCACAGCCTTTCAATTCTAATCACATCCATTTTCCACTTCTCCCTTTTCATGTGCCCTTTCTGAGACAACTGGCTATAAATGATCTGACTTTACCCCAGCCCTTGGCTTCCCCTCTCACAACTCTGCCTTTTATCTCTTGGCACTGGATGTAGAAGTTTCTTGCCTGCACAGAGTCTGATCTTATCCTCACCAATATCCCAGTGACCTTCATCTAATTCATCTCAAAATCTCTCCTGTGTGCCTGACTTTCCCTCCCTTATCATTCTCCTGAAGCTCCCTGCTATTTTTTTTATTGACACCATCATTGCAATGAGGATGCTGCTCAATAAAACCTCATGGCCCATGCAAGTATCCAAAATTCATGTTTTTGTTACTAAGCTTCTTCAGTTTACCCATTACCATTTATCTGGAGACAGTGGAGTCAGTTCCTGTGTCTTGATTTCACTGAAACCCCTAAAGAGAAAAACTAGTTACAAAGCTTCATTTATGCAGATTCAACCACTTTTCTGAGAGCTTTTCCCCTTACACACATCACACCAGGCAGAGCTGTCCCAGAGCACAAGGTCACCTGCTGTCCCCACCTGAGCTGGTGGCAGCCCCACAGCTGCATGTCCTTGTCTCCACCTGCCCATGGACAGCCAGTGTTTGTTCAGCACAGCCACCCAGGACCCTTCTTCCCCACCATCAGGTTCTCATTTACATGGTTTCCCTTTTGGCTGTGCAGAAATCCCTGCCTTGTGTTGGCTCTTTATGCCCCATTGTGTATATCACCCCTCATCTGTGACTTTGCAATATCCAGGCCCTGTATCTATCTCCATCTCCATTGCAGAAACCAATTCACTGCATCTGTCCATGGGTGTGAAAATGCCAAATTCTTTTCTTGTGGCGCCACTTTCTTCTACAAAGACTTTTCTCCTGTCTTATTCCAGCCAGTTCCTGTTAGCCCCTCTCTGTAGAAATGTTTCCTCCCAAGCAAACTGATTTTCCACAGTGCATCCATGTGCCTTCTCAGCTGCTTTTGAGCTATGCACTCTTGTTCTGTTAGCCCAGGTTATTCCTTGTTAAAACCCAAAACCATATATTTTTCCTCTTGCCGTCCTTCTGCATATTCTTGGAAAATTAACATGCAAAATACCTCATTAATTCCTTTCAGTACTGCTGTAAAGCTACATGTTTTTACTGTCCTGGTTAAAATAGTTTTGACAGTGTTAAATGCAGAAGTGTGCCAAGGCTTCTTCTTGTCACTAACCAGTTTTTGTCTTTGAGTTTTTTTCATTCAGTTTTTCTTAAAATTGGACTGAAAGCTGTTTAAACCAGATCTCCTTTTTTTTTATGAAATGATTCACAACACAAGTTTGTGGGGTTTTTTTGCCTTGGAAAGAGAAGCCTTTGTAGTAGAATTCTTTTCTATCTTGTAAGATCACCATCTCCTTCCCCCACTCCCTCACTCCTTCCTGATAAGCAAGAGCTTAACTTTCACATCTGCATTTCTCATTAAAACCTGACTGTTCCCATGAGAAGCTCAGAATCTCTCTATTTCTGATAGATTAGAAATCTAGCAGATGCAATTATAAAGCAGATGATAATAAACTGTTTGATGTCAAAGCCTTTGAAATTGTTTTATTTGCAGCCATCCTTACATTCAGTTTCTGATTTCCTTTTTCTTAAGTGCATTTTCTTGAAGTAAGGATATTTTCTTGTCACTGTAAGGCAGATACCCAGAAGTTGAACATAATGTGTTTATCTTTCTCTGAGTTTCAGCAGGCTGTCAGTTTTTAAAAAAATCAAATTTGAAGACTGTAATTTCTCGGAGGTCTTTAATTTTGTTTTTAGCAGTCTGCTTCATTTCTAATTTCCATTATTATTTCCCTCTGGTGATGTCTCCACAGACCTACACAAGCAGAATGTAAGAGATGAGTTGAATATGGAAGATCTCCTGTGCCTTTGGAAAAACAAGCATAATTCTCTTTCCAACAGCCCCAAACAAACAGTAACACACTGTTTAGGTATGATTAGGTATAGCTTCACAATATTTCTGTGTGAAAGAAAACAGCTAAAAAAGAACTATAAGCAGTTTGGATTAATCATGGTACAGTTCTTATGTCTGTAAAGACAAATGTGCCAATTTTCTGCTGTTTCTGGTACATTAAAAAAAGTTAGTACTGTGTACCATATCCCAGAAAGGAATGTATGGGGAAGCTCTGGCTGCTTTATTCTAGATATCTGGAGTTAATTTTCTCTGTTTATGAGGAGAAAAAACCCTGATGCCTGATCTTCAGCAAATAGAATTTGTAACTTTGGAATTGTGGGGAGTTCTTTCAGTATAGACTTATACTGAAAGGCAGCCCATGAGATGAAGTTTCAGGATTTTATTTCTTTTTTTACCACAGAGGTTTCAGAATATAAAATATCTGAGATTTGGTTTTAATAGAGAAAGAGAACGCTCTGGTGAAATTATAACAGAAAATCCATTATTTCCTTGATCCAAAACTTGCACCCTCAGGAGCCATGTTCAACTCACTAACTTGCTTTAAAGCCTCCAATCTGGATGCTTCCCCTAAAGAATTTACTAGGTCCAGCCAGGGCTGCACACATCCCAGCTTGCACAACAGTTTGGGCCCCAAGTCTCCATTCTCATGGCTCTGCACTTCCAGCTGTTGGGTAAAAGAGGGAGAACAAAGATGTCTATACATGAATCTCACTTAAAAATTATTACAGACTGCAGAAGGATGCTGTATTTTTGTGCCTTGAGCTTGGGCCAAAAGTCAATGAAATAATCAGTTTTTCCTAACACTGTTTATGTTGCCCCAGATGTCAGCTGGCTTTTCTTTCAGGTGTCTGAAGTGGTGAGTTCAGTCCCATGTCTTACTGCTCACATTCAGCTTAGAAGATGATTAATTCTGTTTCAGAAAGGTTTTTGTTCCTAGAAGGTGTTTCTTCCCCTGCACGATGCCTGTCAGCCTGATGGAGATTAAACTCTGCCCCCAGAGTTTGCCTTCCTAGAGGCACAAACCCTTAGGGCACCATGGCCATGACAACAATCCTGGTAGATCTGCAAAGCTGCTCTGTATGAAACATGTCATAACAGGGGTGGCTTTGCCAAAACCCAAAGCAAGTGTGGGTGAAGAGCTTTCCCTCTTGCAGAGACTTCTGTAATAAATGCACTTTCAAAGAACCAGCTCAGTGCTCTGTCTGCGCAGTAGGTTTTCTAATCCAACCCAAAAATTTGGCCATATGAGTCAACAGTGCCTTGTCAGAGAAAAGCTCTCCAAATGTGCATGCACTAACAAAGTTCTCAGGTTTAAAAGTAAGAATTTATACAGCCCATGATCTGAGTAAGTTAAGTGTGTATGAATATAATTCCAATAGGAATGGTTTTCTAACATTTTTTAGAACTACAAGGCCTCTTGAAATAGCTCACAATCTAGATAAATGCTTATAGCAGTGCAATTAAAGTAAGTTTCTTGCCCAAATTATCTTAAATATATTTTCCAAAAGTAGGTTGTTGTCCAGTTATGGCTATGACACTTGCTTTTTTTGTGTGCTTGTTAGGAATTTCTATTTGCATGTATGTGTTCTGTGATCCATAGAACAACATCTCTGATTATGTGAAACAAAGTAATTTTTTTTTATTCCTGGCTTAAAATGCCCTTCATTCACCTTTCTCTCAAGATGTGACATTAATTAATTCTATAAAGGCCTGTCATATCAGTTTTATTTTAAATGGGGTGCATATACTTTCTTTAACAGGGAAAAAACTGTTACTTGTGAAAATGATGTTTAATGTAAGCTGGCTGAGCTGCAGATTTAATGAATTAATATATCCATTAAAATCTAGTCTAAGTGCAAGATTTACTTTTGGGTGATTTCATTGACCTAAGAGGGTTTTATGTCTAATTTGGCTTCTCTGGGGTTTTGACACTATTGCCTGAGCTTTTAAAATATAAAAAATAGACTGGACTTCTGATACCTCTTTTAATTAAATTCAGTGACATCCACAGTATGATGAGACTCTTAATACAGGCCCAGAACGTGAAGGCCTGGGATGTATCTCCAGCAACTCAATCTGCAGCCTTTGTTCAGCTTGTTGGAGGGACAGACCCTTCCTCTCAAAGGATTTGCCCTCAGGAGCTCTGGCTCCTGATGCTGTATGGGCCACCACAGACAGTTAAGTCTTCTGCAGTTCCTATTTATATAGATTTTGCCACAGCCAAATGCTGAAATGTCAACATCTGTTATCATTTCTGCTTACTCGTGATTTTGACCTCTGTTTTGGGAACAAAAAGATTCAGATTATTTGGGGTTTTGTTGAAACAACTCTGTGCTTGGAGTGAAAAATACATCAGAACATTGGAGACACATTTTCTTTAGCAGCTTCTGAGGGCATTAGCTTGCTTGCTTGTTTATTTATGTGCCTCTTGAGAGGCACAGTGGCCAGATTCAGAAGGATGAGGAGGAAGCAGACAGACATAGAGATTCTTTTGCCCTGCCTTGCCCCTGAGTGTAGTGCAGTGCCTCAGTGGAAATGAGCAGGATGTGAATCTCTGTGTGTTTCGGATTGGGAGCAGAGCTGTACTTCGGAATATATTCCAAAATTCTTGATAAGCCAACTTAAAACATTCCATGAGCAAAATACTTAGGAAATAGTTGTAGAAGCCCCTGTGTTTCACTGGTCCCTCATCCAGCTTTCCTCCCCTGGTGGGGCTCCCTCAGCTGCTCCCTGTGCTGGATACAAGCAAAGGGATTTTCTGCCCTGCACATGCTGAGCACTTGCCTAAAGGAGATGGGAGCTTTTGAAAGCCACCCAAAAGAAAACAGAAGGGCCACACCAGAGTTCAAACAAGCCAGCAGGCTTTCCCAGCCTCATGCTGGTGACACCAGTTGGTAGCATATACCAGATGATGGCATAGCTGCGGAGGCTTTAAAGAGAACAATGAATTTCCTAATATTTTTATAATCAGATCTGTAAGAAGCAGCATGTTGTCGTGTTGTAGCATGAAGAGAAATTTCAGCTGCTCCTTAGGTAGATGCTGCTGTTTTCCACACAACCCCAGCAGAGTGAAATATGCCCTTTTCCAAAGGCTTGTGTTCAGATGAAATTCTGAGGTCCGTGTGAAAATCTTTAAATAAGCCAGGTCTTTTAGTTACTGGCAGTTCAAGCCAAACACTTTTACACTTGACTGTTCAGGTATGAAGTTGTTGGAATAGATGAAACTTCATTTTAAATGCAGTCTAGAAATTTTTTTCATTCCAAATATGTTGGAATTGAAAAAAGGTGCCTTTATTTGAATAACAACCCAAAAACTCAAAAAAGCTTTTTCTTCAAATGAGAGCAAACTTTTCAACTGTTCATTTGTCTTACATAACTGTTGGCTTTGGTTGGTTATTTTTCTTTTACTGTAGTTATACCTACTCATGGCTGGATAGGCTCTGAAAAAAGAAGTGATCAGATATCTTTGTTTTTTGTGTGGTCTTATTCAGTGAAAGATATAGTGGTTGTCGTATAACTGTTAAATTTAAATCCCTGGACTGATTCTCAGAGATCTTTCTGATGTAAAGGAACTGAACTTTCAGTTCTCAGAGAACTTTCTCAGTAACAGGATGAAATATAATTAATTTCTAGATGTCAGATGAAGTATTTTGAAACTAAGATTTTTCTATTATACTCATGCTGTGACATTAATGGTGAAAAATGAGGGTAAATGTCCCTTAATCAAATTATCAAGAGAATCATCTGTCTTAAGGCAAAATAATTTCCTCTCACAGGTGCCTATAAGAAACCAATGTGATTTTATTATATTAATATTATTTTACCCTTGTTATTTTAGATATTGATAATGCGGTTTCCATATTTATTCAAATACTGAAAAATATTTATTGACTGGCAAATTTTATTCTGCTCCTCTACAGTATTTCTAAGGATGATGGAGTGCTGGAATTTGGATTCAGCTGAGCTGTATGCTAGGGGTTTGGCTTTGCTCATATTTTTCAATGTGAGTTTCTGGTTCAATTGTTTTCCTTAGTAAGGTATTATTTAAATTCTTGTTTTAGAAGTGATAGGTGGAATGTATTCTCTTTGTTACCAACTTTATGGAAATGAAATGCAGGAGTTTGGGAGGAGAATGTAGCTATAGCTGTATGTACAGCCCTGCGCTGAAATGCTTTTCAAAAGAGGTGTTTCGAAAAGACTGACGGATACACTAATTTAAATAGTGTTTCTGAGAGCTTTGGCTAAACAGATTGGTTTACTCATTCCAAGTTAAATCAACATCTGTCTACACATGGGATTGTATTTATACTAATTTAAAACGTTATATAAGCAGCTGCTCGATTGAGATGCACATATAAAATTTAAAATCCATGTTTGTTTATCCTTCTGTTACAAATCATATTATAATTATGACACCTTTGGTGTTACTCAGGCAAAGTCTAATTGAAATGTTTTTGAGAAGTTCTTTCTCCATTTTTCATGGTGGATAGGTGTAGGTGTAGAAGGGATTACAAGCGACCTCAGCCCTGTTAAGTCACAGCTGTACTGATTACCAAAGAAGAAGAACAGCCTTGGCCTTAATGGGTCACAGCTGTGACTAATAAAGATAAGTGTGATAAAAGGGGTGGATTGGCCAGCCTGGAGGAAGAGGACCTTGTAGAGGTAGAGGAGCCCTGGGGAAGAAGGAATGAGCCAGAGAGACACAAGGGAGACAGTTGCTGCTGCTGCAGGAGATCTGTGAGGTCAGTCTGGGTCTGATGGATGGAGCCTGTAGTCCTAGTTGAGCCAGGGGAAAACCTGTGGTCAGAGGCAGCAAGGAAATACTTGCAGTCATATTCCAGCAGGAATACCCAGAGTCTGTCAGAAACAGCCTGTAGGAGCTTGCTGTAGTCAGAGTCAGGATGGCTAAGCTGTAAAAAAAGAATATAAGAGATGGTGGTTTTTTCCCTCAGACTATGTGGGCTTGACAAAGGATAGTTATACGTGAATCACAACTGTCCTAAAAAATCTTTCCTTTGAATGAGGGCAAACTTCTTAAGTGTTTCTTTGTCTGATGCCTTTTGTGCGGCAATGAATTTTAAATCAGTTGACCAGGCTGTCTACTTGTCTATTATTTTAAAAGAGAGATGAGAAGGATCTATATAACAAAACATATAATTGTAAGTTTTACAGTTTGGGAGAGTATCCATCTGTGATAATCATGTGCATGGTTTTCAATATAGAATGGATATGGGATCGACCTTGTTTATTATTTCAGAGTAGTAACATTGCTTCTTGTAGCAAAATAAGTATGGCAATTAATCATCTGAGACAAGGTAGGGCTATCCCATCACCTATATATCATCTATGGGTTGTTCTAAAACTAATTTACAGTACTGTCATATGGCTCATAAATTTAGTGCTAAAATTATTGAGAAGTGGGGACTTACTGAACCAGCAATTTTGAAGAGCAGTGACTATCTTTTGTACTCTTACTGGTCCTGAAAGCAGAAGGATCTCTCTCCATATTGATCTTCCCTCCCTACACTGAGGCTAGCTTGGCTGCTACAAAACCCTGCCAAACTCTTTCTCCGATGGTTCAAGTGCTGTGGCACCCTAAAGTCACACTTTATTTTCCTCTAGCCAATATATTGAAGGGAGTTATGTATCATGAAAAGTGGCACTTCATGCAAGACCATCTAGACCATCAAGATACCTAAACTAGAACTGTTCTGAAAATATTCTGGTTTAAAAATATTTTTTCTGGACAATGTTCACTGCTGAAACAGAAGCTTTGCACAGGAGCATATCATTCAAAAGCTTTTTGTTTTAGTCCAACCTCCTTAAAGGAGTTGTGGTTTAATTTGGGGCGGTGTCTTTCTTGATTAACTTGTGTTGAGGAGGTGGTGTCTGGTATTGCAAATTCTTTGAGTGCCCACCTTTATGTTAAGCTGCCATCCATCAGGATCATGAATATGATCAGTTGTGCTTTTCCATTGAGGGGATTTGATTTTCACCCAGCACAAAGCCTGACTCCATAGCCAGTGCTCACAGGACATGCTGAACCAATGTTCACCACATGCTTTTCTTGTTTATTTGCAGCAAAACAACTGAAATGGGAATTATTTTTATGTGGAAAACGAAAGGTATCCTTGTTTCAGATAGGTGATAATGGTAGCACAAAGATTTCATTTCAAAAATTAGATGGTTGCAATTTTAAGCCCAGAGCAGATCTTTTACTGTGTAGTATCTGGAAATGCCTTGTTTTCCCACTCATGCTGAGGGGGGATATTCTGTTCGTATATAACAGGGTTTTCAATGTGGGAAAAGTTTACCATATGACTTTTTATTCCTCTCCTAGAAGGATTGTGTATGTTTGGGATTCTGTCATAAAAGTTTGCATTATATTCTGTGACCTTCAGATTCTGGGATACATAAAAGAATATTTAAGATTTAAGTAAGTTGTTACGAGTTCAATGCATCCATTTCTATATGGAAAACACATTTTGGAAAGCAGCATCACTGTAGAAGTTGGTTCTTCAAGACTGTGTGCTAAATGATCAAAGAAAAAATACTTTTTGGGAAATAGCAGGCTGCTTTACTAGATCTCCTTTAGGCACAATTAGGTTTTCTTTGTGCTTTGATAAAATGCCATAAACTTTTATATCTTCAAGTTATGATCTTGCCCTCTCTACAGAGTCAATTAAACCTGTCAAATGGTATCCTCAATAACATGAGCATAAAAAAGGGATAAGCAGCAATACTTGTCTAGCCCTAACTCATGAATCAATGGACATGTTTATAGTTTTATTCAGTAGCAGACCTGTTTTAAAAAAAGCACATATTTCAGATACCAGTAAAACTGGGTATTTGGTGCAATTTGAAAGAAGAGTAAGGGAACTGAAAATTTTTCTAGCAGCAGCTCATAAATCTTTGATACCTACATAAATGTCTGCCATTTACATCCCTGTCTTGTTCAAATCTAGATTTATCTTATTTGCTGCCTAATATAGAAGTCTGCCAACTTCAACGTGGTAACCTGAGCTGATTTGATTCTTACATCTGCTTTCAAATAAGAAAAGATATCCAAATATTTTCTCACAGCATGTAGGGAATCTGATCATCTCTCTAAAGAATGCTTTCCATTCTCAACAGCCAAAAGGCTTTATTGGTAGTGGGTTCCCATTCACATCAAAAAGTTCCCTAATATCTTGTAATGAATAGCAGTTTAATGGAGATTGTTTCACTCCATCTGATTGCACAGAAACCTTTCCAATAGCAGAGGAAAGCAGGCAGATGGTTTTGGACTCTGAGATCACTTTAGACCCTGAAGTGGTACCCAATAATTTGGCTCTAAAAACTACATCCAAGGTAATCTCTGAAATAATTTAGGACATGCAGAATGAAGCTGTATACCTTGAAATTGTTGAGGATATAGTTAATAACAGTGCAAAGTTCTTGTTTCAGTTCTTCCCTGTCTCTTTTCTTACTGCCTTTGCATTGTTTTAAGCAAACCTTCTCTGAAGTCCCTTGCTTTTGAAGACATTGAGCTGAAATATTGCCTTAGCCTGATTGTGTGTCCCATGAGACTTGATGAAATAAAACACAAAACTGAATGAATGCCACAAGAAAATACCATCAGACTTCAAGTTCTCTTTGCTGCTGTTATTTCCAGTGTATAAATTGCACTGCTGAGCTTTGGAATAAGAACAGAGATTAGTGAACAGGGATATGCAAATATGGCTGTCTTGTGAAGTACCTTGTTAGATAACTGAGTTAAATCTATGGAGTCATAAGACTGTAAACTTTTTGTAAAGACTGTTGAAGGAAATGTAAACATGAGAAAAACCAATGCGTTTTACAAGGAATTTGTGATCATACAGACTTGCTGTAAAACCATCTAGCACTAACTCATCTTGCAATCAATGAGTATGTTTACAGTTTTGTTCAGCAGCAGACCTGCTTTAATCAAAAAGATTAATAGAATCTGAAACACAGCTATTTGGATACTGAAGGTAATTAAAAAACCCTGAAATCTTTCCTCTGCAGCTACTATGGTTAAATTGTAAGGAAATTATAAATTATTTTCATTTTTAGAAAGAAAATAAGCTTTTAAAACATCTGAATTGTTGTCTCAGTCCAGACCTTTCAGCAAAGTCCCTTGCCTGCTGCTGATGCAGAGTCTGGACACGTTGCTTCTAATGTGGGAGTTCTGCCTACAAAAAAAGGGCCAAATTTAATTTAATCTTTGAAGTCCAGTGATGAAACTGATATTGCTTTGGATTAAATTACCATTTAAAAGAGAATAGTAATAGACAGACTCTGAAATGAGTAAATTCTGCCAAATGAGTTGTGTCTTGAATGCATGTATTTCAACAGTTACCAATTGTTTCAGATGAAGCAAACTAATAGCACAAATGTCAGAGAAGCCTTTTAATTGTGATACATTGACATATATAATGATTTAAAAAAAAATTAAAAATAGAAGCTCATCTAAATGAAGATCAGATAGATGAAAGGAAATGTCAGCCTCAGACTGTAATTTGCTGGTTTGAAATCCAAAACCAGAAGCCACTTTCATGCACCTTGAGCACCCATGTCAGAAAGCAACTCCTGCTTCCAACACAGCCCAGTGAATGGAGAATAATTCATCCTGGAGATTCCACACCCTTCTCTCTTCTCCCCTCTATATTTTGGGAGATTAAGAGTTCAGATGGCAAATTTCTTTCGGTGGATTAAGGACCCCTGGAGATAGCACAAATTCTGAGTTTCTGTACTACAAGCTTTTTATCCTGATCTTTTCCCTTAGGTGTTTTTCTCTATAATAAACCATGCAAGAAATCTTTAACCTGTAAAGCATCAAAACCCTTTGGGCTCCACTGTGTGCAATTACAGTGGTTGATTTAGTTTGGTAACATGCTTGTCCATTTAAAATGGATGAGTTTTCTTCTTCATCCCCAGTTAAAGATATACTTTTTTAAGTCTAATGGATTTGACAGGTTATGTCTGTTTCATGTTACATTATATCAAGTGGTCCTTTACCCTGATTACTAAATTACACATTAAAATAATATAAGGACAACATTTTAATACCTTATAACATTTAGATGTACCTTCATTCATTACACTGTTAAAAAAAAGTATATATTTTTCAAATGAAAAATCAGTGACACTAAATAATATTCATTGTATTTAAATATTTCTTTGCACTATCCAGGACAGTGAATTCATTAGGCTGAGTATTGGGGCTTGTGTACTATTATAAACCAGAACTCCGTTTCCTAAACTTTCAAAATTTCTTTACCAATGTAATTTGTCATTGGTGAGAATGACCAAATACGTCACCTTGAATAAAACCTAGACTTAAATGTGGGTTTTTTTTAGCTATCACCCTGGGTAACTGTGAGCTTCTCCTGAGATTATGAAGTACCTGGGACTGTGTCTCCAGGTTTATTCACTGACTACTTTGTTGTTCCTTCAGGAACACAGGGACCTCTTGTGTTTGTATTTCCCAAATTCCTTGTTATTTTGGTATCTTTTTCATTGCATTGTTTATGAAAATCTTAAAGCAACTATCTGTCTATTCCTGATTTTTTTGCCCTTGCTTCCAAGCCTTAGGGGATTTCAGCTTACTTCCATGAATAGCATTGAAGGAAAAGTTAAGATGAAATATTTGCGTGATCACTGAGAATGGCTTCCAACTTCCATACCCAATTAAAAAATCTATGTTTGTGCTGAGCTTAGTTCTAATAGCACACTGCCATTTACAACCAGGAGAAATGGCCAGGAAGATTTTACTAAGGAGTGGATGACAGAAGTTCTCATCAACATGGAAAAAGCTTCTGTTCCATGGATTGATATCTCATGTTTAAGCTATGAGGCCTCATTTACTGATATTTGCTGTATGCAGAATCAGGCAGTGCAAGGCTGTGAAATCTGAATTCTGCCTTAAACCATTTCCAGTGTTAGCAGTGTTTTCTAAAGAGAGGAGAATATTGCCATCTGTTGTCTGGAGGGAGATTGGAGTCCTTGTAGGGCCCGTCAAGGGCCCTTTGGTGGTAGCAAGTTGGGCATTGGGAAGGAATTTGCATTCCTGGAGAGAGATCTGCTCTGAATCTTGTGGGAAGACTTTTGTGTTCAAGGTGCTCAAAGCACCTTTCTATTATGTCTTACAAATTTTCCTAACAGAATGTATTGTTCATTAACTCATGGTAAGAAATCATTGCCTTCAGAATAGCAAACCAGCAGGAGGAAGAGAAGAGGTCTGCTTTATACAAATAAATACCAGAAAGAACAAACCAATTTTGTTTTCCTACAGTCGTGTTGTATCTGATACTAAAAGGAATCTCATAACAAATTTAAGTAAATTTATAGAAGTTACTTAGAAAACAAAGTAAATTTAGTTTTATTTGAACTAGTTTTAGGATATACTGCTTTACTATAGTACAGGAGTGGAAAAAATGTGATTAATTCTTGCTTGCTTATACTAGGAGATTATATTTCTATTTTTCTTACTGAGTTAAATAGCTGAGATATTTTTATTGTAGGGGTAAATATTGGTTTTAAAACGTGAAGTGCACAATGAGAGGAAAATACTTCAATGAAAATGCTGACCAGCTTTGATGAGATACATGGCAGCTCATTAGGCATACTAAAGTTTAAATTCAAACAAAGGATCATCATGGTTTGCACCAGCCAGACAGCCCATACAAGTTTTCAGTGTAGGCAAGGCAGTAATTGCTTAGGTGAAAGGTAGGTTTTAATTTTGTAAGAACCCTTTAAATTTAATTTATTTTTGTTACTTGTTACATGTATTTTCCAGATTAGTGACAAAGTTATTAATATCAAAATCAGGGAAATTGGCACTTTTTGTGGTATTTGATCACTAAGCTTTATCACTCTTTACCTGAATAGACACACAAGTACCTCTGCTGCAGTAAAATCTACTTTCCAAAGGTATCTTAAGGGTTTTGTCTGAAAGTGAGAGGACACCTAATGCAGTTGTTGGTGTGTGTTGAAAATTAGACTTCTATTTAATCACTGAATGCCCTGAGTCTGCAGCTGCTTTCCTCTGTACTGGTAGAATTGTACAGTACCCTTCAACTGCAATGCCTTTTCTCCTACCCAGCACTTTCTGGGAAGCAGGAAAATAAAATTGTAGGATACTGGGCAATTCTGCTGGGATTGGAATAGTAGAGAACTCAAGAAGGAGATTTCTGAAAAAGATATTTCTGAAAACTCCTGACCCCCTCACTTTTTTGTTCAGGTAATTTCTGGTGTGGGTATTCACTCATTGTTCAGTGGCAGATATTTCTGCTTTTGTGCATCTTGGACAGCAATTGGAATCATCTCTAGGAGAGGAGTGGAATGGAAAGCCAGGCACTGGCAATGGTGGTGCCAATTTTGCTGCAGTGTCGATCCTGATCACTTTCATGCTTGTCAGGAATTGAAAAATCTCTAAGCAGCTGGGATGGCTCCCTTGTGGATGGCAAATCCCTGGGAAGGGTACAGAGTCCCACTGCAGGTGTGTTGCTGTCCCATTTTTGCCATTGGGATAGTCTGGTTCCCTTTGCAGCTTGCAAATCAGAAAACTCTCTTTGGAGCTCTGTTTCTGCCATCCCATTTTTAGAAACAATCCTTCAGAGAACTGTTTTTATTTAGATCTCATCTGTCCTTCAGATGAGTCTTGAATTCAAAAAATGATTCCCTTTTCTGGACCTCGGGTTTGTCAGATTTCCTCTGCCTGTGGGAACAGCCAGCCATGACAGAAGGCACAATGGGAGGTATATGTCTGTCACATCATTTGAATTTGTTAGATCTCAGGAACTTTTATGCTGTATTTTCTGTGGGAGAATAATTTTAATTTTTTTCTCTTGTAAAAGGCTCATTCTTTTAAATTCCATAATTTGAAGTGCAGTTTTTCATACTGGACCTGTACTGATACTGGAAATGTATCAAAAGAGAACAATAAAGGAGTTGGATGACCTAGAATTAATCTCTGCTAAAGCCAGATTGGGCCAGATGGTGATCAAGCTGCCCAAGTTGTTTGGATAGCTCTGTTCTGTGTGGATGTGCATTGTACTTGAATTATCCTTTGGGCCTGGGTTGAGGTGGATAAGGTAAGCAGTACAAATGCATCTCTCTGGTTTATGATTGTAACAGGGTGGTAAAAAGTGACAATATCCTAAGGGGAATACATATTAAAATGTAATTGTTTTCACTTGGAGTTTAATTAGTCTCAGATTATCCTTCTTGCCTTATAGATAACATTTTGATTAGATGGAAGATTGATTTTGCATGGAATACTTCCTGGCTCCTAACAAAGTTATGCTCCAAGTGCTACTGTTTAAAGTTTTGGGGAAAGTAGCATTCAGTTTTCCCACACTGATTGCAGCATCACATTCAAATGCTAAGATAAAACACAGCCCTCAGACAAGACATTTTCTGAATATCATTGCAATACCTTTAACTCTGTGTGGAGCAGAAAGGAACAGTCACAGCCTCTCATTTTCCTCCATATGAACTGACAGTAATAGACACGAGCTGTAGTAGAACACAATTTTATTTGCTTTACAAATGAGCCAACAGAAACTTGTGCAGAATTAATTGTAAGTCAAAGGCATAGAGCCTGTGAATTATTACTCATCCTTTTCCAAAATTATCATATAACTTCACTGGGAAGTAGAAATAAGAAGGCAGCAGAGAGTGCACTCTGCAGCCATATCAGTAATCCCAATTTTCCAAAGTCAACCTGTATTCACTTATAGCAGGTTTTGAAAAATGGTTTTGTACTCCTCCCCACCCCACCCCATTACTGTATTATGGTGAGTATATTTCTGTTTACAGAATGGGTCAGATTTTTTTCACACTCTGAATTTTTACTTGCCTTATCAACAGACTTGACAAATAAAGCTGATTAAAAATAAATTTTTGGTCTGAATTAGGACAGACTGTGTCTTTACATGAGACCTTTCTAACTAAAATAATGCATTTTTTATATTAATATGTGCACTAGCAAAGGTAAAGGTTAAGGTTGCAGATAGATGGAGATTTCTTACCACTCCAAAGTCTTTGCACAGTTAAAAAAGTTCTTTGAGTAACAAATATATAATGTACTATCCTTCCTGAGGCTTGTTTTCGTGTGGAATAAGGTGTGTAACCCACACTCTACTAGCTTAGTCTTGCCTGCAGATTTTCACTCTCTTATTGAGTTCCGTGCAGTGACAAAAAAGGGCAAGTACCAGATGGATAATAACATCCAGATTATGGATACCAGATGTGCAATACCTGTATTCAGCTATTGAATAAAATTGCCACTGGAGATGTAAATAGATGAAAAAAGTCTGAGTGCTTTTAAAAGCAAACTGTTTACAAAAAGAGCCAGCAGCTTGGAAAGGTTCCACAAAAGATCCTGACTGCTAAACCAGAATGATGTAATGGTCTCTATCACTTACAAGAGCTCTCACAATAGAAAAACCTAGAAAAATCAATACCCTTGTTTAGTATAGTCAAAGCTTGAAATATTTCATTTCAGTGAGCAGTGTTGGATTTTTATTTAATGAAAACAAGCTATTTCTCATGCCAGGACTAAATAAGTCTTTGTTTGTTTGTTTATGTTTCATGAAAAGGATTAAGAACCCTGAATTGGATAGTTTAGCACAGGTATGAGTGGAAGAAAGAAGTCACAGATCTGGACTAATACCGTACCTGAGTCCAGAATAGATTTTAAGGATTCCAAGTGCCTGAAGAGGAGACAGGCAGGTAAATAATAACAATAAAAATAACAGTACAGTGAATGCCATTGTGACTCTTAATAAGCTTATAAATGCAAGGTGTACTTTACAAATGCTGCAGTGCATGACAGTGCATCTCTACAGCCTGAATGTGAATTAGCCAGGAGGAGATGTTGCAAGAGTATGAAGAAGCATCTATTTATCCTTATTAATTATGGCTCCACCCCTCCTTGTATTTTTCTTCTTATTTAGAATTTCTAAATGCAAACTCTTGAACTAAGTACTTGTTTCCCTGGTGAGATCTCTGCTGTGGACTAGGCACGTTCATTTTGTACAGATCAATTTTATCCACTCATAATTTAAATCAATAAAGTGTGTGCACTGGCAGATTTGTGAGGCCAGAAATGTTGTCATTTTGTTGCTCAAGGAAAAAGGAAGAAAGACAGAGAGAAGGCAAGAAAGAAAGAAAGCCCTCTGCAGCATAAAATTTTCCATTAAAAGAAAAAAAAATCTGTTTATTGTCTTTTTCTTTGTCAGCCAGCTAAGCTCCTCTATGTTCAGAGCAATGTGCATATTTTTCATAGACAGTGAGAAATGATGAGTCACTGAAAAGTTTCTTCTTGAGCAAAGGAGCCCAGCAATGCTGCTGACAGTGAGCCTGGCAGGGTAGGAGCTGATCTGAGATAGGGCTATGCTCTAATTACTCAAGGGCCGTGCTCTGCCAGAGCATTTGCTGAATTCCTTCTTTCCAGCCCCTTCTCTAACCCACACAAGATGTCTAATTTTAAGGAGGTTGAGCTAAAATCTCTGTGTAGTCTGTAACATTAAATATTCAATGCAAAGTAGGAAAAACTCAGTTGAAGACGTTTCAGAAATAGTACAAATTCTTTACTGAAACACAATATACAAGAGGTTTACCTCAGCCTTAGTGAAGGGGAAGCTGTCTGTGTTTGTTTTATGCATTTCTGCTCTCAGCTACCTGAGGAAGTTTGAGATGTTGATGGGCAGAGCTCGGGCAGCTGCCGTGGCTGTGTGGCCCCACTGTTCCTCTGCTGTTTGCACTGAGCAGGACCCAGCCTCTGCCAGTACCTGTGTGAGGTTTTGTCCTGCTTTGAGAGGGTGTTTTTGCACATATCTAATAATGATTTTGTGTTAGCCACAGACCTTGGCTGTCCACGTATTTGGGTCATTCAGTCCTCGGGGCTGCACTCTGCAGTTCTGACATTTACTGCACGGGCAAGGAATGAGCAAGTCTGGAGGAATATCTGAGTAGGGAGAAAATACGACTCTGAAATGTGAAAGGACTAAAAAGTGTCAACTTTCATCTATGATGATAGAAACTATGCCAGAGTCACCTTCAGAAATCTTGGAAGTTCTGAAGGCTGTGGCAGTGTGTGTGCAGGAGGATGTTAAAGACAAATTCTGGGGCTGGGTTCAGTAAACTTGGAGAACCAAAATAGAATTACAGAAAAACAATATCTGAATATGTTCAAAATAGGAAAATAAAATTTAGCCTATAAATCAAACTTTCCTGACCATTTGGATTCTCGCACTGTGCAATTTATTGTGAAGCAGTTTTGAAGGTCAAATCTTCTATAGTGATAATGTATCCCAAGGCAAGAGGCAAAGCACTATGATGCTTGTTTGTTTATTGGAGAGGAAAACTTGTACATATAACTTGAAACCTCTTAATTTATTTAGAAGCTATTGGTCTACTCAAGTGGCACAGTTTAAACATCTTGTAAATGCAACATCATGGATTAAAATATTGGGCATACACACCAAACAGGATAAAAATAGGAGATTGATTTTTCACTGCAGTAGCAACATCAATGTAGGGTTAAAGGAACAAGAGTACAGTACGAATTTATGGAGCAGATCTATAGATGGAAAGACTGTTTCATAGATACCTTCTTGTGGAAAAGATGTTTATTTCAGCATTGAGGATGCTTTTCGCTCCCAGGGAATAAAGAAGAGGTACTTTCCATTGTACCTTCCAAAGTAAAGATTCCAGCAATGTTAGCAAAACACTTGGCTTTAGTGGCAGCACTGTTATAATTATTTGTTTAAAAAAGACGTTTTAATTAACTCAAGATTACAAAGATGCATGAGTGCCACCAGGTGGATGGGCAAGCCAAACTTCCTCACAAGGGTGGTACTTGCAGGTAGAGTTTGTGTATTGAAATGAGGGTCAGGAATCAGTGGCAAGTACAAAATACAGCAAAAAGAAAAAAAAAAGTTGCAATGCAATAAGTGACTTAGTTCAAGAGCAAACTCCACTCTCTGCTGCTCCTTAGCTCCTAGTCTAAATAGATAAAGCAGACTTTCCATCTGGGAGAAGGAGCTTTTGCTGCCCCTGTTCCACATGTAGGGAGGTGCAGCAGAGAGTGCAGTGATTGAGGAGAGGAGCTGTGCTCAGGGCTGGTTAAACTCTGAAACTGATGAACTTTCTACTGCTCTCTTTCTCTTTTTCTACTATATGGCAGCTTGAAAACAGCACCCACATGCCCCAGCTAGAGTAGGGAGATAAAAAAATAATTTTGGAAATTACTTGGTGTCAGTGTCTGAGGGCATGGACAAGTTACAGAAATAGATGCTGATTTGCAAGACAGCTCACAAAAGAAAACAAAACTATTATTTTAAAATTGAAGGCACTACATGCAGCATGTGGTCCCAGAATTTTGACCATTGGTCATCTTTCCTGCTTTTTTTCCTGTAAGGAATTTAATTGTTTTCTCTTATTCGAAACCCAAGAAAATAATTTATTTCTGATAAAAAATAATTAAATATTTTTTAGAATTCACTACTCTTTTTGAAGTGAAAATGTGACTATGATGTTATACAAGTTTTTTAATAGTTTTAAAATTATGCAAATCACAATACTTCAGTGGTCTTATTTTTCTCAGTGAAATCGAAATTTATTTTCAATACTCCATTGGGATATTACTAGAAGCAGAGAAAATAGGCTTTCAAAATAAGATTTTAATTTGAGCATCTACAGAAATGTTAGACATTTAATAAATGCCCTTATGTGCCCACAGGTCAATTAGTTTGAATTACAATGTATGGAATTTTGCTGATTTTTTTGTCAGAACTGATTAAATGAAAAATGAGTATCCAAAATCTCATGAGGCATGAGGTCCTTCTTTGCTACAGGACAGTTTCTCTGTAATCCAAGACAGTACTTTTTTTTTTTTTTTTTTTTTTTTTTTCTCAGCTGTTACTCAGCCAAAAATAGAAAATCCATCCCACGTTCTGTGTATGGAATATTAAATACTGTGTGAGAATGTATCTCACATTCTTGAGAAGAACAACCACTGTGGGTAGATAATTCTCTGCCACTTCTGAAATTTCAGGAGGCAATTCAGGAGGCCCAGCTCTGAGGAAATGTCTTTTAGCATGTACAAAAATAAACAGCAAGAGGAGCTAAATATTAAATACATTATTGAAATGGTTTTTCTTCTCTTCTGTGTGTGAAGGTTCTCCCCATTACTCAAAGAGTTAGGTTTGAGGTTTCAATCATTTCAATCAATATTTTTAGCTTATTGCTTATTGTGCCATCTGTCTTTTAATTTTGGCAAATTGTTTAATCCCTTAGGGGCCAGGAAGATGAATTAATTAGCAGTAGTCAAGCAGGTTGGGATAGCAGCATAAAAAGCACTGTAAAACTGAAGTTATACCTGTTACTCTATAATTGCATAGTCTGTAAGTGAAGATTTCACTGGACAGTAAACTACCTGCTGAACTTTGCATTTCTGCTAAGGAGTTGTTTTCAGTAGGTCGTTGCACACCAACATGTGTGACCTCTGAGGCAGGCAGAAAAGCACATCTTTGCAATTTAAATGAAGAGTAACCTATTTATAATTTCATTATTATTTCATTACTGCATGACTTCTGCTATTTGTAAATGTCAAATACAAAAAAGGAGTGCTTCAATTTAACCTTCCCTGTCACAGAATAAGAGCTTTATTTCCACTGTCTTTAAGGAAGTACTTGATGTCTCAGAGTAAAATCTATCAGACTTAGCTCAATGCAGAATCATTTTGGTGGGGATGGGGAAGGATGGCATTTTTCTCTTAAAGCTAATTTCATGTACACAGTGTGTACAAGCCCACAATATTTTCAATTGAGTTTAATCAGTCACTTCAGACATCCAATGGTCTTAATCTTGGTTCATTTTTTCTTGCTCTTTTGAAAATAGGCAGTTCATTCAACACAGACTGTACAAAGCCCCAGAGAGGGAAAACAGGTTTCTGTATCTCAGCCTGTTATATACATCCAATCTTCACTGTATATTTTTTTTATGGGGGATTTTTTCCTACAGAGCCATCACCAATGGCAGGAAAAATGTTACAATAATGGAGAGAGTGCTGATTATGCTGACAATACTATGAATAAACTGCCTCCTTCTAAATTTGTGTGCATTTAAGGCCAACATAAAGCAAAAGTTAAGGGACATAGAATTTGCTTAATATGCTCTTTTGAGGTACTACTTCAGTCCTAATCTATATTTAGAAGTCAGCAATCTCCCTTTGGTTTTAGCAGTCATTGGAGGAGAGCCTCTGGTGGTCTCACATCTCCCTTCATGGTAGTCTCAAGTACCTTGTTGGCTCAGTCTAGGTTCATGAAGATTTATCTGAACACAGATTATTTCAGGAAAAGAAAAAAAATAGTGTACATATTCTGTTCATTGTAATGGACTAGTTCTCTTTTGCAATATTAATATCCGATTTTGTACTGCCCTACTTTCTTATACACAAAGACTGTCTTAAAATAATGCTTTAAAACAAATGCAAGATTTACTTGTATTCTTATGATTACCTTCACTTTTCCACCTTTTGCTGTAGCTAGCAACATTTTACCAGGTTTTTTTCCCATTATGAAATTTGCTGCAGATTGGGTTTCAGTCTTATAGCACCAAGAAAATAGGGAGCTCTTTGCTCCTGTCTATCAGGGAATACAATTCCATGTAGGTATTCCATCTCAATGAGCTCACTGGTTCTTCAAATTTCTGACAATCTTTGAAAGATTTTCAAACTAGAGAGGGATGTTTTCCATTGGAGAGTGCTAACTTGAAGAAACTCTAATACTTTTGGGGGATCCTAGGTTTTTGATTTTTATTCATGAAACACTGCTGAAACAGATATGTATATTTTTTATTGTTGGCTTAGCTATTCCTTTGTGTAGCTGGAGGAAAAAAATAAAGGGTAGATTTTTCAACCTGTCAAAATAAAACACGTTGACAAGGTCATTTGCATATTCACTGAAATAAAGTTGCTTGGAATCGGTTTTTTTTTTGTAGAAAATGTCATCCTATTCTTCCACTTGTGGGAAGGAAAAAAATGAAAATAAGGAAATTTAGCATTAAATGGAAAAAGTAAATTGTTAATAATGTGTTAGCTGCGTTTATCCCGCCAGGCAATTCAGCACTACATTACAAGATTAGTAGAACCCACTTCATTGAGCTATGCTAAAGTTCTTACAAGTAGCTTGTTTCTGTTCAGGTATTCTGGGCAACTCATAACCTCAACATTTCCCTCAGAGACTCCTAAATGTATTGCAAGCTTAAATTTACAATAGTAAGGATTATCTTGAAATAGTTAAATATTTGGTATGTCTATGTAAGTGCCACTCACAGGACATTGGGGAAATATTTCACAGCTGATAATGAAATTTTAAGAAGGCTTACCTGGACATAAGAGAATTACCTACCAGGAAAGTACATCTGCAACCTGATTAAATAGATTTGGATTTTTTTGGATGTTAGAGTAATGCTGTTGTCGAAAAGATAAAAATTTAAAGGAAATTAGCTTTTGATGAAGTTAGAAATTAATTGGTTGATTCTTTTCTCCCAGCATACAGTCTTTGTATAATTTAAAATAGATTTTGTACTTTCCACTTTCAATATACTTCATTGTGTTACAGGGCTGGCAGAGTATTCGTGTGAAATCAGTCACAGGCTGTTTAGCATTCATCAGCATCGCCCAGTCTGCCACCTCAGCTCCTAACTGAAAATGAAAGCTAGAATTGTCCTGGATAATCAATTATCTTTTCAAGATTTATTTTTGAATGGGAGTTATACTGCATAAAGAGTTAGAGATAGAGGAGATTGTAATATAATCTAACTTCAGTCATCTTCAATAGGGAGTGAACAAAATTGTCAGTGTTTAATTACTTTAATGGCAGTAGTCTTCTGAAATAACAGCAATAGCTATTTTGCTAGAGCTAGAGCAATGGCACCTTTCTGATTTTACATTTTTTGTATGCTACATTTCTGTACCTAATGCTCACAGCTGCACAAGAGCAGTAAATCATCACCTGGCTGGAACTGTTTATCATTTCTGGCAGCTGGGCTCCAGCATGTAGTAAATAAAGATCAGCTCGGTCATTTGCATTGGGCTGGACCAGCAGAAGAATTTCTGCATCACTACCGGGCTGTTAATCAGTGACTTTCCTAAGAAGTTCTGAGTGCTAAATGTGAATTTCTAGTAAGCTTTTAATGCACTGACATTTGTTGCCACCTGCCAAGACAAACTAGTGCCAAGTTGTACATGGCATATACAAACTTCCTACCTTGAGAAGTCCCTGTTGTAAATCATTCTGGAGCACATCTCGACATGGCTGCACCTCTTTGGAACCATGGTCCCAAAGAGAAGACAAGTGCAGGGACAGGAGATTTCCCCTTGGGACTGAGGAAGGTCCTTACACCTCTGTCTGGGTAGAAAAGAAAGGAAGCAAAGAAATAACTATTCAGAAATAAAGATTTCAAAGACATAACATGTATCATTAAAGAACAGAAAATCTTCTACTCATTTGTACAAGTGTTAGGGTTTGTTTTCTTTCATCAAGTAAAAGGTAACTTCTAATCTGAAATTTGCAAATAGAATTCTGTGGGATGTATTTGTCAGAACCAGATCTGAAACTTCTCCTCTTGGTAAAGTTATTCTAGATTTCAGTTGAGAAAGACAAGATCTGAAGGTGCTTCATTTAACCATCTTAGTCATATCAAGAATCCTTTCATCTGAAAGTTCAGGTTTTATTGACTCACTGTGTCTAATTCTGAGTTTATTTGAGCTGTTTTCAATCATAACTAGTGTAAGAAGTTCAGGCATTTCAGATTTCTTTTTGTATTTATGGATAGAACTTTGGACAGAAGCAACACCTTCTCAATCATTTAACAGTGGTTTGTTTGTTCCAGCCCTTTGATATCAAACAGAAAATATAAAGGAGATGTATTCTGAAGCAACTGATGAAAGAACATGGAATTCTGGAGCACTTTTTTTGGCTTTTTGAGGGCAGATGTGAGGTCTCGTTCTCAGTGTAGTTCACCTCTTCCCAGTACTGGCATGGGGGGCCTGGGTCCAAATAAGAGTTAGATAATGTGTTTTGAATCCACTTGTTTTCATCATCATTGTCCATTTTTCTAACTATAAACACAGATGTGGTGAGGAGGAAAAGGGAGTTATGGGGTTAGTTTTGAGATAAATTACTTTCAATGCATATCCATGATTTTAGAAGTGTGACCTCCTAGATGAAGGGAACTATGTTAAGGCTCTGTGTAGTTATATTTCTCTGCTGAAATCAGAGTTATACTCGATGCAAAACTTATTTAAGTCAATTTGTACCTCTCCTTCAACTTTTGTTGGCATGGCATCAGGTCCTGGAGGCTCTTGTAGTGGAAATAAATGATAATTAGTCAAACCACTTACAATACTGTGAACTATGCTCACACCAATAATCAATTTTCCAAAATTTACTCAGCTTCTGGTTTGTGTCACTGTAAGTCTTTAGGCAGAAGAATGCTCTTTTTTTTCTTTTCTGAGGATATTCTCTTCTCAATTGAGAATAACTTTATTTCTCATAACAAATGGTGAATTAAACCTTAGTGATTCAAATCATACATATTTGCTAGCTGCTGTTGATTGATCATAGTTTTGATTTTTTTAATATAAAATATTTCATGACAGATAATATTTCTGATAAGGTTTTGTTTGATTGATTTTTAAAGAAAGAGTAGCTTGGATACTATCATCTCTGCCATTTGCTATCAGCTACCTTCAGTAGCTATCATTGCTTATCAAATCAGGCAGGCATGGGAAGCAAACTGATTAAATTTGGCATGTTGTCTACAAAAGAAAAATACAGCAGCATTGCATTTATTCTTTTCAATATATATATCATTTAATGAAAAAGCTTTGCCTGAAGGGTTTGACTCTCTGCATTTTGGATGCAAAATGCAAAGCAAACAACAAAAGCAGTATTTGAGCTGGTATTAAACCTTTCCATTCAGGACTGAATCTAATTCCTGTTAGCTTCTAAGGTGGTGCTGAACATTTTTCAAACTCAACTTGTGATTTTGTAAGGGCACTGACATCTGAAGTTTAGCAGTAACACCAAAATTAGCTTGGTGAGTGTCTTGTTTGTCTCTATCAGGGCATCTTTGTGCAAGCTTGTGCTCACATTGCCAGAGACTGCTCCCCTTGTCTCCTTGTGTGAGTGGGTTCAGTACAGGGACCCTGCAGCTGTGGGAACAAAGCAGAGGAGGAGTGAGGGAGAATCTGTAACATAAGGATCCTGAGTTACTGAAACACTCCAGCATTTGTGTAATTGTCACCTTCTATCAATGCAGATAAATTTTAGAGGGCATATGTGGCATTGGTGGACATCTAATAAAATAGAAAGCTCAAGAGTCTTTTCCCCGAAATGCTGTTGGCATCAGTCATGTTACCAAAGCTGGTTTAGTTTTTTTTTTTTTGTAACTGTTTGATAGCAAACGAAAAGTAATAATTAATAGGCTGTCATGTAGAGAAACAAGAAAAATCAGTATTTGATGACTGTTTTACAGCAAACTGAATGTCTAAATTCCCTTTTCAGGTTAAGTATTTAAAATGAGGGTGCGGTGATCTTAACACAATAATTTTACAGGTGTGGCTACTATGATAGCTGACTTAGGGAAAGAAAAAGATATCTAGAAAAGATAACAGGATGCAGAGCATCTTATGTGGTGCAGATAATTCATTCTTTCAGAGAAGCTTGAGTAGTTCCTTAACTATAAAACTGTTTAGTGCAGGGAGATGAAGGACCAAAGAAGGAGATAATAAACTTTTTGTCCTGTAACATTATTAAAGCTGGATGTAGCTTTGTTATTGGTATATTTTTGAGATGTGATTGACGTAACTAATTGGCTCCAGGTGGCTTTGATAGGTTAATGACAGCTCTGAAGAAGACCCTGTAGAAATCAAGTAACCAAGGAACTGAATGTGCTTAGGGCGCTGATACTGTCTTTGGTGGAGAATGCATGCCTAGTGCAGGTGCTGAGTGTTGGCTGTGCTGTGGTGCCCATGGGAGCCCATGAGCCCTGTCAGCAAGATTCTGTGTAGGGTTTTACAGCTCTGAACTCCACCCAGGTGGTTCCTTGGTGGAGCTGGCCCTGGGTACTCACTGAGCTGCTGACACTTCCCAGCCCTCCAAGTTACCTGCACACTGCTCAGGGGGGAGCTGAGGTGGGTACACGCTCTGTCATGAGAGAGTTCTTGGTTAAATTTTAGGAAATCACTCTTTCTGCAATTCTAGCAAGCAATGAATGCAAAAGTATTTCCTTTCAGCGAGGAAGAATTGACCAAGAGAAGAAACCCATTACTGGATGTAAGGCATATCTTAGTAACTTCCTGAAAGGTGTCCTCTAACACACTTGGCAACTTTAATATGTTGACATTTATTGAATAAAGTACATTCAAGAAAAATGAATGCCTTTCTTAATTTTTGTGCTCCCAATTTTTATCCACCCATCAGAAATGCCATGTATTTTAGGGACAGCCTCAGTAATTCCAATACTTACATCATGGCAAATTCCCAAGTTTTGATAAAACTGTCACTTGTCTGCTTCAGGTATCTAGAAATACTTTCCAGGGGCAAGATTCCAAAGATAATTTTATGCTTGCTCTTTGCCAAAGGCTCAGTATTCCTAAACCAACTGCACAGTGTATCTACCCTGCAGAAAACTAGTCAATGCAGGCAGTAATTAACCTGCCTGCTTGAAATAGTGTCCTGGAGGGGAGAAAGGAGTTTGGCCGCCACTCACAGGAAGATAAGTGGAGATCCCAAAATAAGCATGTGTCAAATGAAGGTGATAAAGTTATTTACTGAGTTACTTCTATTGTCTCTTGAAATAATAGTATCTGTTCTTTCTGTTTGCAAGTTTATGCATAAATCTCTTCAGTTTACTGCCTATAACAGTGCGGGCCTCTGCAGCAAGCCATACATTTTGTAGCCAATAGCAGTAGCTCTTTCCTAGATAATCAGGAAATTTTAAATGATAGGATTTCATATAAAAAATACACTTTTTCAGTGATTTCATGACCTGTCTGACTACTTAATGAGAAATATTACTGTCATAAAAACAGCAAGAACTTTCACTTTGCAATCCAAACCTATGGAAAGCTATGCTGGATTACTCCCAGGGTTTTGTCTCATCTGCTGCTGTCTCTGAAACTGCACTATGACACCAAACACTTCTCAAGATGTTGCAGGAAAATGTTTGGCAAGCAGACCTTCTGCTTTGAAGATGCTGCTAAAACCACTCCAAATAAATAAATAAAAGTTTTAAAAGATAAGAACTCCCATGACTTTAGACCACTGACAAAGCTACATGTTAGACATTGTGAAAATTATAACACTGTTTTTATATTGTCTGATAAATCAGCTAAGCACTGATTTGGAACATTTGTTTGTCTCCAGCTCAAACATAATTCAAAATCTGTCAGAGGATGTCTGCTGCCCTCTGTGGAGCCAAAATACCCAGTTCTGCCTTCTCACATTGCTTGATCAAAAGTGCTACTCCCACTGAAAAACAAACCCAAACCAGCTCATTCAATGCCCAAGTATATCCAAACTAAACTTTAGGGTATTTGGACACTTTTCTTGAATACTTTTAAGCTATTTATCAGAAGGAGGGTGAAAAAGTAAGCGTGGAGATTTAGCTTCCAAAAATCGTTGACTAAAGAAAGTATGAAGACAATATTGATTTTTTTTCCCTTTCATTTTTTTTAATGAGGCTGAATGGCATTCTTATAGTGGCATTGATGAAGTCACCTGTCAGTGAGAATTTAAAAGATATTCAGAATGAGAAGCCTGGTGAGTAGCAGGCAATTTTTTTGCAGTAGGCAATTTGTCTGCAGGAATTTTAAAGAACAAAAGGTTTTACCTAGTATTGGCAGATTCCTAAGTTTCATTTTGTCAGAGGGAAAAAAGGCCTTAACACATTACGGCTGGCTTTTAATTTATTATGCAAAAAAGTCACAGATTTAAAGAGATTAAGAGAGTAATATTCAGAGCAGAAATGTGAGCAGCTGAATGGATAGAATGAAAATGTTGAAATCCTCATACACACACAGATGACACAGTTTCATGTCAGAGTTTGCTGAGTTGTCAGCTAAAGCACTATTAACATCAATTAAGTTACTCCTACTGAAGCTGGCTCTGGCAGAACAGTTTAAGCCTTTCTCTGTAAATATTTGATTTTTCTGCTGGCTGTGGACTTCATCTCATTGGCAAACCACCCTTTTATCATAGAAGAGCATGAATTGACTTCTGTTTGCATTTCTTTGGAGATCTACATTGGATGTCCAAAATCAGCATTGGAGAAATAGGTCTAATTTCCAGTAACTGGTCTTTTTGAACTCTCTGCTTCTCTTCTTCCTTCCAAAGCAAAATTTACCCATTTTAATTTCATACTTATCATTTCCATTTTAAATCTTATGCATACAAAACATCATAGTTTATTTTCCTTCACCCTTAGATGCAAGTCTATACCTTCAACTCGAGCCTAGTTTTTCAAGGTTAGAATTTTTCTATTCTTTTTGTTGTCTTTCCATAAACACAGTGAAGTAGTTTCTTCAGGTATTCCAGGTATGAGCTGTGCAGGCCATGCTGAGTAGCATCTATTTTGTTTCTTCCTTGGCTGCCCTGTCCTTTCCTGCAGCACTGGAAGAGGTCAAAGCATTTGATGTAGTGGTCAGATCTTGATGGATTGCACAATGACATAGGAATTCTATCTGTATGTAATTCCTTTATCTGTATTTTTGTCAACTACCCACGTTTTTGGTGGATGCAAATAATCATAAAACAATAGTTTTAACCGAAGAGAAGGATCCATTTTAAAAATACAATTTTTCTTGAAAGTTCTTGGAAACCAAAAGAACAAGTTTGCAGAGACACGCCTATGTTTACATTTTGGTCTGCTTAGCTGTTTCCAATACAACTATGTGGAAGATAAAATCTAGCTGATCAATTAGGCTAAAAGAGTGGGTTGTTTTAATTCCTGAACTCTCTAAATGAGCTACTTAGAGCTGGTGAGTGTACTTCCTATTGAAAACAATTTGCTGCAGGGTACTTTTGCATCAGTGGAATAAGGTGACGACATCTCAATTAATGTATTATTTGTGTTAATGTGACATTTCTGTGTGAATCATTTTTGAAAACATGGGATGTGCATACTCCAAACAATTCAGAAACACAGTGAGAGAACAGCCATTTGCTTCTGTTTTAAATATAGTTTGGATTCACTGTAGTTGAATAGCTACAGAGGAGATAACATTTCAAATAGAATAGCATGGAAATCTCATTTGACTTAATAACTTGTAATTTCATTTAATTGGTACTAACAGGCATCTAAAAACACATATAGTGACATTTGGAAAAATGTTCTTTTTTTTTTTTTGATAAATATTGTTTGCCAGGAGCTACATTTTGATTCTACTCTGGAAAATATTCCATTGAATGTAGCTTTTTCTTATTGAAGTCTTAATATTAGGACTTGCTACATATTTGATATGCTGTTTGCAATATTCTACTTCCTTCTGAAAAGGATGTGAATCTTCATGTTCTACTTGCTCCTGACCTCCCTCATTCAGCTGCTGTTAATAAACATTGGATCAGTTCAAGTGAAGGGCACACTGCCACCAACCCTGAGTTGTCACAATAGCAAGCAAGCAAATGACCTGCAAATATAAAAATATCAGAAGTGCTTTGCATAACAATAGTTCCTATGATGTTTGACAGGTAGTCAACAAACTCATCTGGAATTTCTAAGCTTACCTGACCACAGCATGCAGATGACAAATATCAGGAAAAAAATGGGGCACTAAATTATCTTTGTTCTTGACTTGAAGAAATACAGCTGTATTGAAGTAAAACCTGCATTCTGTGTGAGTTTGAGTAAATTTTCAAATCATGACATTGGCAACACTTTATACATTTTGCAAAATCATAGCCCCCCCCTTGCAACTTAGTTAAAGTTTCTACTTGCCTCTAAAATAGATTAAGAAATTAATTTTCATTCTTTGCTTCTCATTCACTTGCATTTTTCTCATAGAAATTTTTGCAGATTTGCTAGTGCAAAATAATTCAATTTGAAGCTCAGAGCAAAAAGTTGTAGATTTGATTGATATTCAGATGATGTAATGGTTTAATCAAATACACTGAATAAATAGCATGTGGTGATAAGTGTTAAAACAAACAAGCCTGTCTTCCAAGGGTTTGAAGTAAGCAAAAGTTATGATGGTAAATATGAGCAAATTTTAGATACTTGCTGGTTTCTTTGGTGATCTGATGCCAAGCCTCCATCCAGCACCACATATTTACTGTCTCTATTCCAATTCAGATTAATTATTGCCTCCTGCAATGCATGAGTCTATAAAATCCTGCTAGGATTCTATACAGGATTTTCTTTCATTTGTGGGAAGAAATGGGCAGTGAAAGCACTTTAATCTGGGAATAATTAACCATAGTTCCAATCATCCTCAGGAGCTGAAGGGGGTTTTCACTCGGTTACACCCAGAGGACTTGTGAAATTTCCAGTATGGATGAGATCCAGAAATGTCTATGTACTTGAGGGGTCTAGAAACAAATGAAAATGTAACCATTTGTCTTAGTCATTTTTTGTCTTAAAAAATTTGCCAGCAAGATAAACTTTCCTGTTTAAAAGATGGCAGAACTCTCTATAAGCAAAATTTTCTGAACTTTCTGTGTTTGATCTTTCAATTAGATTCTTGAGATTCTAATTCTCATGAGCTTTGTTAGTTGCCTGCACTTTGCACCAGCAGAAGGGTAATGAATGACCTTGACAACCAACCAGCAAAACCAAACTAAGACATCTATCATTAAGTGATCACCAATAAGTAACATCATCGGTGATAAAATAATTGTGTGTCGGTTTTGACTTTGTGCAGTGCTACTTTAGTGACAAATATGTTGTTACTTACCAAAAGCTGTTTGAAGGACTGGCAATATTTTGGAATTCACCTGCAATATTTTGTTTTCTCAGTTATGGATACTGTTCTTTATGATTTGGTGGTTGCTGACAGAGTGATCTGCACTATTTATACTTGGGTGTATATTAGAACAACCTATAAGATTCTTCAGGGTTAAAGAACAGCAAACCATAGATTGAACCTTAGGAGAAAATGAAATCTATGTCATTCTGACAATTTCTGTACTGGTGGTTTTAGTTATAGCTTTGGAGGGAATTCACATTTCTTTGAATCCAAGAGAAGCAACGATGCCATGAACAGCTCAGGCTTTGATTTTGGATGTTATGGTGCAGCTTCATCCTTCTTGTTCACCCCTCCTGCTGTGAGCTGCTAATTATGAACTTAATTATAAAGCAGTGAGTTTCATTTTCTCTGTTCCTCCATCACTAAGTTGCATGTCATGCATTTCTTTACTATTCACAGAAGCTTCCATTTAATTTCTCACTGGATAAAGAATGAAGCAAAATTCAGCTTCATCTCTGTTTTCAAGTCTCTTGTGTCAAAGTGAACTGTAAATTGTCACCCAGCATCAAAGGCACAATGGAGTGGCATGATAACACACAAACCCATAAATCTAACATTTATGTGGTGTATTTTTTAAAGTTTGCCATTAATTTTTTACTTTAACTTTTATAAAAGATGCTTGCTATGATACTCAGTTCTTTTCAAATATGCAGGAGGAGATAGAATATCAGAATCATATTAAAAATATACTCTTCTGTTGTCAGAACCCCAGCAGACTCAGTATCTTGAGGTCAGTTACATGGCAGGAACATATTTGACATCAGTGACTGGATTTAATGAATTCTGTCTGCTTGGAGCCTAAGCAGCCTAAAATGTATCCCTAAGGCTGTATTCCCAAGAAGAAATAAATCATGCTAATAAAGTAAGCACAGTTGTTAATATAGTGATTGCAATCATAATCCGACATTAAAAACAACAAAGAGTGCTGATGTGGTATCACTCAGATTATTTTATTTAGCCTGAGTTGCCATAACAACCATGGGAATCATGAGATCCCATTTAATTAAAGATCTCCTAGTAATTCTGATTGTTCCAGCCTTAAGTACTTGCTGTGCTGATCTGCATGCTGAGTGCAGAGGAGCTTGGTAAATATACAGGTCACTGGAATTCCAGTCTAATTAAACTGTACTTTTGAGAGGGTAAATTCAGATTCAGCACATCAGGTTATCTCAATCTTTCACAGTATTGAAATGTAAGAGAAAAAGTAAAAACAAATCTTTCTCTGGCAATATTCTAGAAAAAGCTGGGCAAATAAGAGATGTTGCCATGTCTTTGCAACTATTGAAATCAGCACATGGTAAAATGGTAACAATACCTCATTTTCTTAAATCAGGGGCAAAATTTTATGGCTACTCAATATAGGAGTGACAGCTGTATAAACAGATTAGAGACCAGGAAGCATGTTAACTGAAGATGTCATGTGCTCCTGGGAAGTAAATATCTGGTTAGGACATTTTGCATTTGAGGAGCTCCAAAACATTCAGATATTTCAAAGTTGCCACTGTACAGTTTAGAACACTATCTAGTTGAAATATGAAGCCATTTATAGAAGAAAATAAATAAAAATCAGTTTTGAATTAATTGAACTCAGCTCTTTCCTTTTCCCCTGTCATTAAAGCCAGTGCCTCAATGTATTACACTTTACTCTCTGAAATTTGGTAGCAGCAGAATGCAAAGCTCTCATTGCACTATTCTTCCACTCAGCTGCTGGTATCCACTTTTTTAAAATGAGATAAATGGTGGATTAATTAAGCAATAGAAAGATAATATTATATGTCTGTGGGGTAGGGCTTTATTTTTTTTAATTTGTGCTTTAGATGTTGAAATTTTTTTTTATCTGTCCTATGATGAATCTGAAAATTTTAAACAAAAAAATCTTAAAATATACCCATAAATCAGGTCAGGAATGTTTATTGGGTATAGTAGGGACGGTTAGCAGTCAATTATTGAAATAAACACACTCAAAAGTTTATTGGAGCTGCCTTTTAATCACAAATACATTCAGCTTCTACTGGCAGAATATTTGGGGTGGAAAAAGTTTACACCAGAAAACCTGTAACTACCAATTCTACTCAGGCAGTCTTGGAAAATAGTACACAAAGCAGAAATCCATTTTGTAACTCAGCATAATCTCTAAAAGCTTAAATGTCATTACTAAATCAGTTTCCTGAATGTTATTCAGAAATATTTACTTTGGTGATTGCAACCCACATTTCTTCCAGCCAACAGGTATATAAATCTTTTCATGTCTTCAACCACTTTCATCTTCATGATGTTTAAAAATTCTGTGATTTCTGACTTCTTGTGGTTTCTAATAATTTCTGGAAAAGGTGTGAAATAAACATTTCAAGTCTCATAGATTTATGCAATAGGATAGAGCAGTAATATCCTGTCTTAAAGTGTTTTTGATGAACACATTGAGCTAACCTTCTTGCCTTAAAACTGACAGAAAGTATTGGATAAAATTTTCTACCTTAATATAGTTCAAGGTAATAGTTCTCTCTTGGTAAAGATTGCATTTAAATGTAGCCACATTTTTATTGCAAACCAACATTGTACCATGTCTGCTGCTAATGTTCACATGGGATGAATGTTCAAGGAGGAAATTGAGAAATAATATTCATATATATGTCAGACAAGGCTGAAATAGGAAATTAGTGGCTGAATAGTCACTGGATGATTTAGTTCAGACTCTCTGTTGCACTGAGGGATGTTGTAATGACAGATACAAGCATTTCAACCTGACCTGGTTATGACACCCATGGTATGCAATTCCAGTGAGGTATAATTGAATATCCTCCCACAATGCATTAGCTGCTTAATTAATTGCACTAATGACATTGTCCAGCATTTTACACTTAATGACAGAAGATTTGGTTGAAGTAACAACCATCCTAAAACCTATTCATATAAAAATTAAGCAAGATTATCCCAAGATACCACCTGCAATATGACCAACTATAAATATCTATTGCAGATTATAATGAATTCACTCAATTGAAAGTAATTTCCTAAGATTCAATTTTTTTTTTTGGATAAATAAACGGTCACATGTTTCCTGGTTGTGCTATTATTTAGGTCACAAATGCTTTTTGTTGTTTTTTAGCTTTTTTTAGTTAGAACACATATTCACAGAAGCATAAAAAGAAGGCAATAAATCTAATCTGAAATATAAAAGTATATGAACTTGAATATCCTCTAATAGTGACATTGAACTTTAAAAACATTTGCCATTTCCAATGGCAAAGTTAAAAGAAAAAAGCGGGGAGGGAACAGTCAAGAAGAAAATTCTGTCTGGCTTAGAATAAATTATTATTTTTAGGACCACAAAACCTTCTCTCTCTGAGCAGAGCACCATTTTGTGAAGGTTCATTATTTCTGTATGGTTTCTGTGGTGTGCCACCACAATTTCACAACTAATTCAGGAACAGAATATGATCTATTTGGATTGTAATCCTCAGTAGCTGCACTCACTGTCCCATGAAAAATAGTGTTTATGTCATTTTCTTTGTATTTGTATTCTACCTATGTGGAAAAGCTGACAAGGAGAACTTTGCTGAATTTGTAATTTGCGTTTCTATGTCTCTAGATATTGAATTTAAATGATCGAAATTTTAAAAAACATTTTTAACAGTGGAACAAAATAGGAACTGCTGAGACCTGAACTCTTAAAAAGGTCTGTTTTCTTCAGGTGTCTACACATCTCCAAAGCTTTATTTTGATTGTTTAATGAGAAATGTAAAGTAAAGCCAATCCATTTTTTTGTTTTCTAAAAGAAAATTTGAAAACTTCTTATGGTCAAATAAAGAGTTAAATACAGATTAACCTCATCTAGCTTAACAAAAGAGATTGAGGGAAGCATTCAGCAAAATGCTAAACAAATATTAAAATTTCATGCTTTGTTGTTAAATGTTACTGTAACCTGGATGAAAATTCTAATATGGATGTAGTGAATGGAGTACAGATACAAGAAATATCTGTGCGAGGTGCAGAAAATGCTTCCGATAAATGTTTAGTAGAATTTTTACATTAAAATTTATGCTAGTGCCTCCAAAAAGCAATGTGTACTAACAATTTAACTTAATATGTACCTTAACTTAGGTACTGGATTTGAACATCACCCTACAAAAATCAATGAATGGTGTCAGTTCACGTTTTCTGAGGCTTCACTCTAATTTATTTACAGACATGAATTGACAATTAAAAAAAAATAAACTTAAATTTGTAATTATCCTGCATAAAATGCTAATTTTCCCACGTATATTATTTCCTAATAAAACATGCATTTTATGAGTATGTCTTTAACTCATGCATTCAGTGTGATCAAGGTCTATTTCTGGTTAGGAGTCAAGAACTGAGCCTAAAGGGTTTCTGATTGTATCAAGAAACGCTAAGGAAAGCTGTAATCTTTCAAAATATGTTGCTTGGAAGATAGGGAGAAATGAAGGGTAATTTTTGGCAGGACTTTGGATTCTCATCATGTGGAATATGGAAAAGTATTTTATGTGAAAGTATCTTAATTATTTTCTTCTAAAAGGCAACTAAAAACATTCATCCTAGGCATATTAAAGCACCATTAATGCAGTTATTGAAAGAATTGTGTTTTATATCTGGAGGTCATGGCCATTACATAGTGATAAACTGCATTAGGAAACACTCATCCACTTCTTTTTAGTTCAGAGGTTTTCTGTGTGCATTAGTCTTACCCCTATGAACAAATAAGAATATGAGAACTTTGTCTTTTTTTCCAATCAGAAAATTTTAGAATATGCAAGACCACATGTAAAAAAATGACTGCAGCAGTATTTTTAAATACTGCAACTCTCATGACTCTGATGCCTGTGGTTGATAACAGGGAGTATAGAAACCTAATTTTGTCTCTAGTTCTGTTGTATGACACTTCAGAGATACTAAATTAAAATAATTTCCTCCATATTTCATTTAGGAGTAGAGAGGGAGAAGTAAGACCAAGCCAGGCTGAAGGTGACTGACAGCAAAATGTGAGTAGAATTCTATTTCAGGTTCATTTTTGTGCAATGTTCATCTGTGATGAGGGCTTGCAGTGTATGAAAACACATTTGGATTTGTTAAACACATAAACCAAGAAACTCATTTTCCACAGTTCTTTGTTCTCCGTTCCACAAATCTAATTTTGCTACATTCAATAATTTCAATGAGAGAGAGAATATACAGGAAGCTTTGGGATACAAAATTATTTCTTCAGTATGAATTAATTTTTTATATTCAAGGTATTCAGTGATTAGTTGCACATGTGCTCTTTGAACTGAACCCTAGAGCTCTGAACTCTACCCCAATAAACATTTCCTACAATCTGCAGAGGGGCTAAACACCATGGAAGTCACACATAAGGGAGCTAAACAAGGGGGAACTATTCCAGGGTAACCCATGGAAAAAGCTGAATAAAGAGGAGAGTTCACATCCAGCTCTTTGACTCTTCTGTGCCAGAGAAAGAAAAGCTGGGGAGATAATAACCTCATTTAAAGACAACATATGTTGTTTGTTGCTTTGTTATGCATTCTCACATGCATGTCTGAGTGTTTTCCTGTCAGTGACTGCAGAATAAAAAATAGTTTCTTTGTTTGGATTTACTAGAAACATGGCCATTTAATTAAATTTTAACATACTGTGGTCTCTCATTTTAATATAAGGTACATTAATTTTCTATGATGCTGGCATGCTGTGTTGATGGGTTTCTCAGTCTACCAAATGAAGTAAACCTGGGATTTTTCAGGCAGTGTATTTTTTTTCCAGAAGTGATGGCATTACCATTCTTTTTGGGAAGACAGTTACCAAACCAGTTTTTCAGTGTTTGAAATTCTCTTGCACTGGGTATTAAGTCTTGTCACTGCAGTAATAATTGCCTGTTACACACCAGCTTTGTTAGTAAATGTACCACAGCCTTTTGCAAAACAGTTGGGCTTTATTATCAAAGAGAAATTGTTTAAGAAACTGTCATGACTTATATATATGTGGAAATCATAAATTTCCATTATGGCAATAATTGATATCACCTTCTATAATATCAAAAATATAGTCTTAAGCTTTGTTTGGTTTGTTTCATTTTTTTTTAATCTGGGGAGTCTTGCCTTGAACAGTTTCTTATTTTGTCAGTGATCAAATTCCTTGTCCCATAATAAGTACAGTTTTGGGGTTTTTTTTATGCAAGAGTGTCCTGTGTCTACTTGGTGTGACTTGATGATAAGGAAAATAAGTTTCAACCCCTCCCTTTTTCCTTTCCAGTCGTGAGTCAGTGATCAGTATGAACCAGAAGATTTCTGTTACTTTTTAATTGCTTTGCTGAAGTGGGGATTGCTTGGGCCACTCTCTTGCATGTTTGTATCAGGAAAATATTCCCTGAGCATCTGCTGATTATGCTTCTATCTTAATGTTAGTGAATATGGGTGTCCTTTTCCAGATTCTCTACTGAATGTGCAAGTTGTACTTCTAAGAGTTTGAAGTAAGAAATGACAGACAACAGATAAAAAGGAATGGGGAGACAATCTGTATATTGCTATTTGTACACTGGTGTAATAAGCTTTCCAACACTTTTTAAATTTTGCTATTGTAACTTCATTTTTCGATCCCTTACAATGATCTCTTAATGAGGGATAATTTTTCTAATACCTTTTCATTGATTTTGGTGATCATTGACATTATTTATGACATTAGCTTCAATAGTAAACTGGTATTCAGGCTGAGTTTTTCAGAACTCAATGAAATATAAGTGATGTGAAGGGAGTCTGAAGAAAAAGATGAAGATGTTGAGGGAAGCAATGAGATGTGGTTCAAGATCTGGTTTTTGTGGCTCAACTCTATAGAATTCACTGCTGCATGCTGGAAAATACAGTTGAATTATTGCATGTATCTAGCAAAAAAAAAAGAATTATTATAATAGGAATTAAACATGATTATATCGGAATATATTATTCCTATATAATGATTATATAGGAATAAAACATGGGATATATTCTGGGCAAACATTTGAAGTGTGAGGGCTTGAATGAAAGTGACATCTGTAGCATGGCATACTTAGATTGAGTGTGAAGATTAGGGGAGGATTCCATATAGATCCTGCCAATGTGGAAAGAGAAGAGGAGGTTGGGTCTTTCAGATACCTGCAATATATGAATTTTAGGACTCTATGTACAGTGCTTCTAGTCTGAAGTTTTTCAGTGGTTTTTCTCATTTCACTGAGTCTTCTACTCCAAGGACAGGATGTGTGTGGACAGCAATGCAAGTAAAGGATCTTATGTGTAGCAAAGATTTCTGTGGCTGTGTAAAATATGCTGTGATGGAGGATTGCTTCTGAAAGGGCAGTGTTACGCTGCTTGATACGCATTTCTGCACTCTCCTGCTCATTAATTCAAATTTACTGCACTTTGTTTCCTTCTTGGTACTTTAAAAAGATTATTAAAAGGGATATTGAAGTACTGGAGGTAGATAAGAAGCATTTTTAGGCTGTAAAATCACAGAGGTAATAGATAACATTTAAGTAGGAAGCATTTACCATAAATGATTGCTTATTGTTGTTTTGGGTGTTTTTTTCAGACAGTTTAATGTATAATTTACGACACTTTCACCAGCTAGTTTAGCTGCACATTCTTGATTTTTAAGCTATGATATGAAATCTTTAATGAATCCTGTTTTAACTCCATTGGAAACATTTAACATGTGCTTAGCTGGCATAGTTTTTGCAGGAGTTTTCTGGTGGAACAATCCCAGTACTCCTGCTCTCAGGGACTGCACCAAAGGGTGTTCAGCCCAAAGGGATGATGAGCAGTTAACAAACCATGCCTCATCCTGAAGGAGCTGTTTAGCAAACAGAGGGTTATTTTGCTGGGTGTGTGGTGATTGTCATGGTGACAACTTGAGTGCAACAGGACCAGAGTTTGCAATACTGCCCAGGCTTCCCAATCTGACACATACATCAACAGTTCTCCTCGCCTCATCTTTAATTTAGTAGCACACTGAGTTTACTGACCCAGGCTGAGATGTTCCTAATCACCTGTGTAGCCTGTGCATTCACTAGTTGTGTGGATTTAGTAGGAAATATTGGGTTTTCAGAAAAGAAAAGTGCCAAATGCTGTTTTATTGCTTAGCTTCACTGCACTCACACTAAAAGGATTCTCTCATCCATGAGAACGCGGTGGTATTTACTTTCCAGAAGCAAAAGATATGTGCTGGATGGATTTTTTCTGTGTCAGAATGGTTTATTTCCCTGCTCTCTTCCTGCATCAGTTAGCAAGGGTGTTTCTCAGCACTCTGTGGCAGCAGAGTTTGGCAGAGGTGGTGCTGGGGTGTGATGCTGCACAGCAGGCTAATCTAAGCAAGCCATTAATGCAACCCTTGGTAGGGTGGGAGCCAAGATTAAAAGTTACTTCAATTTTCCAGTCACTGGGAGGGCTAATTCCAGTAGGGCTGTTTGGTGTGGCAAATGGTAACACCAGGAACTGTAAATAACAAGAATGTGTTTGATCTGACTGAGAGTTGAACTTTTGCCTTCCTAATGCATCACAAAAGGCATATTAATATGCTAAAGGTTGTGGCTGTGATTCCCTTAGCATGTGTATTTGCAGCTGCTTTTTAATACCATGCAAGAGCATGCAATGTAGAGATGAGTGGATGAAGCACCCTGCTTGGCAAGGTGCTTCATCTGTAATGTGTCTCAATCTAGTCATCTTGCTTTCAAAGTGGACAGAAAATTTACTTCAAGGAGCTCAAAATATAATCCTCAAATATGTTTTATTCTTTGACTTTAATATAATCATCACATTCACACTTTGCATTCACATTTCCTTTAAAAGGACTCAGTAATTATTTTTGCTGTTCAGACCTATCAAATCCTATATATGAGTTGTGTAATCTACTGAAGTTCTCTGTGGTTGTTTTAAAATCCTGATCCTAACACAGCTGACCTGGATAAAATATGTAATAACTCATATGTTGTGGTTAACCAGGACAGAATTATAATAATGCTGAGGTCTATTAAAGTAAAAGGCTATGCTTTTATTACTTAAAGGTCAGTGAAGTCCTCTACCATGACATCTGTGTTCTGGTATTGTGTTTTCATATGGACAGATACTGGCACACTATGTTTTGAAATTGATCATGAATATTGAGGAAAGAGTATTAGAAAATAATTCAGTTTAACATTTTTATCATGAACTAACTTGCTATTGCCAGCTTTCTGTAATTTGACTGCTTTTGCCCTTCAGCAATGATTACACTTTTCCCTAATTTTGTCAGAGTGGTAACAACCTTAGGCAATTATGCTAAAATAACTTGTCAGCTAGTCATTGTTTTATTTTTAATGCATTAAGAAATTCAATGCTCCAAAATGCAACAGACTAAAGAGCTGAATGCATTTTTTACTCACGGGTTGTGTTCAGAAGCCACCATTGGTGATGGTGTCCCCCAGGTGCCCAGGCTGTGACAGCCCTGCAGAGCCCCAGGGCAGCCCACCTGGCTGCCTCAGCTTGGACCAAGGACAGGGAGAGAAGGGGGAAACCTTGGAGGAAATTTATCCTCATTTCCCTTGGGAGTTCAAAAGGCAGGGAGTTAGGGAGCAGGGAAGGAAAGCTGTGCTGAGTGATGGCCTGAGGAGTTCAGCAGGAACTGCTGTTTATGATCTTAGATCAGATCACCCTCACAACAGAAGGCTCCCACAGCCAGAAGGGCTGAGGCACTGGAAGGTTCAGGGAGTCTCTCCTGATCCAGCCGGGCCATTGCCATGGTGACTCTTCTCACCATCCAAACAGCACTTCACCATGCTGCCCGAGAGACTGGATTCCCCAAAAAGCACTGCCTATTATGGTTATTTTGTGTTCTTTGAAGAAACACACTCTCTGTGGTCATCGGTGCCACAATATGAAATATGCACATGCAAGGACAACCTCATCTTATTATCAAATTGCAGTTCCACTTTGGGCATCTTGAGGAGAAAGAACCCATGGCTTTGGTGGCTGTGCAGTGCTCCAGAGGTGTCTGAGCACCCTGGGCTTTGTTTCTCATGTAAAAGAAAGTGGGGCCAGCAGTGTTTTGGGCTGTGGGAGGTTCTTGCCTTGCTAAGTGCTCTGCAGCCCTCCCTGTGCTGGGAGAGCTGTCTCGTGTCAAAGAGCAAAGGACACCTTTTACTGAGATACTTTAAAAGCATTAAAAGCATCGTGCCTGTTCCACAGCATATTGCTTTCAGGGTCCACTTTGACTGGGAGAGTATCTCATTATGATCAACAGCCTTTGAAAATGTGCATTTTAGGTAATTTTCACAGATCTCATTGGCATTGTTCCACTTCACACTGCAGCATTCTTTCAAAAATGACATACTGCGATCAGGAATGAATATAATAATGTGACCAATTCTAGGAGAATCAATATTCCAACCTTTGAAGTTCTTTTTTTATAACTAGGGTGTGAAAATCTGGTGAGTTAAAAAAAAAGATACATTTCTCCCACTTTATCTCTTGATAGATAACTGACCATTACATCTCCTTGTTCTCTTTCATGATTATTAACAGCTGAGACATATTTCTTGTAATATCACTCTATAAATAATTCTAGGCTCAGAAGTTTGTTTCTTTTATAAATTAAGCTATCCAAAGTGATAGCTCATTTCTCCATAACTAGAGGAGAATCTGTCTCCTCTAGGGGCAATTTATCTTTGCAGCAGCTAACCCTTAGGCATTATTTATTTCATAGACTTTTATTAATCATATTTGCCAGTTTCTCTCTGTCTTTTTCTTCCCACAGTCTTCTTCTACAGTCAGAACACCCACCAAGTTTCCCAAATATTTATACTGCTGTTTTTAGAGGAAGAAGGGTTGTCTGAGACATTGTTTTATTAAACAGATTGTTTCAGTATCAGGCATCAGGGATTTTTCATGGCAAACTCAAATCTGGTATACCCCCACATTGAAAATAGATGTTTGGGATTCCTTTTATATTAAACAATTAAGATATGCCTTAGAAAATTCAGTGTTTCTTTGTGGCCATAACTCATGCTGGCAGAAGGGCAGTTCATGTGCCAGGCAAGTCCTTTATGGATTATTTTAAACATTATTGAACCAGGTGTTGCCAGTAGTTGCATTATTTCTTTTATATTGATTAAGAAATTTAATCAAATGGGTTTTTTTATGGTTCCAAACAGTCTAAATAATTCATAAGCTGGATTTTTAGCTATCTCAACAGATGCACATTCTAATGTGCTACAATTACAAAAGAGTATTCTTAAATTTTTTTGCTGTAAACATTGTTGAAAAAAGAACATGGGAAAATCTGCCTAAGTGTTGGCATTTTGGGGGGGCATTTAATGTATTACTCCATCATGTTTTTTCCCCAATGCTGGTGGTTACTAAACAAAAAGAAGAGAATTTCCTGTGACATGTCAATGCAGTAATTTAATTAAAAAAGAGAAAATTTATCAGTGCTTCACCTCAGCATATGCCCTTTAGCTCAGAAAAGTTATCTGGAATTTACAGGAAACCAGTGAGGTTGACAGGGACACAATTACCTACTTGGGGTCCATCTTATTTCCATGGAGGTGAATGTATGTATTTGCATATAGGCACACAAATTCGTATATAGTTTTATTTTAAAATGAACAGGAAGACTTTCCAAATTTGTTGCTATTGACTTAAGGTATCTGCTTAGCTTGCAGAGTAGAATTATTTATTCTGATGTTAATTTCTGGGCAACTAGAAAGAAATAGAGCTGTCAGAATTCAAGGTGACAAGAAATCCCACTCAAGTCCATCATCAAATGTGGCTACGAATGTCTGTCAGTAAAGACTGAATCTACCCATAAAAGCCTTCACTGAAAGAACTTCCACAAACTTCATATATTCCATTCCTTGCCTCTCTGTACTTTGAGAAGGCTTCTCCTGATGTCTGTCTTGTACCTTTCTTGCTGCAATTTAAGCCTGGATTGTTAGTTTTCCTATCAGTGGTAGAGATCTCATTTTCCCCTTCAATTTTGCTGTGTCACTTCAATCTTCTCTGTGCTAACCTGAAATTATGATACCTGGTAATACTTCCTCTATCTTCTTATTCCCTCTGTAATGGAGAACATTTTCCTTTATTACACAAGGTCCCAGTTCCTCACCCTGCAGTGTCTCAAAAAGTGATTTGCATACCTCATCAGTATCCCCAGATTTGGTGTATAGTCCCCATTTATAATATTGGCTTTTTCTTTTTTTGCCCCTGCTGACATTTCAGCTGTATCAAAGGCTGACTTCTTTAGTCTTTTATTTATGGCATGAACCATTTTCTCATTGGATTTTGTTACTACAGATTCTGAATTTTTTTTAATACAGTGCTAGAAACTGTTTTCCTAAAATACCTTTAAGCCTTCATTATCTGGGATTGAGTATTTAATTCTGTATTGCCTAAACTTGTATAATACTGAGAAGTTCCTTCCTTCCTTCCTTCTTTCCTTCTGTCCTTTCTTCCTAGGACATAGGAAACTTTATATAGTACAAGCTTCTCAGAATAGAATGAACTTGATTTTTTAGTTTTATTCACTTTCTCTCTTAATCCCAAAATTATTTTTTCCTAATGCATCTAATTTCCCTACTGCATCTAATTTTCTTATCCTATTCCAAAATACTGATTTCCTTTACAATTCTTTTCTCCATATCAGAACACCATAATTTTTATGTTTATTTGGGTTAAATGGGTGAGATCCTTACTTGGTTGATTTCAACACAGACAGCAAAATCTCATATGCCTCCCCTAAAGCCATTGAACTTGAAAGCTGTAGCTTGTTCTATACAACTATTTTCCCATAACATTCTAGGAGTGACTGACTTCCAGGTGCAAGGGCAAGTAGATGATTTCAGTTTTGCCATCAGGATGTATGTGTTTCTCTACAAGTCCAAATGCAGGTGAGATAAGTTTTCTCCTAGTTGTCTGCTGATGGAAAAGACTACAGATCAAAATCTGGGAATAGGCCTTCATTTTTCTTTTGTCATGTTAATTGTTATGGTTTCTGACTCCCTAGAAAATGAATTGCAGAAATGGCACTGCTCTGAAATGAATCCCCTTGGAAATTAGTATTCTAGTGGCTGTGTCTGTTTAAACAGACCTAACATCATTTGTGCACTGGTTTTGGAGAAGCTGAAAGAGCTGGTTCTGTCTGATTACCTTTTTCTCATTCCCTGATAGAATAGTCACTCTGGAAGAGAGATTGGTACACTCTACCCAATTTGCAGATTCAGGCACTAACTTGTGTCTTCAGGCTTTGAAAGGGTAATGGCAAAGAACTGCTTATAAATCTTAAGTTAATTTAGGATATTTAGTCTTCTGTCTCTTAGATGGATATACTTTGGCACTTTAATTAACTGCTTGTTAATTCTAGACTTTCACGTTGTTCTGTGCAGAGACTTTAAATGAGATGTGTCTATACTGAGACTATATTTAAGGGCATATTTTTGTGGTAAATAGATTCCAACTTTATGTTTTAGGTATTGCATAGATCATGTGGCTTGTTACTCAAAACACACAAGACATGCTTCCGGGGTTTCACATTCTGTAAATAAATGTAAAACAAGCTCCTTGCACAAATGTGCTACAAATTAATCAGCACCAGGAAAGCTAGGAAGCTAAATGATACTTGGAAGGCTGTAATTCAGATTAATCTCTTGCAGGCCAGAACAAGTGATTAAACTACTCCACCTCTTTTGCTTGATACGTAAATCTGGCTGAATGGCAACATCCCATGACAAACATAAAACTGCAGCAGCCACTGGCTGAATTTAAATATGCAGCAAGGGGTTCAGAATTTCAGAAAACCTCTGAGTAGTTTAAGAATTTCATCATCTTAAAGACTGTTGGTGCCTGTTTTCATTTATAGTAGGAAAGGACAGAGATTGTACATTTCCAGGTGGAAATTTCATCTCCCATATTCTTTCACAGAGTGTTTTTCCTCAAATGAAGAAAAGCAGCACTCAAAGTTTCTAATGTAAATATGGCTGGACAGTTATCCAAATCAGTACTGTAAATTATGTGTTCCAGGCTTCACCCTGTTCTCAGTGTGGGAAGGGATAAAAACACTTCATTTTCAGAGGACTTGCATAATTTTTTTGCATTGTGATATTTCCCAATATTTTTAATCAATTTTTATTTCCGTGAATTGGGAGAGCATGAAAACACCACTTTGTTTTCAGTTTTTACGAACACTTTCTATTTAATATATCATATCCCTTTTTTCCTCAAACCTTCTTGGAAGTGTAATTAAATCAATTTTACAGTTTATAGCATGCTGGTAAATTTTTAAAGAACACTTTAAATTTAAGAGGTGACTTCCTTTCAAGTATCTCCTTGTTTTCCATATTTTTATCAGTACAACTTTGCAATTACTGGAGCAATATGAGCAATTTGATTCTTGAGAAAATTCTTCCCTAGGGAATTTTATTTGGTGTAATATAATCATGGTATTTGGTTAAGAATAACATGAATAGAGCTTTATTTTCATTTTCAAAGTAGGGCTTGATTTGATGTGTTCATTTATTTTATTATTTAGTAATATTCCCTTTAGGTTTTTGCCAAGGCTTAAGATTAACTGACCATCTGTCTATTTTGCTAAAAGCAGGATCTGCTACTCATTACTGGCAGTTAATTTTGTGGCAAAAATTCACAGAATGTGGTCTGGTGTTCTGATTTATTCAGTGACATTTTTAGAAACCTAGCAAATCCAATCAGAGAATTCAAGGATGCTCAGCAGAAGAAAAGTGTTGAGAAAAATGCTCACAACTGCCACATTTCAAAAATATGGCAATGATGTGCTTCTGTGTCATTCCACTTGTCCAGATTTACTCTGTATAGTTTTAAACTTTTATTAGCTGTTTACAAGAGAAAGGTGTAGCATCACTGGACACAGGTCTGGAATATTTATCCCTGTGGGAAGGATCTTGTGCCTGCAGAATGCACTGAGAATATGCACAGATTTGACTCCCAGGTGTTAAGTGCTATGGACTTACACCCATTTTTACATTATGTCATTAAGTCATAAATATGTAATAAGATCTGTCATAAAGGTGAGCTTAGAAGCAAAAGGATAACTGGAGATAATCAGCTGTTCTCTGTTTGACTTCTCAAAACTGGTAAATTATTTAAATATTTCAGTTCCCCAGACAGATATCCTGAATACTTATAGATAAAAAACCACATCCATTTCAAGAGAATCCACCATTTAAATTTTAATATTCTTGCAGTTTGTGCAAAACTTTTAATTTGTCTGTTTTTTCTCATTTCATTTTTGTTGATGTACCTAGATGAGTTTCAGATGTCCTTATCAGGGCATTTTTTACCCTAATTCTTGCTCAGTTAAGATTCTGATATTCTGTTCAACAAAGCTCTTCACAAAGCTGCTGCCAGTAATTGGTGTCTGATTCTTTTGTCTTTTAAGAATTTGTCTCCTTTTTGCCATTACTTTGGAGTTTAAAGTGAGCTCTGCCAGTGCATAACAACTGCTCTTCTTGCCAGACACAGATATTTTTACAATAATGATTCTCCTTCGGGGAAGTGAGAAAGGGTTGCTTCTGCTACTCCTTTGTGCTAACCAGCACGTCACATTCTAGTTACTGGAGTTGCTGCTTTCTGATGAAAAAGCAGCTTTAGAGCATCTGAAGTTATGTTATGCTATTGCTGTTTATATTTAAGAATGCCTGTGTTAACTTTAGATGTAATAAGAGTCTAGAAACATCTATACAGCTCTGCTTAATCTGTTTTCTCAGTGGGAGAGTTATTTTCTCAATAAGCCATTATCACGTTGGTGCTCACTGAGTAGCTCAATGCTGTCATGCACAGGGATGTTCTCTCAAGCTGCTTGTGTGTCTTTTGTCAGAGCTGGCCCTGCTGGCCAGGCTCTGGAGCAGTCAGCGCTGACACCCAAGGCTGTGTGGTTGCACCAATTCCTGTGCTCAGAGCTGGGGCAGATGTTCTCAGCTGGCAGAGCAGCAGGTGTATCCAAACACTGCAGGTTTGGGGAAGGAATTTCCCCATGGGACAATTACTGTGCATTGGCAGTGGGTTTTGATGTGATGCCTTCGTGCTTTACTAATATTTGTGACAGTGTTCACAGGGGTCTCAGGTTGAGGGAAGAGACCAGGATCTGACTCCATGTTTCAGAAGGCTTGATTTATTATTTTATGATATATATTACATTAAAACTGTACTAAAAGAATAGAAGGAAGGATTTCATCGGAAGGCTAGCTAAGAATAGAATAGCAAAGAACGATAACAAAGGCTCTGTCTGAGCCAGCTGGGCTGTGATTGGCCATTAATTAGAAACATCCACATGAGACCAATCACAGATGCACCTGTTGCATTCCACAGCAGCAGATAATCAATGTTTACATTTTGTTCCTGAGGCCTCTCAGTTTCTCAGGAGGAAAAATCCTAAGGAAAGGATTTTTCATAAAAGATGTCGGCAACAAATATTCATATGTCAGCGATGGAGAGAGACGGGGAGACTGACTTGGTGATCAGAATCTGTTTTTCTTGTGGGATGCAAGAACTTATATACTGTTTCAGGGAGACTAGTGATGTGTACTACAATGATTAGGTTGAAATCATATATACAAACTTATGCATATAACAGCATCTCTTGCTTGCATTGTTTAATAGGATTTTCTTTTTCCGGTAAACCTGTCTAATTTATTCTTCTTGCTATCTAGGTCTAATCTTCAAAGTTCCATTTGCTTTTGCCAAGGCATCCTGTTATCAAATATCTTATGTTAACCAGGTCCAAAGTCCATCATCTGTCTTGTGTGCCCCTTAGTTCCAATATTCATATTAGGCTCGTAGTGTTTTCCTGTGCATGAAAGGGAATCAGAAACATTTTGAGTATCTCTTATAGCACTTGGACAGTTGTCTCAGCCTTTCCATACACACTGCAGGAGAACATCATAGGAAACAAGCAAAACCAGGCTAAGGTAGCCATGCTGCCTTTTGGGTGTGCTGTGTAGACATAAAGGAATCAGGAATCTCTGCTATGTCTCTGTGCTGCACTGTGTGTGTAGTCCATGGTCTCAGTTTGTCAGAAAGTCATAAAGCATCGTGGTTTTGTCAATAATTTTACAAAGCTTATTGGCAGCAGAAAAGATTGGTATGCAATTAAATTTTATTCCAAACTTGGTTATATAATTATGTGTAAAAATGAAAAATCAAAGCACATCATCAAAAAAGACAATATAATCAGGAAATTAAATTAAAATATTTACATGTCTCTGATGGAAAAGCGGCCGTTCTGCTTCCATTATATCAGAATATGCTAGTCTTGATAGGGAAAATGTAAATGAACTTCTGCAATGCATATTTGATCAGCTAAAAAGGTTTCTCCTTTTGAGAAGTTTGTCAAATGGTACATAAAAACTGCATGGACTTGAGTGCGTGCAATGTCCTTCCATGTCAAAAAAAAAAAAAAATTGTGCAGAATTGCAGGAGCTCACTTTGACTTCTAATATTTACTGCTACCAGTATTCTTAAATGCTTTCACATAGAATTAACAGCCTGGAGTAATACTATTTATCAAAAAATTTTATTTCCACTGCTCAAACAAATACATATTTTTATCAATGTTTTAATCCAAGATTAGTGATTCAGTCAAATGAAAGAACAGCAAAGCAATTATCCCTCCCCTCCCACAATCAACTTGAGCTTTTCAGGGGTGTTGCAGAAGGAGTGTGAAATATTTTCATTTCACTGGCATTATAATGACACTTTGCAGGTGTTCTTAGACTCTAATCATCCACGATTTTCACATATGCTGCAAACTGGGAACAGTCCCTTTGAAGTTAATTGGGTTTCACCTGTTTACTCCAGCAGGGAGTGAAGCCCTGTTTACCCAATTTTAAATTAAATATAAACACATTAAAATAGAAAACTGTACTTTAACTCCTGGTAGTTCTATTATGCATGTTGTAGGCTTTCTCAATTAAAATACATCCAATTAGATGTATTTAAAGTTGAAATCATCCTCTGAGGCATTGGGTGTAGAAATGGATTAAAAACTAGTTACATGTAAGCCTCTCGAGACCTAAATTATTTACCCTCCCCCTAAAATCAGATCTATGTCTAAATAGGAAGAGCTGAAGGTTACTGATAACCTCGGGGTTTTTGGCTTTTATTTGTTCTCAGATCACCTGACATGGGCAATTGGGTTCCATCACACAAAATGTATCCTCCTGTTTGGCTTTCTGGGGACTGAAATATGACTGCACGTCAAACAGTTGTATTGCTATTAAGGTTATATCACATGAATTTTTAGCTGCTTTTTCCTATATAATGTAAGAAAACTGAAATTATCCAGAGTGGAATCTAAGCTAAAGCATGCCACTATATCCAGAATAACTCCATCAATGAAGAAAATGAAAGAAAGGATTTCTTTTTCTCATATGTGATTGTGGCTGTCTGCTTGGGGGTGAACAGAAGTTGAATTGATTGAAGGACTTTACAGAGAAAACTTCATTACTTTGAGAGCTAGTTTGAAATAAATTGGACAAAAATTAAATTTCTATTATATAATGGGCCAGATCATATGAGATTTCCACTCAGTAGGAGCTGAGTAGCACATTTTAGCTCAAAGGCACCTTAACTCATTTTATAGAACTTCTACTACTGGAACAGCATGCATTTATTAAGGATCACCAATGTGTTTATACCTGGAGGATATAAATCTGTATAATTAGAATTTAAAAAACCAAAATATATATTAGGTGATATTAAAAATTGAATCTCATACAGTGCACCATGGCGCTTGGTGTAAAAGCAAGATATCACTCAGCTGAGAGTGGAGAAACCTGAAATTACTTTCAAAAATGAAGTGTAGATGTGTTGGATGCAGATGTTGGTGCATGAGCAGGTGTTGGAGGGGGACGCAGGCAGAATGGAGAGTAGCTGTCGTGGGATCCTGCAAACCTGCAGGCGGCCAAACCTGTGTCAAGCTTGGAGCTGTTTAATTGCTGCCATGACTGCTTAAGAAAAGCACAGGGGGACTCAAGAAATTGCAACCAATTTATGTCCTTGAGAGGAATTTCAGTGTCAGTCTGGCTTTTAGACTGAAATAAGATTTATGCACAGAAATTATACTTGACATTGAGGCAGCACTTCAGATCTACTTTTTTAAGGGGTAAATACTTTGGTTAAATTTTAAACAGTACCTGAATTCTCTTTGATCCCCGTAGGTCTGATCAGACTTTGTTTAGTTGTGCCATAGCAATGCCAGCACTTCTCCAGCTCTGTGGCATAATCCCTGATTTAAGATACTGATAAGAATGTGGTCTAAACCTCATAGGAAATCTGCAAAAGGACAGCAACTTTGGAAAGGTTTAGTCACCTTTAGTGACACCAGTGCTCCTGATGAGTGTCTTGCTTGGTAGTGAAATCCTAGTTAACAGATAGCTGTTTAAATTCTTGTGGAACAAATACATTCTAATTTATTTTTGTACAAAATCTCTGTAAAGCTATTAATTTTGTTACAATGTATATTCCTATTGCAAAACTTTTTTCATTTGTTTGTTTCTTTGGGCATTTTTTCTTGTTTATTTAGTGCTGTCTGGTGGGGCATTTGCAGTAATTCCAATGAGATTTGCAAACCACTGACATTTTAGTCAGGAGGGAGCAGTGATTGATAGCCCAGCACCCCGATACTGATGCTGAGGAGAGCAGGGCATAGTTCTTTATTCAGCTAATTAGCTTTGGAGCTGGAAATGCAGGAGGTATGTGTTTGGAAGGGAATGCATTCTAGAGAGAAATCTCTGCTGGCACAGCCCTGGCATGCAGCAGGACAGTGGAGGGGGACTGAATGAAGAGGTTTTCCTTGTGAATCCCTAACAGTTCTCTCAGGTGCACCTGAGAAGTAAAAGTATCACTAAACTGGAATTGAGGAGGGGCTGTGATGTGTTTTCACTGAGATAGCCTGAATGTTTCAGAGTCTTATTCCTGGATATTGCTGTCCTCTTTCCTCATCCCTCCAAATGCTTCAGAAGGTTTGCAGGTTCTCTAGTCATGCCCACAATGATGAACACCCCCAGCAAGGGACACAAATCAGTACAGAAAAGCTTTTCCCCTTTTCATGGGACAGTCCTTCCCTACAAGTTTGTTTGGTGACCCTAAAGAGCACAGTGCCACATGGCTGAAATTATTGATTGAAGTTGTCTTTAACAGAGCAGAGTGTGTTATATTCTGGACTTTTATGCTATGTCAGACCTCTCTTAATATTTAAATGTTTATTATTCTCCAATTAATATATATAGACCTCTATGCAGCTATTCATATATGTTGATGCCAACCCAAGAAGTAACAAGATGTTCAGACTATGCTTTGGGCTGTAATTTAGGGTCTTAAGGTACACAATGAAGGCTTTAAACACAGATTGTTGTTCTTGATGTGATTAAAGGGGATTCCCATTGTTACTATAATGTGGTTTTTAATCTTTTATGTAATACTTTGAGGCAATCTGTGAAATAGAAACCATAACAGTATTAATTTAGAGTAGCATAAAGCCTCAGGAGCAAATGCGAAATAACATTTAGTAATGGGTTTTATAACAAATTTATGGAGCTCCTTATGTGTGCTTTTCACTCTTTTTCAATGCTAATGTTGGTATCCATTAGCACTCAGATGTTCTTCCTCATGATACAATAGCTATGGCAGCCTGGATACACAGATTCCAAATAACTTAATCTACTGCTTGTTGGAGACAATAGAAAGAATTCTTGGGTGTCATATTGTATCCTCTACAAAAACAGCTGTAAGTACAACATGCTGCTTTTCTGTGTTCTTGAACATCAATTAATATTAATAGAATATTTGCTATTCATAGTCTATCACTTGACACAACAAAAAAAGACCAGGCTTTGTCAGTGTGCCTACAGTAAGGTTTGTATTGGGTGCGAGGAGCTTCCCCTCTGCAAATGAATTTGTGTAGGACAAATTTGTATAACATGTTCTCAAGTCTCTTGAAATCAGAAATGAAAATGTTAAAGATTTTGTTTCCATATATGTGCAACCACCACCTGTAATCAGGATTTAATCAAAAAATAAATAATCAAAAAGTTTCAAGTTTGGTGAACAATGAGATAATCTAAGGTACATATATGTTTTTCTGGGAAAGGGAGCTTTCTTTCAGTTTTTCTGCAATATTACCACTCTGAGTTTGTAATTGATCCCTCAAAATTAAGTTTCATATTTAGTTCTTGAAACTATTCTGTGTCATCTGTATAGAATATGAGAAAGAGAAAATGCATTTCCTAGGGTGACTGGCACAGGAATCCATTTTTATGAATGAGTCACAAGGCACGTAAGCATTGCCTGCAGCTTGTGTGTTTCCCCTCATTGTGATTATCACCACTTTTATGGATGGAAAGAAGGCTTTTGCTTCATCCAGCCCATCATCCCTGACAGTTTGCATTTATTCTCTGAAGTGGAGTTTCTGGGTTTGCATTTGGTTTAGCACTAAAACATCTGTAAAGGGCTGATCTATCTCCTGCTCCACTTGCTGCCTGGAACACGGTGGAGAGCAGCCTCCTTAGACCTCCAGTCTCTCCCTGACATCCCTGCAGTGTTTGTAGCACCTGCAAACAGATTCTTCAGCTCTGGTGTAGTAAATTAGTGTGCTCTGTGTGGAAACAAAAAGCAAGCTAAAAAATTCAGGGAGTGAATTAAGACTTACTGTGCTGTCAGTGTTGCCCATGGGAAAATCTGTGATTGGTAGGAGATGCCTCTTCTTATTTGTGATAGTTTATCAGTTTCTGTAAATGTCACCACTCAAAGACTGAGATACAAACATTGCCATGAGCAAGACCATTTAGCAGGCTTTTGCAGCACATATAAAGTCCATGCAGACATTTGAATATGACTTACTTTCAGTGTAATTTTTCAGAATAAGAGGAGACAGTAGCAGTGTAATGTAAGACACAGAATTAGGCTTGGCTCAGTGACCAAGCCCTGGATTTGTTCTCCCAGGTGAAGGGTCAATTGCTAACATACAGAGAGCCATGCTCTGCTCTTTTCTCCAGCAAATCTGGAATATCCTAATGCATCACTGTTCCAACATGAGGGCTGGAGAATGCCTCTATCCAAAACATAAGCTACATGTGTGTGTGCTTTTGGCAGCCAGGAAGCTGGATCCCAACCCTGAGAGCCTTCCAGCTGGCCTGTTGCCTCTTGTTTGAGACAGAGGGGCAGTGGCCAAGTGGCTGTGAATGATGAGAGTGGAGACTCCTTCCTCAGGGACAGAGGGGTTCAGCTGGAGTCACATCCACACCTATTCATGCATGTGGCTTGTTTTATACGGTCACTGACTCTTCAGTGGGGTCTTTAAAGTGCTACATGATTGAAACTCAGCTTGTGTGGCTGAGGAGGTGGAAAACTTTTACTGTCAGTATGGATGGGAAAGGGAAAACGACTTGTGGAACAAAAATGGGAGCCGTGACTCAGAGTGCAGGGACAAAGTATAATCAAGTGAGTGTTGTAATCTCTCTGAGTTTAACTACAAAACACTATTAAATAGAATGTTTATGTTTTCTCTTTTCTGCATCAGGATTAATGGGAAGAGTTTAAGCACTTTTAAATCACATTACTTGCCTCAGGAAAATGAAATGGTAATAGTGTGTCTTTTCATAGTTATTTCAAATTGTTCATGTATGTGTTAGCTGGTGGAATTCAGATTAATTCTCAGTTTGTCTGCTTTTGCAAGCATATGTATCTGCAGGAATGTATATCACACTCATTTTCTCCTTGTCTCCCTGACACACTTCCATGTGTGAAGTCACATTTAACTAATATGCTCAGATAATTTCATGTGCCCTGAAGCTGTATTGATTATATTATCAGTTTGGTACAGTCATGTAGAGTAAGGATTTCTGAATGTCTTCTTCCATCCATCTGTCAGGGATAATGCAATATGCCAAGATATAGTGTCTGATTTAGCAGAGATACTTTAACAGAATAAAACTGTTAAGGCATTTACATGACCTAATTATTTTAGTGCTTTTATTCTGCTTTCCTCCCCCACCCCTTAACCACTGCTTATTTTTCTTGGATTTTCCTTTACTAAATGTTTTAATAAAATCTTCATTTAGATTATTGTGTCACCACCAAATTTGGTATTTACCTGCTAAGAACTCTCTAACAAAAGAGCTGTTCTCATCCATTTTCGATGTTGAGACCTCGTGTGTGTTATTGGTAGTGATTCCTACTTTCCGAGGGTGGGTACACATACATTGGTTATAACTGACTAAACCTGTACCACGTGCTTGACATATTGTTTAATTGTGTTGTATTTTCTTGGGATTGGAGTTTGAGGTGAAAATTCACAGTTAAAATATGCATACTCAGGACTATGAATGAAAATCATGACTGCAAAAAGCAATGAAGTGAGAACATTTCAGAGCTGTAGTAGCAAGATTTAAAGCTCAAAGAAAGGAGAAAGGATAGAGTGGATCAGTAGCTGGAACAAGCTTAAATGATGCATGTCAGGAATAGAAACAGAAAACCCCAGAAACAATTCTCTGAGACACACACCATGGATTGGAGCAGATAAGTAATTGTTTAGAAAGGATGAAGGGTCCGTGGTCTCCTTAAGCCCGCAGGAGCAGTAAAGCAGAGGGGGGAGATGGGACTGGATTTGCCCTTTGCAGGCTGTGCAGTTTGCTGATGTAAGGAATGGGCTTTCCTTCAAATCCCAGCTGGCACTGACAGCCAGTGGGTACCAGTTAACTCCCATCCTGTCAGAGGGGCTGCTCCTCTGGCACCTGCAACCTGCAGCAGCTGCAGCCCACAAGGATGGCTTTCCTTTCTTCTTTCTCCATTTATTTGTGTAAATGAAATTTAAGTGACAAAAGCATTTTTATTATTTAACCAAGGGACATAGTGCCAGATTTTATTTTGAAAGCAAATTTTTGACAGTGAGAATCCGAAAGTGAAGAGGCCATTCTATGTGGTGTTGAGATGCTGTACTTTTATTGCAAGTTGGTTTTTCATTCATTTTGTTCCTGGGCCTGCTGGGGAAAAAAAAAAAAGAAAAGAATCTTTCCTTCAAAGGAGCCTTAGGAATCTCTTCTTGTAATCATTGGAAAAAATGTGAGAAATTTTTCACAGTTTAGGTCACACTGTGGCTAATGTTTGCATTTCTCAGTATATATTGCCAAACATTAATGACATTGGCTTAATGTGAAATGTACTACAGCTTTCCATGTGAGAATACTAATCAAATTTCCAGTCTAAGTTCATTATCATATTAATATGAAATAAGATATTGTGCCACCAGAGATATTTTGCAGTAAATGTATTGATTATATAATGTCTGCTATTTCTATGGCAAAGGAAGCCTGATTTCCTTTTTGCTCTTTATAATCATCAACTGCACACATTCTTCACAATATCCAGTCTGCTAATTAATGTTGATACTGAGGGATGGGCATCTGATAACAAAAAATAATTTGCATAAACTGCCTGCTAGAATGAAAGAGCATCTTCCTTTGCAAATCCTGTATAAATGAGCATAAACTAAGAGATTAGGTTTAGATCTTGAAGCCACCTGAGGGATTCATGGCTTTTAAAATCTCAGCCATAATGTGTACTGCTATAAATGAGAGCAAAGCAATTCAAATGCATAACAGCGTGGGGAATAGAAAATAACATGTGTAAATAATTTAGAAATGAGGCTGTTCTTTGGAGGAATATCCATATGAGCTTCCCCATAATAGCTGTTGTCTTGAACGTTGCTGGGAGCTGCTGCATTGCAGTGAGAGCTCATCTGGACCCAAGCACGGCCTCTCTACTCTGATTTGCAGGCAGATCCCTCAGTAACATCAGAACACTCTCACCTGGGGAGGTGCAACGATGGGACTGCCTGTGGTGAGAAAAACATTTCTGCCTTCATGGCAGTCCCTGCAGAGAGAACATTTGGAACCCTGGAAGGGTCAGGAATGACAAATAGGAAATCTTCATCAGCTGTGGTTCAGAGTATACTCAGAAAGGCTGTTGTTGTTGAAGGCCTTCCAAATTGAATTGGATTGCTTTGTAATATTCTTATATGCAGACAAATGAGATATCATACAAATGCTCACAGTTATTTGTCTTTAATAAAGCAGAATGCAAGACAGGGAAAGAAAGAGCTGTAAGACAGGGAAAGAAATCTGTGGATTTTTGTCCTACCCAGTAGGAAATGAAAACTAGATTGTTACAAAGCTTATTGCAGTTTAGACACCCCACTTTCCATCTTTTAATGAAGGGCAATATCTTCCTTCTATCTTTTTACAGTAATGGATAAGAAGCAAACATTTGACAGCTGCTTATGTACCCAAATTTAGAATTAGACCTTCTCAGTAAATTGACATTTAATTTAGTTTAATCTGTTGCCATTCATTTGGTCCTTTTAAAAATTATTTTAAAGTATTTCAAGTCTGTCTTCCGGGAAATCTGTTTATAAGAAGCTGCTGAATCTTTTCTACCTCTACCCCAACTCTTTTCTTTCAGAAACGTTGCTTTTGTTTGTAAATAATTCTTTTTTCTGCATGATGATTTAACATTATTTAGTATGTGTTAACAAGAGAGTATCAGCGCACAACTCACCATCTATTGCTGGAAACTCTTACGGTTTTTGGTAGTATTTTGTGGGTTTTTTTGCTTCCCCTAGCATGCTGGCAGATGTTACAGATGTGTGATGATGTCTGCTGGCCTCTGTTTAGCAACTTCTGTGAGTTACTTCAGTTACAGGAGGATGATTGTTGTTTCTCTTCTGTTTTGAAGTTTGGGGTTTTTTTCTCTGCATTTTTTCAAGTAGCAGGTGGAAGAAAGGTGGGACAAAATGTCAGCTAGTGAGGAAAAATTGGTAAAAGCATGACATGGCATTGCCTTCTCATCCATTCTTCCCAGTACCTGTCAAGCATCATGCAAAACAGATGGCAGAGGCTGCACTGTTCCACAGGAGAGCTTTTGATCTTTGCTGCTGACTTTCATTGCAAAATTGTCCAATCACCTTGTGAGCAGGCAAAATGCCATGGCAACAGATGAGGAGGAGTGTGAGTGCCCATATATCATATCTGTTTGTCGAGCTGAGACTGTCCAAAGGGCTTGGGGTTCAGATAAACAGCTTGCCTGCACTTGGTGCAACAAAGAGTGAGGGAAGAAGGGGACTCAAAGCCAAGTCTGTTCTTCCCAGCTCTTATGCTGCACGTTGGTATTGAAAAAAAATGCTCTTCAATATAGCTTAGAGCAGCATAAAAATAAATCTAGCAAGTAGATTTCATGGTAGATTGTTTAACAAAATATAGGTCTGCTCTACTGTGTTGTTACACACCTCGAATATTCCTGTAAGTACAGGATGAAGCTGTAAGTGCAACGTGCAGGAACCACCACAATGTGAACATTTCACTTTAAAGTCAAGCTTGATTGTTTCTTGCGCAAAAAACCAGCGAAGTAAGGTTCAGTTTTATAATCAGAGTCCTTAGACTCTATTTCATTGCATTTTTAGTCATGTCCAGTGGTATTTGAGAGTCTGTGAACATCTTTCCTATCCATAGACATGGTTTGTTTTAGTTGTTGACAATCACTTATGTTCAGGGCACAGTGGGAATGGATTTCTACCTTTGGATTGTCATATTCAAGCAAGAGGGGAAATAAAGATATCTGCCTTATATGCCATTACTTTTTGTTTGATAAGACTTTGTCAGAGAAGAAGTGGAAAATTTAATGTCAATTTCCACAAAAGTGAGGTTTTCAATCTCACTTTGGGTTAGCAATGCAGTATTAAATACTGGCATAAATGCTGTTCAGGAGCAGAGCCCAAAAAAATCCACATTGTCTTATTGTTTCTTCACATGGAATGAAATTTCTTATGGCACCCTGTTCTAATATTTTTTCAAGTATGTCATTCAAAGTGTAACATTATTGAAAAAGCCTAAAGATCGTGAAGAATAAGCCTGTGTGGTTCACTAGAAAGGTGATTTACCTCAACAGAAATAGCTTTGAGGAAATCAGAGAATTAAATAGAACATGCAAATGTTGCTCTAAGCTCTTGAAGCATTTAATAAAAGGATATGACTTTCAGTGAAATTATGAACAATTTCCAGAAGGACAAATCAGAGATAAAAAAACTGATATAACTTGAGAATCTTATTCATCTGAGAAAACTGTATTTAGTCCTTTCAAACACATATTCATGTACTAATTTCTCAGTAGCAATTTTACTGCGGAATTTTTTTACTTTAGTTTTCATAAACCAGCTCGTAGAATCAGCTAATTGTTTTGATAAGTTTTTTCATAAAAAAGAAAGGAAATGTCACTTTTTTAAACATATCTTTATTTTTGAACAATAAAGGGGGAAGAAAGCTAGGGAAAAACCCTAAGAAGTAATTCCTTCTCAAGTGTAACATAAAAATTAATACATTTTAATGACTTGAAATATACAATTTAATTGTCTGGATTGCTAAATCAGCTGGCTGTGAGAACTGCTATCTGAACTTGACTGTAAGGGAAAATATTAAAATACATTTTCTTTTTCTTTTCCCTACTTTTAAAAATCTTTCTTTGACAAAAGGATTGAGAAGTTCATCCCAGTTTACACCTTTACAGTCTAAGAATCCCTGGGAAGAAATTAGATAGGAATGTGGATTTCTTAAAAATTTTGCTTGCACTTTTGTACAGAAACAACTTTGTTAAATCTTCTGGAATTAATTCTCAGCTTGCTTAGATAACTTTTTTCTGTGTTGATGCAGTGAGTATATAAATTATAAAGACTGATTTTACATGTTGTTCTAAGGTTCCTTTCTGCAGAGTTCATCTTGCTGTCTTTCTTTTGCTTTTGTAAGGAGAGAGATTTTTTGTGAGGAAGTTTAATGCTGAGAATGCTGAATAAGAAATAAGCACATACTATTTTTTATTTCTCTTCCCACTCTTTTTGAGCAGTTGTACTTCTGCTTTGCTCTGATTTCCCTGTACAGTTGAGTTTTCATAAATTTGTGCAGGCAGCTTGTGAATATTTGTACAATAAGTTTGTTGAGTTTCAATAGAAACAAAAGCTCCAAAATCTTAAAGTTGTAGATGAAACATGTCTTATAACAAATGAAAATATTCCAATTTATATTATTTCTAAACTGGTTACTCTACATCACAGGACTGAGTTTTTTGTATTGCTTCCACTACTTCTGTTAGTGTACTCCAAAAATTTAATTCCCAAACTTTTTTTTTTTTTTTTGCTAGAGTATTTTGGTCTGGTTTTCAGAACTTGTAGAACACATTTTTCAAAGTAATCCTCACTCTCATATCATGTAGTCAGTATAACAATTTCCTGAAGTGTGGCCCTTGGTGCCATGTGAATAATTTTGAGAATTTGAGTGGGTTTCATTCAGCTGTTAAGAAGAAACTGTAGGAAGGAAGACAAAATATATCAGTAAGTAGATGAACAATAATTCTGCTTATTCATCTCCTTTCATTTCTCTTTGTTTCTGCAAGGCAATCTAGCAGGAAGCATTTTGGCAATTCTCTCTCTTAGGTGTTAGCACTGTAGGGACAATTAAAACCCTAAAACGCTTTCAAGCCCCTCTTCCCCTTTTCTTCAAGCTCATTTCTTTTCTGGCTGTTCTGAGCTGTGGAGGACATTCCTCTGCTTCCTCATGTTCAGAGACAAATTCAGAGTTGTGTTCAGCAAATGGTTTCCTGCTTATCCCTTTTTTCCCCTGAATACCTGTGATTACTGGGTGTAACAGTTTCTGAAGCTGCTGCTCTGGTCCTACTGTCTCAGCAGCAAAAATGAGTGGCAAAGGAGGTTTCCCAGGCTCCTCTCTGAATCTCTAAATTTCTCTGTTATATTTCCATTACTGCCTAACAGTCTGTAGACCTCTTGCTGTGATTGTAAGTGCTTCACTTCTCTGACCTTTCAACTGAGAATTTCATAGCTGACTTCCATTTTCTTCTTAAAGACTTAATTGTTTCAAATGAAATTATTTCAAGACAGCCCAATGCAGGCCCAGCTATGCTTCCATTATACATAGCTAAAATAGTTGGAGATTAGGCATGCTCAATGTTTGGCATGTTCTAAAATACTAGCCAAAAATTTCTCAGCATCCTCCTGTGATCAGGTCATCCAGTAACATCTCATTTGTTTGTTCATCTCAAGAGTCCTACACAGAAACCATTCTGTCAGCAAATGTGCTCAATTTTGTCACAGGAGGTTAAAGTTCATGAGAATTGAAGTCTCAGCTATGGTCAGACTCCAAATTAAAATCAGTCTGTTAGGAAGAGATCTAAGGTTTGCATATATTTAAACCAGAAGTTGGATTAGAGATGAGACCAGTCTGCAGATAGTAATGAGCACTCTGGCTGTGTTTGGTTTTATTTCCAAGGAGTTAATGCTCGTGTTTTGTACCACAGCCATTTCTGTGTCACATCAAAAACCTGCCCCCAGCAGATATTCAGACAAAGGCAACTGCTTTTGAAACTGGAGATTTCTGTGTCTGGCCAAGCAAAAAGAATGAGGGCAACCAGCTTGGAGTCTTGAGTATGGCCCTCCAGACTGATATCTTTTAGCTCTTTTCTTTTACCTCTTCCTTTCAAGTGTTGACTCATTTTCCTTGACTGGCAAAGTATTGCAGATACAATTAGCAAAAATACTGATCTGGAACTGGGGCAAGGGGACCTTTGTGTCAGCAATTGAAAGTGGGCATTGCTCGTGTGCACTGCTGTCACATTTGTTTGCAGTGAAATACGTTTGAAATTATTAGGTGATGAGCATTCTGATTTGGTTTGCTGTATATTCAGATATTTCTTTTCTTCTATAACTTCTTGCAGATGATTTTTTTAGATAAGGTTAATAGGTCTGCAGTGTGTAGCACAATAAATAAAATCTCATTTGTGAGCAGTCTAATGTTAATTCCTTTACTGACTGTCAGGAGTGGGCTGCCAAAGGGTTCTGGTTTTGAAAAAAGAAACTTAATGTCTCCATTTGACCGTAGTTACAAAAATGATGAGTTGTGAAGGCTAACCCGATGCATTTTATGGATGAATGCTTAAAGATATATAAATCTTCAGAGTATTCAGAAATAGGTTACCTTTTCTCAGTCTCTGTGCTGGGGGTTCTGAAGTAGCCTAAGGAAAAACCCTTAGAGACAAATAGCATTAAAAGGGAACTCATAGGGGGTTTTTTTGCTAAAATAGATGGTGAATATTGTTGGTCACTCAATCTGCCAACTAGCACTCCAAACAGCAGTGACAGTATTGCTAGCAGCAAAAAATTATTTCATCATTTTCTTTTTAAAAGTGAAATGAACTGCAAACATATATGAGAGGAGGGTGAAACTATCTCCAGGTTAGCATGCAAATATATCTTTGCATCCAGCAATGTCCTGTTGTCTTTTCCAAAAAAAAAAAAAAATGAAGATCTTTGGGATAACTTCATCTCTTTATCTCACATGTTGTTTAAAACTACGCATCTTCTCTATCATTCATAGTTCTAAAAGGTTTTAATGTTGAATTACTTAAAGAAAGGAATTAATACAAAATTCATTAAAAGATGAGGGGCTTTTTAAAGTCCAAAAGTCTTTTCAGTTACATCAAGTATATGCAAAGCAAACCTGCAAGACAAGGGCTCAATTCACCTTGATACAATTTTTATTAATCTGAAAGAAGTTTTTTTTTTCTCCTTGCTGCCTTCTATGGGAGTATGAGCCTGTGAAGTCAGAAATAATGCCATTAGAGTTTACATATAACAAACTTGGCAAGCATGAAGAGAAATATTTCCCTGAGTACTCTGCTGAAAGAGCCCCTTAGTTCCCATCTGTGGGATGAATGTGTGCTGCACTCCCTTAAATAAAGCTTTCTAATCCCACTGCAAATGGAAATTGATTACAACAGCTGGAACTGCTTTGGCTTTCCCTTTATATTCAAGATATTTTTGGTGGCTGTTTATTTTTCTCTGATAAGGTAATGTAGGTCAATGTTTTAGCTAATTCACAATATATGTAAGCTCTGAACTTCAATTTGGAAGGAATCTGCAATCTCTTTAAGTCGTGGATGTTTAAATGCTAGTTTTGGAAGGTGATTATGGAGCAATAGAAAGTAAATAGGTAAAATGTATGTTGGTGTTATTCACATTTCAGTACACTCTAAATCTGCATAATCTTAAATATGAAATTACGCTATTAGAAGTAGCAGGTGAATTTGAATGCAAATGGTGACATTTTGATAGCATAATTTTCCAGCTATAATTCATTCCCTATAGGTGTCCTGACAGAATTTTATGTAGGAGTGTAATACTGAATCATCTGCATTAGTGGTAGCTGGTGTTTTGTCCAGGTGCATCAGAGCCAAGAGCACTCCTCCCTTCCCACCCTGCCCCATCCTGCCTTTTTGGGTTTTCTGCCTTGCCCCCCTGTCATTTCTGCTCCCATTCTACCTTCCCTTGTCAAGGCTCTGCCCCTTGGAGCAGCCAGATTAAACTGTTCAGAAGATTTGAATCACCTTAGGTGGAATAAAAATGGCTTTAACCTAACTCTGTGTGGAGGAGGGCTGACCTCTCTGTACTCTAACACTGTTTTATCTGCAAGTTCTTTGTCTGGCTTCTGGGGTACTGATTAAAGCTCAAAGATTCTCAAACAAGTCCCAGCACTGTCTCATCTTATTTTTCCTCCTATTCATATTTCAAACTGGCATTTTTTCTAGCTATATTGAGAATTTGAAGTTTGTTTTCATATTTCTAAGTTGTATTTCATGCTCAGTTGTCAATATTTCTTTGTTTTTCTGATTTTTGGGACTATATTGCTGATTAAAGAACATTTATTTTCAAAGTTTGTCTCTGAAATCTGTTTCAATTTTTGGTGTATTAACCAAGAGTATATGTAGAGGGTTTGTAAATAGTATTTGGAAAAAAAATACATCTGATTATCTGCCCAGATGAAAGAAAATTATTATGCTTTGATAGCCTTTATGCCACTTTTCAAAATATGTATAATGACTAAGGCATTTTTTTTCAGAAAAAGAAAATTCCATAGAGATATTAGAGAATTTTGAAGCTGCTAACATGTGAAAAACAAAGACTTTATTCTGAAACCTATACTTGTCATTGAAAAGAAAGCATGCCTCATTATTTGTAAATATTATATGATGGATCAACATTTTCGTAACAACTTCCTGAACTTTGAATGGCATTCAGCCCAAGCACTAGTGGCAGAAATAGGCAAGTATGTGCTAAATAATTTAAGATAGTTTGAAAAATGAGAATATTTTGATTGGCAATGTGAATAGAGCAAAACATTTGGTACAACAGACAACTTGGCAGAAATTATTTCAGTTATTTTTAGTTCTAGGCCAAGTTTGAGTTGTGCATATGTGACTCAATGGAACAGCTCAGGTGCTTCATATTAAGCATAAGATTAAGTGCTCCACTGGATCAAGACCCTGTTTGATAGCCCCTTTTCCTCTGGGCTATGCTAATTCATTTCCTGGCTGATTACAGTGGCCTATAAAGAGTGTGAAATTGATTTCCACTGGAATTTTCTCACTGTGATAGCAATATGTGCATCTTTTGAAGGCTACCTGCCCAGGATTCATTTTCTGTGATGCAGAGAAATTCTCCTTCCCATATTTCTTTCATGAACCATGATTTATACATTTTAGCTCTATTCAGGGCTGAATAGAAGCAGCAGTTTCTGTGTCATTTTCTCAAGTTCTGGAAAATACTTTTCAAGCTGGGACATGTTTTAAGACGTTTTTGCTAAATCAGCTGTTACACAGAGGTGGTGTGAGTTTGCTGGAACTTCTGTTGTTGGTGGCATAGTTACAATGGCTTCGTGTTTGAAACCTATTAGTCAAGGGGATTTAATTTCTGTATTGTCTTACTGAGTCTTTGTAAAGTGCACTGGTTTCAACCCTCATCTCTCTTGGTGTCTTGGAGGAGTCATGAGTTGGTCAGAAAGAGAATTGTTTTGAGAAAGGAATTTCATTTCTAAAAGTATGTACGGGAAGTTCATCTGTGGGAATTCTGGTTTTTAGATTTTCTGAATGAGCCAAAATTCATCGTTAATCTCTAGCCTTTTCACAGGTCAAATTAAGGAAGCTGTGAGAAAAGGCACATTTTCAGCCCAATTGTTTGTGCTTGGACACTGCCATGGCTGTCAGTTGGTGGCCTGTCTTTGTAAATAGGAACCATCAGATGGAAACCCTTCTGCTGAGTACTTCTGGCTTAGGGAGCTTGATTTGCTTAAAGAGAGAAACTCTACAAAGAGAATAAATGGTTTGCAGGGGGATGAGAAAGCAGCTGGAGGAATGCTTTTCCCTGCAGCTGGCCTGCTTGTTGGAGAGCAGGAATGGGGCCTAGCAGTGTCAGCGTGAATAGTTCTTTGGAAAAAGCAGAACCACCCATGAGTTTAGTGCCTGCTCCAGAAAACCTACCCAGAACTGGAAACCTTTATCCCTGCAGGCTGGGTTGGAGAGCAGCTGAAATTCAGTCACAAGAATGCAGCTGAATCCTGGATGGCATCACATTTGAGGTGCACATTCTCAAGTGATGCAAATCTTTGACAGTCATTCGCTTTCCGGCACTTGGATTGAAATGCAAAATATTAAGGGTTACTAACTACATGATCCACGTTTGGATTTCTATCCAATCTACTTGAGACTTTTCATTTTCAAATAATATAGTTCTTTAGAACAGATTACTCTTAGCTGTGCCTTCTTGCACAGCTTTGTAACCTTCCAAGTTTTCTTTCAAGAGAAAATACATATTGAGTCTTAGATTCTTATTTTGCTTTTTATGCCTTTCATTCTCTGCTCACAAAATCAGTCAAACATGCTAGACAGCACCAGCTGTCTCCTAGGGCTCTAAAACTCTTTCTCAGTGCTCAGTAGGAGATCAGCTGCAGACCAAGAATAACAGGAAATACATTATTTATGTGCCCCATTCCTTCAGAGCTGGCAGCTCCAGAATTCTGGGAGGTGCAAACTATACTGAATTTTGCACATCTCGATGTAAATTGCAACATGCTCTTATTAAACATTCTGGAAGTCCTGAAAATATTTCAGTTATTGGATCACCTCCATCTTTTTCTCTCATTTCCTCCTTTTTATTTTTCCTTTCTTATAAATAGGTTATCTCAGTTATTTTGCAAAAAAAACCCAAATGGATAAATGTTTATTCTACCTGCTATTTTCTTTACAATCCTTCCAATTTTCATCCTTATTTTAAAGTTTAATATTGTGGAAATGGAGACCCGACATGTCCCTGAAACAATCCTTAAAAAGCTGCTGGATAAATTTGGCCTTTTCCAAGTGTTCTTACTCAAGATTTCTAGTGATGGCCATTAGAGATGTCTCTCCTTGTAGGCATATTGACTGGAGGAATGTGTGTGCAAAAATACTTTGATTTGTAATAGCCACTTATGTAAAAAAAAAAACATATAACAAAAGAAAGCATCCACAGCTGCCCCAATGTTGATTTCACTTGTTCAAATGGCCTGCATACAGCTTTAAGCCTTCTTTTAGCTTTTAAAATATCAACAAGACAGAGTTTCCAGTTGCTGCATCTTCAGGCTGAATGAATTAGCCCACACATCTGTAATTATGGGGCCTCTGAGCCAGTGGGCTGCGATTTGTTTAAGCACATTGGGAAGGGTAAAATCATAGTCCAGGAGAAGAGCTGATGCTCTTCAAATTTCAAATTTCAAATATCCACCATAAGACATGAAATATATTTCAGGAAGGATGCTTCCCGTCAACAGGTGGATCCATTTGTGCAGCAGAGTTAGGAGTGCCTGTTTGGTGGGATTTAATTTTGTTGGGGTTTAATTAGCATTCCAGTGATCTCGATATGCTGATTATGCAGTTCAACTCCATCTCTCACAAATGATGTGTTTGTAAAAGCAGCTGCTGCTTTTCTGTGCTTTGCAAGACAAAAAGGCTTTATCTCTCACACACACACACACACACACACACACACAGAGCTGCTTCTTGCCCTCTTTAAAAATCTTTTGGGACTGGCAGATGAGGGGTAGAGGTGATATGCAGACCAGGTTTCTACCCAGTCACGTTTCAAGTTATGCTTTCAGAGTTTCTAGATTGTTGACAAGTCTAATCTTTTAAGTATAAAATCATATTTCTGCTTCTGTGGAAGTAGGCCTCAAAATATAGTTTTTATTTTGGTGTTTTCTTCCTTGGTCTCCTTTTCTTCTTTTCTTTTTTTTTTTCCTTCCACTTTTATTTTCTCCTTGGTCTTATCTATGTCCTCCCTCTCTGCTGAGTTTTACTCTTTTTGTCTGTCTTTTACTAACTGCCAGATATTATCTCCCTCTATATAGAGAGTGATTTGATGTCTTTTACTTCAAAAGCAAGCACTGTTTGACTGAGCACCACTGTTTTAACAAAAAAGCAGGGAAATTACTCTTTGCTCCTAATAAATATGATAAATCCCAGCTCTTGTCTGGCTTTTCAACCATAGTAATAAAGCCATAGTTGTTAATGGTTATGTCCAAATTAGCAATACTGTGATTTTTCTAAATCCTTTTAGCTACCCTGGTAATACCTGTGTAATACAACACAAGAACTACCATAACCAGCTTAGCTTATGCTGTGTGATTAAATAATAAAATACGGATTTAATGTGGGATGCCAGTCTAGATCTTTCTTAATCTTTCTATATTGAAGTAGTATTCTTTACTCATTAGAATGTCAGTGAAAAGGACCAATGTGTCTTTCACTGCCTCTTGCAATAAAAAGATAAAATATTTTCAGTATTAATGTATTCATTATATGCATTTTAACGACTCACATCAATAATAACAGATAAAACTAAGCTTAGATAAAGCAATAGAAAAGGAATCTAAATTCTATTTTATTTATACAATCAAATTGAAAGCATTGCAAAGGGTCCTATATTTTTTTCAATTTCCCTCGGTCTTGTATTTTTTTCTGTTTTTTATTCAGCATGCTGGAGATAAAATGAAATGCAGAACCATTTTCTGGATGCAATTTTCAATCAATTCTTTTATCCTAGCTTTTCTTAGGAACACTTGTCTGTCCTAATACATTAACACACTTAAACAACAGAATTTCCTTGATTTATATCTAAATTCCATTGAAATCATTGTAAGTTTTTCCTTCAGTGACTTTTGTGGGACTAGGATTCTGTAACTTCAGTACCTCAGGAGGGCAGGAATTCATTATCATGTTGGAGATTCTCTTTCTCAAGCTTGCTTCAGTCAGATCTTCTTGCTCTCTTGATCAATGTTATGTAACAGCCACATTATTTTAACCTGCATGCTAAAATGTCATTCATAATGAGCATCAAGGAGTAAATTTCCTTTGTGTCAAATATATTCTTCCATCTGGAAAATTGTAATTTTTTTGCATTATCTTGTGAAAGGATGGGTTTGCATTATCTTGTGAAAGGATGTCCCAGCGTCATGTAATCTTTGCAGAATATCTCAATGCAGACCATTGCACTATATCAGAATTGCTGACACCTATTGCCAGTTTTCAAGGCTAGCTTTCAGATAAAAATCAAAGAAAGAACCATGAGACAATCTCATTTTATGAAGTCTTTCTAAATTTGCTACATGACAAAAGTTTGATTTTCTAAAAAGCTTTGATGACTTGCACCAGGAGGTGTAGGACCTAAGGGCTGGGTTATTTTTTTTCATCCTGTATAAGTCTTACTATGAGTACTAAAATAATTTAGAGGGTCAATCCGGGAGTCTTAAATTAAAAAAAAAAAAAAAAAAAGAGCCCCCCCCAAACAAACAAACAAGCAAAGAAAAAAACTCTGGTTTTTTTCTGTGTTCATGTAGTTTTAAAGTGATATTTTTCTTGAATGATTTTTCCTTGTTCTTTTGATTTAACATAATTTTTCAAATTAAAATATTTAAATATTTTTTCAGTCACAGAAAAAATTTAATAAAACCAATATTATTTATAAAAATGTTCCCAACTTTCATAATCAGTATAAAGGGAATATCCTTTATGGCCTGCATCAATGAGATCTGCCCTTCTGAAATAGCTCATTGCATTTTCCATCAGGAAGTTCACTGGAACAAAAAAAGGGTAAAACCCTTTTGGGGACATGAATATGTTTTCAGTAGGCTGGGGGTTTTTTTAGTTAGTGGGTTTTTGGGGGTTTTTTTGATTGTTTTTTTGGGCTTTTTTAATTAGAAAACCTTATTTCCAGCCTTGCTAACTATTAGGATTTAAGTAATGGGAACTTTTCACATTACCTTTGCTTTTCCACATTACCATTGTCTCATTTACAATTGGCAAAAGAAACAAGAGAATAATCAGAACCACAGAGAGTCATCTGCAGTGAAAGGGAAATATTTCAGTTGCAGTACCAAGACATTGATGTCGATTTTTGTTTATCAGAAAATCACATGTACTCCATCGTTCCACAAGGGATTGCCTACAGGGCAAAGGATTGTCAGTAAATTGCAGCTGCTGTTTAGCACTATATTGACTTTCACTTCTCATGTATCTGTGCACAAGTTCTGTGGATTTGTGATGTGCCAGGGCTGTTCTGAAAGCAGAAGCCTCAAACTTGCCCATAGAGTTAGAGAGGATGAATGGGTTCAGCCCCTAGGATGAGACAGGCAACAGGAAAAAGCAACAGAACAGTGCCATAAACTAACCTCAGCTGCTTCAAGCAGTTCCCTTTTATCCTTAAATGAAGGAATTCTGTAATGAAAAGTGGCAGAGGGAATACAGATGAAAGAGTCAGTACTTTGTTATTTCCAGTCAGATGTGTTTTTGATGCTTCTTATGAAAGAAAACCAAGCTACAAAGAAATAGGCACCAAGTAGGGTGAATGTGGGAGTGTGAGGGTGTATGTGTGTGCTGGAGGAATTTTGCAAGAGGAGATCTCAGGCTATTCAAAGCTGGAAAACTTTGAGTGGGGAAATGGACTTTCTCAGCTAAGATAGTTACCTTAAAAAGCTGGAATTATGTAAACTCAGAATTACTCTTTAAATCTCAGTTGCTGTTCTTGGTGCTACTGGAAGTATTTAGAGTCCTGAAGTACTTGTGCTGTCATCAAGGAGTCTCTTATGTAAGGCATGTCTTGTCCAACATCCCATGAAGTACAAACCAATCCTCTAGGAGAACCTTTCTTTGGTTCCTTTGGGTTCTTTGGTTCTTCTCACTCTTCCCAGTACAGAAATAGCAATAGAATCCTTACAGGAAAAAAAAAAAAAGTACCTATGTCCAATTATTTTAATGAAATGGAGTCAAGAAGGCAGAGGGGAGATTACAGGAGTTGAGCTGAAGACTAAAGTAAACATTTGTCTCCTGCTTGAAAACCCACTGCAGCCCTAAGTGTCTATCAAATGACTCGAGTAAGCTCTAGCACTGTCGTTTGCTTCATTTGCTGGCAGGAGCCCAAGCTATATATTTACAGGTTCTGCAAAAATAGAGCTTATGCTGTCCTGTAGTACAATCTCTACAGGGAGGTTATTGTTGTTGCTTAGGGAAAAAACGAAATGGCCGAAAGACTGAAATTAAAATGATCCTCAGCTGTATAAAATTTAAGTCCTGCAATAGTAATTCAAGCAATTCTATTACACACAGCCAGCTTTCTGATAGGCATTATTTGTGGAAATACCTTTCTCATCAAAACCACATTCAGTTATAGCAGAAGCAAGAGAGAAAAGAAACCTTTGTATGAATTTGGTATTGGAGTTGCCAATTTTATAGTAGCTCTCATTCTCCAGGAATGGAAGGCATAATGACTAAACAAAATAAAACCAGTTGAGATGTCTGAAATAGAAAAAGTCCTTTCAGATTATTATGCCTTTAGACAATAATTGCCTCAGATGTTCTGCTAAAAGAAGACATACAGGATAAAGACAGAACTGAACATAATCATCATTCTTTAAAGGACTATTTTAATGGGAGAAAAGTACAGCACAAGAGAGAACAATATCCACTTTCCAAAACCATCAGTGCCAAATTAACCCAAGTTATTAAAGATAGTCTAAAATCCAGGAAGAAGTTCTGTTTTTCTTAGCACATAAAATGAGCTAATCTCAAGTCAAACAGTTTTTATGATCTATGCTGCACACTTCTGTCCTGATTTCTCTCTCTGCTCTTGGTCCAGGCATCTCAAAGAACACCACCACACTTCAAAGGAGCAGAGAATAGTAGTAATTAAAACCCTGTAACACAGCCTCCCAGTGGGTATTGCCTGTCCAAAGCGCCTCTATGATACACAGGTTATTTATTTATTTGCAGTTTTGTAATAATTTTTCCATATTGCCTGAAAAAAAGAGAATTAATCCAGATAACCTAGAGAATGGAGAGTGTCCATCAGTGTATGTTACAAATGCTTTTGTTTCTTGCTTTGCAAATTATAAATTCTTGTGCTCATATAAAACAATTATTTTTAAACTCTAAATATGTTATGCCTATTTGTATTTTTTCAGCCTTTTAAAATCTAACACCTCTGTGTAATGTACAATGTCATGTAAACCGAGTGGTGATGTGCACAGTATTCCATGTTTTAGTGGTTTTTAAACATTATGTCCAAGATACACTATAGAAAAGGAGTTGTCAGCAAAATACTCCTCAGTCCCTGCAGTGTCATTTACATTTCAAAGAGCAGTGTCTCTGATGAACTGAGAAATATCACTGACTGCATTCTCATGAAAATAGGACTTTTATAAAGGAACCTGTGCCTTATGATATATATTGGGTGATGTATCAATATTTATCTCCTTACAATTTTTATTGCAAATTTGTAATGCATGCTAGAATAACAAATTCAATAATGCAGTGGGAATTAGTTTCCCTTCCATCTGAAATTTGTCCTCATAAACAACAAAATGGGTCTGGTAGGCAGAGGGGAGGTGCTTCCAGATTTCACTGTGCCCTCAGGCAGAGCACTGAGACCGGGGCCATTTCCCCACCCCTGCAGCAGCCTGGCTTGCTCCTGCCAGTCCCCAGTGAGCCACAATTCCATTTCTGCTTCCATTGCTTGGGTGGGAGGGAGAGAAATTGACCCTGGCTGTACCAGCAGCACATGAGATCCAAATTCTGACAACAGGAGAAGGAACAAAGTAATGTTTTCTCTTACTTCTCTGCTCTCCTCCCTCACCTCCTTAGGAAAATCAGATTTTTCTTCCTTCAAGTCAAGCGCCAAGGTTGGAATATTCTGTATTTCACTGGTTCCAAACAGTATGTTCCAATTACTTGGCAATTAACAATACAATAAATTTTCAAGAACAATATTTTATTTTTCCATTTTGATTAGGAGTAACCATAATGATAATTTCTCTCTAGATGGAACTAATCAAAAAGTATACAGGCACATAAAACTTCTTGTTGATGAGACCCTCTTAAGAAAGTAATAGCTCCTTACTTTTGTGAATCATTAGCCTTCATTTATTTTCTATTCAGTGACAGGGAAAGGATGATAGAATATGAACTTATTTACATAGGCCTAGAGGAACGCAGTGCTGCAATTTTTAACTTCTTAGTTTGCTTTCCCTCTGTTTATCAGAAGAAGAATAATTAATTTTATGGCATGCTAGTTTTGGCTTGACAAGTGTGTCATTTCAGGAAATAACATTTGAACACAACCTCTTTAGTGGTGTTAGCAAAGTCAAATTTTTTGAAAATAAACTTACATTATCTGTAAGATTAACGCTTGACAGCATTGAGACTATAATGATAATGTTATATACTAATGGTAAAGCATAAATTAAATTGATAAATAATCATTCAGATTGGATTGTATAATATATGAACTATGAATAAGAGCATACAAAGGGCTATATAAATTGGATTTTGTAGGATAGAACATATTTGAGAATAGTGGTTTAATGGTCTGAGACCTCCACATCCATGATCCATTTCATCCTTTCCAAGAAAAAGAGGGAGCATAATGATTGGAGTTTTTCTTTATGTTGATAATAGTTTGCACTTGGATCTTTTTATCTCTGCTTGCAAGCATGCAGTATTGGCTATAACAGCTTTAATAACCATCATATGATTAACAAATCCAATTCAAGATGTGCTGTAAGTTTTGCTTAACTTGAAACCATCCCATAGCTCAGTACTGCAGTGGATGTTTATGAGTTCAGCCAAACATATTCTTTCAGTACTTTCCCAGAAAAGCCACTTAATTTTTTTCTTGTCTCTAAGCACCGAATAATGGTCTACAAATTTTAAAAAAAGAAAGCACAAGTCCTGATGGTCTTCAAGAGACAGAATAAATAGATTATATCTGTTAGAGGAAATATCCACTGTATAGCACACTTGAACTAGTTTGAGGTTTGCATTTGCAGTTCTCACAAAGTGTATTAATTCTAGCAGTCAGCAACATCTGCCAAGGTTACTAGGAAATTTGCTATTTTGAGCACTGAAATCCACAAATTGAAATTCCTTTATTATATTTTTAAAAGCATGTCCAATCTTGCTTGGTTCCCATCCTTTTCTTTACATTACCTATAAAATATTGTCAGGGATTTTTTCCCTGCAAAATGGAATTTGAGTCCTTGTCCAGTTCGTATTACTGCTGAGAGCTGTGATTTATCTACACATTTCCTCCTTTTCAGTCATTTAGCAATAGAGATTTTCTCCATTTTTAGTTCACTAAAATTTGAAGAAACTTGCACACTCTTCTGCACACTGTCATCAGCATGTGGATTCCCTTTGACCACAAAACAGCTCAAAAATACACTTCTTTCTGTCTGCTAAACAAAAAACCAATAGTAAAAGAAATCTTTCATTTTATTACTGCATTTCCATGAACTGCTTCAATCTCCTTATGTGTGCTTTATCAAATCCCATTTCACAGATTGCTAAACAGAATGCTTTTCTGTATCTATTCTTTCAGGTTGATCACTTGTTCCTTTGAATATTTCCTTGATTACATTATTCTTTCATCATGTAGTCTCTGCCTACAGTGCTCCATGGATTGTATCTCTATGTCTCTGTTTTTTCCTATATCTGCACTGTAGTGCTGCTCTTTGCATCATCTTCCCATTTTCTTTGAACGGTTTTTAAGTGGTCTTTATTCTTCTTTATCTTCACCCACTGATTGTTTCATCTTTATTAGCCAAGCATGTACCTCTTCCTACCCTCCCATGTAATCCTCTAATTGCATTTTTTCATGGTGGTTGGGGTGTAAACCCCTTTGGTCAGTGACCTGCCAGTGACCTGCAAGTGCATTTTTAAGCAATTTGGCAGCACTGAAGAAGCCCCAGTCACAACCTGTATGATATCAAATGGTTCAGGGCATATCAGTTTTATGATGATGAATGGAAGTAGCAATTTCTATGTTTCTTGGCATTACAGCAACTGTCACTATATGGAAAGAATATTTCCCTAAGTTTCACCAAACAGACCTATAAACCATAACTATGGCAGTAACTGAGGGAACATAAAACCTCAGCAGCTTTGGAATGGAGCCAATCATAAATACATACAAATGGTCTATTCCTGCTAAGAAAAAAAAGAGCTATTTCACAGTGCTATCAGTCAGATTAATGTACCCCAAAAGTATTAAAACATGACATGCTGAGCAGTTTTGATTTTCTTCTTAGAAACCATATCTGTAGTGTCCAAAATGCTATTGTAGGCATACACTTCAGTAACATGTCAGAAAAGTTATCATATTCAGATATGAAAGATGAACTGAAAATATTTCTCTACTGACATAATAGACCAAATTTGTTCTTAATTTTTTTATTATATGGGGAAAATATGAATAAAGGACTAATATGGGTCTTTTAAAGCCATCAGTATTATGTATTCACTTGTGATGACATAAGAATTTTGTTTGAGTCACATTGACTTACTGGAAAAAATATCTGAATTCTTCCTATGACTGCTTGCAGTGAAGAAAAGTTCATGGTTTTATTGATTCAAGGATTGTTTCTGTTTTCTGTTCAACAGGGTAGATTAGGAGAAAATGGAAGTGTAGCAAGGTATGAATGAGGTTGAGAGCCTGAGGTTAATTTTGTAATTCATGCAAATTGCATTAGGGGAGCCTCTCAAAACCTTTTTCTTTTTATAAAATTTTTATTCTGCACATGGTAAGACCAGTTCTGGTGTTCAGCTGCATCAGGAGGGCTGTGCCATAATGGATGGAGCTGCTCCATTGACACCACAGGCAGGACTGGAGTTATTAGAGGTGTCTGTCTTTGTGAAGGGCTCTTGAGCAAAAGAGCCTTGTGCAGACTGTGGAGATGGATGTCAAAGGGACAAGATCTGAACTTGGAGGTGTTAAAACCTGTCAGGACAAAGCTGTGACAAACATAATCTGTTTTTAACAGGGGTTGGCCTAAATAACCTTTTGTGTTCCTTCAAACCTAAGTTATCCTGTGATTCAACCAGATTTTAAAAACACACGTCCCTAAACAAGTCTATCAGTTGGTAGTTCACATTTACCTATTCATTTCAGGAAAATGCTGCTGTTTTTAAAAGATTGTTTCCTACCGTAAAAAAAAAAAAAAAAAAAAAAAAAACAAAACCAAACAGTCAAATACACACTTGGTGTGAAGTTTTATATCTCCTGTGTTGCAGAGAGTCTGTAGTCCATGCAGAAGGGGTCTGAAAGGGAAGATGCTGAATGTTGCTTGAACCATCAATTCCCATGGACGTGCTGATGGAGTAGTTGGAAGTAGAAGCTGATATCTAGTGATGAGAAAAGAGGGCCAGAGATTTATGATGAAAACAAGAAAACATCAGAGAGCCATTCACTGTCACATCAGGAAAAACAAATGTTGTTCATTACTGAACAGCAGAAAATAAACTGGTGACAGTTGACACGAACCATCCAACTTTTTATTGGTTTTGACTTTGAGGTGCAATGATTGCGAAGATGAAGGAAGTGCTCCAGATGAGGAGCAGTATTTCCTCCATAATATTTAGCTCAGATATGTGGAACAGAGGAGACAGGAGCCCTGCCTTGTGCTCCAGCTCACAGAGTGCTCTGGGCTGGGCTCCACTGGCCCCAGTGCAGCCCAGCTGCATCTACTGCATCATGTGTAGGTGAGTGTGAAGTTTCCTCATTGCTGCAGGGCTATCCAGCTCTGTTTGCCCTCAGGATTTGATCACAGTGATGCAATTCCTGAAGAAAATTCAATGCCTAAAGAAAATGCATCACTGCCATATTCAGCTTCTGCAGCTTGTGTGGGTATTTCCATTAGTTCATCACTATCTGCAGGAGACAATATTAGATGGGTGGGTTTGGACCTACAGTTTTAATTGGGTTGTGGATGGAACCCAAATGGTGGTCATGGCATAAAATTTGGTATGTTTTGGAACTATCACACCATCTGGATTTTCTGCTGTGACTGCTTCATATTAGCCACAGCTGAGATTTGTAAAGGCAATTTTCCAGGAGCTTCCATAGGATAAAGGGAAGAGGAGCCAGTTTCTGTTTAGTATTTCTGCAGAAGTGAGGTTTGGAACTTGTATTTCAGTCCTGGATCCATGATGAGTCATTATAAAGAATGGCAAGATTCAGGAGTTGGATTTAGCAATTCCTTGGCCTCTGAAAAGACATAATTCTCTAAATTTTGCTGAAGTTGTTGACTACAGCATGCACTGAGATGGAAAATTAACATCAGACTGTGATTTTAACTTATGGACAGGATTCCAATAGATCTGACTTGCTCTGTGGGCTTTTTCCCCTGAAGTTTTAGTGCCTTTTTCCCCTTAAATTATAATATTAGTTAATTTCCCATTAGCTTCAGCAGACTTGCCACTGGTATTGAGAGATAGCTTATCTGCTATTTTCCTGTTATTAAAACAATATTTCCACTGTATTTTTGTTCAGCTGCATCTATGTTGGTGTCATGCTGTCTTTGTATTTCTTTTAAAACAACTCTTAAAATATTCAAGGTAATTACCTTTGTCTGATTGGATAATATGGCAATTCAAATATCTGGTACATATTTTTCTTTTTATGTATTATTTTGAAAGATTTTCTTTAGTAATTTTTAGGAAGCTATTCCTATAGATCATTAATATTTTAGTACTAGTAATATTAATTTATGGTGGTTTTGGGGGCAAATCTGTCTGTAAATAGAACTCTGGAATATAGAGTTCATTTTTCAACTGTGCACATATCCCACTATGTCATGAAAGTCCAGAATGTGGCTCTTTAGGACAGTGGTGACATTTATTGGCAGTTGATATTGAGGCAGATTAATTACCTGAAGCACAAGGTTCATAATAATCCTTTATCTGACATTACCTGACATACTATTCTCATCAAAGATCTCTTTCTCCACTGAAGTAATTAAAAGAGGTCAAATTTTCCCAGCTGGAATTTAAATTTATTTCGCCAGTTCCTTCTATTTTAAATATATGTTCACATAGTTTTATGTGATATAATGACATTACCAGTGACCTGATGTATCCAGAAAGCCAGCAGTTAGTGTACAAATAATTCTTTCTATTTAAAATAGAAATCCAAAATAGAAAAATTCATGGTAATGTACTTCAATTGTTTTTGAAATTATGTAGTATTCTTTAAAGCCTGAAATGAGTAATTTCAATTATTTGGATGGAAAAGATATGCTTTTCCAGTAGATTAATGGATATTGAGGGTATTTTTCATCTTTTCTATTTTTATATACCAGGAAGCTGTGGGTTATTTGCAATGAGTTGATTTTCAGAAAGATTACACATACTTATTTCTAATGTTCAGTGGGTATTATGGTATACTTATATAAAATTGGAAACACTAAGGCTAATGCATTGGCCAGAGGAAAATAAGGTACTAAATTAAATGAGCACTTGGTAATGAACTGGAAAATTAAGAATCTGGACTATAAATCATTCCTTTTCCTATGACCCTGAATGTATACACCTTTTCACTAGGCAAACCACAAGGATTGGAATAAGGGCCAAAACAGAATTTAAAATACCTCTGTGTGACACCCACTCAAACCAGCTTTTTTTTGGTGTGTGTAACATTACCATATTTTATTGAACACCTCCACAGAGAAAATCATCATCATCATCATGATTTTAACATTACAGTTAGATTATCGTTGGTAGATTCAGGAATGAATTTGTTTTATGTTTAATCATGTCTATAAGTTGTTATTTCCTTGACCTGCATGTTCATGAGCAGTTTAAAGAGCTTCAGAAAAAAGATTTGCAGTTTGTTCGTAGTTTTCTTATTAGCAGCATATTTTTTCCCTTTGGAGACCTTTTTTGAATTTCTTCGTGAGTTGCAAATCCTACTGGTGTTTTTGAAAGCTCCAGAGAAGATATAAAGATAGACCAAGGTCTTTTGTGAAATCTTATGCATTTCCTAATGCTGAGAGCTACAATTTAGGTTGTAATTACAGAGTCTTTTCTGCAGTGGAGTATTGAATGTGCATGAAACTGCCAGTCCTGTGCACAGCGAATGCTCTTCCATAGCTAAAGCTGCAGCATTTAGAGTTAATTCATGACTCTCAATTTTTCTTCCCTAATGGCATAACCTTTCAGAAGTACCCTCTTTTCATTGCTTTTAGACTTTAAAAGAAAGTTTGCTAACAGAAAATTGGATTTTCAGCATGTTCAATAAAACTAAGACTAAAACTACTCATAGATCCCCTCATTCACTCTTTTTCCCTACTGCTTTATATCTCGTTAAGATTCCCTTGAGTCCACTAAAACACCTAACCAGACAAAGGGAGCAGAAACATCTCATGTATAGGCTTGTCCATGGTAGGAACTGTCTGTGACAGAATTTCACAATGTTACTGAGGTCTAGAATTTTCTCCAGATCATTCCTTTATAGAAGAAATTTTGTTTTGGTGAGGGAAATTGTTATTTAGAAAACCAATGGTCCTTGTGTTAAGATGGGTATATGAAGAGTCAGGCCTGGATTCAAATAACATGAACCTCAAGAGCTGCTTTGAGACAAGCACTGTTCTCTCTGCTCTCTACAAAATGCTGACTTCGCCTGTGGTTTCACACCCAGTGGCTCCAAACTGGTCAAACTGAATGATTTTTCCTTTTTGTGTGCTTCATTGAATTTGAGGTTTGTGGTTTTCCCCCAGGTGAAACCAGTTCTGTGGCAGCTGTGTCTGAGCCCTTTCACCAGGTGGTGGAACAGGAATTCAGATGTCTCCTGTAGCTGGGGACAGAAGGATCCTTCATCTATTACCCAAAAAAATTGCATTAAACAGTTTTTGACATGGGTTGAGCTTAATAGTTTGCTAAAAATCTCTTCATAATTGGTCACAGGTAATGGTAGGAGGACATGGCTGTCCCAAGTACTTGCATTAGTGACAAGACTAATCAGCAAAAGCAAGAAATATTGCATGTGTTGTGAAGGAATACCTTGTCCAGAATTCCCATTTCTTTTTTTGTTTACATCTGCATGAAATAACACTTCTTCCTTGCAAAATACCAAGTTTCTTTTCAGATTATCAGCAGGGATACATTTGCAACTTGCTCATTAATTACCCCAATTATTTCTGGAAGGAAAGTAGTGTAGTGAAAGTTAGGAAGAGTTGGGGGAAGTCAAAAAGAAATTGCTCTATAATTCTTTCTAGCTTTCTTAGGCTTGTGAAGGAAGGCTTGATGAGGCTGTAGAAGAGAGGCTGAATAGCAATATTTACTATCTATTTCTAAATTTATTTATTTTTAGCTTTTTTAGCCTTCATGTGAGCAAAGCATGACTCTTCCTAATTAAGAAATTGTACATGTATTACAGCATTGACAGGATTTGGGGCAAAGATTGAAGCTGCTTTCTGTTGAGTAGGAAAACCCTCAAAGAAAAGATTTACAGCAAAGTCTAAGACAAGAAGATTGTTCTGGGGTGGCTTAGGGGATGGCACTTTAGTGGGGAAAAAAAACCACCAAACCACAAAACTCACAACAGACCTGTATTTTGCACTTGGATGAAGAGAATGGGATTAGAAGTCTAAACTGGGGGAAGATTGGCTGCAGGCAAGGAGGCAGCTGTCTGCCCAAAGCTCTGCAGAATCAGACAAATAATGGGTTATAAACAGCAGAGAACAATAACTGCAGTGGGGAGAGCAAAAATCCATCAGCTTGTGGTGGATGAGCTGGAAGAGCTCACACGAGGTGCAGCGTTTTAGCCTGGCTGTTATTGTTGGGGCAGTCCAGAGGAGTGTACAGAGGAGGATTAGAGAACCATGGCCTGGAAAAGGAAGGGCTGGGTAAGGACTGATCCAAAGGCTTTAGAAACAGCTGCTCTTTATGCCTGTGATGGGCAGGCCAAGGGGAATGATTCTGCCTTGTGGCAAGAAATGTGTTAGAAGAAACCATGCGAAGAGGAAACACCAGCCCAGGCTGCATTTGGAGCTTGTTAGATCCTCACTGCTGAAGGTCTTTAGTAGGTCTGAGCAGGAATTGATAAAGTTTGGTGTGTGAGTGACTGAGGTGCTGAGTGAGCACATCCTGAGAAGGGCAGGTCTGAGCTGCTGCTGGGTTTCTCCACTGAGGAAGGGGAAGGTGCTGGCTGGGGCTGTGTCCCTTGCAGGGCAGCACTGAGTTCCTGCCTGCACACCCAAGGGCAAACAGCAGCAGCTGAGCTGCAGAGATTTCTGTCTCAGTGTAAACACCCCTGCTGATCCTGCCCTGGCACAAAGGCATGAATTACATCAGCTCTACAGGGGCATCTTAACCCTGTTTTACACCAGGATTGCATAAGTAAAACTTTCATTTTGCACTAAATGCTGTCAGATTGTAAACATATCCTAATAAAGCAACTCTTGTACAATGACCCTGGTAGCTGTACACCTTCCCCAGATGCCAATGTCATAACTTTCCAACCAGTAACAAATCCGAAGGGAAAAAAATTGGCTAGAACACAGTGAAAGCCAGAATATGAGATTATTGCTATTAGATTTTGTTTAGAAACCCTTCCATCTCCAGGTAAATTGGTCTGAGACAATGTCTGCGTTTAGATTATCACTTGTGCAAACAGTTCTTTTGCTAAGCTATTATGGTGGGAGATAACAGTACAGATAAGTTCTGTGGGGGAGAAGTCTCCCTCTCAGAACTGAAACTAATTATTTACTTATCTTTCAGTCAGATAATGCTGCAAGAGTTCATACTTGTTTGCTAAAATAGTAATTTGACTTGTCACCTTGTTTCTGAGCTATTAGCTATTTCTAATACTGGGAATAATTTTCAGCATATGACATCTAACCAGAAAAAATTCTGTCACTACAGATATTCCTTGGATGCCTAATTCAGGAAAATATCAAAGATCTTTTAATATCAGAAAATAACCAGAAATATCAAATTTCTTCCTGCTGGAAGAAAATATAAATGCGAGGCCTCTTTAGAAGATAATACAAAGTCAGTATGTACACCCGCTCATAACACACCAAAAATTAAAATTGACGAGAGTATTGGGAAGAAAAAAGAAAAAAAAATAATACCAAATACCACCATTTATCAGATATATACAAAAAACTGTATTTAAGCTCCAGATTAAATGTTTCACCTGTCAGAACTGACAGATATCAGCACATCTGGAATTTGGCATCATCTTTTACAGGTCAAGCACAGGATTTATTCTACTTGCTGCTGTGTTGTCATGTTGAGCATGTTCCACTCACAAAACATTGGCAAGCTTCAGCTTGGAGAAGCCCCTGTGGAATTTATGCAAACACAGCTTTCAGTGGTTTATGGCTCATTTCACTGGGGTGGCAAAAATCATCTGCTGACCCAGAATAACTACCAAGAGATGCTCTAGAAGATGAAGCATTTGGGACTTGTGCTGATAGAATTTTACATCCCTTTAACATCAAAACAGAGTGGTTTTTCCAGCCTTTTTAAAAATAAGCCTCAGTAGTAGTAATAATATTGTAACTAAACCCTACAAAGGTATATATGCACTGGAAACTGTCCCTGTAGGAAGGTACAAATGTCATGAGTTTCTGAGGTCTCTGTCTTTGGCCTCTGCTCCCTGTTTCTTGTTTATAAAATCAGCTTTCCTTATTGCCTGGCAAATCTAAGCCCCGAGTCTCCCAGTGAGCCTGCCAGCTTGTACAATCAGTCTCCAAGCAGGTCTAGCAGGCACAGAAACATCTTTCCCAGAGTGTTTGACAGAGAATTGTGTGCTATAAACTTTCCCAGTCCCTTAAGGGGGCACAAGTGTTTACCAAATCCACGTGAAATTACTTTTCCCCCAAACACACTTTAATAATGAAGCAAAGTCAAGTTCGTTGTAATCAAATACAAAGCAAACCAATTCCCCTGTGCTGGGCAGCAGGTGCTGTGCAGGGAAACAGCAATAGCTACCTGCAGCTTTGGCTTAGCTTCAGGTTGTTTTCTTGGGACTGGGAACTGAACTGCCAGGAGGATCTGCTCAGGTGTAAGAAATGGAACTGATTCTCAGATGATTTGCCTTTCTCAGGCTTCTGTTCCCTTGTTAAAATGCAGTTTGGAGGTAAAGTATTCCTGGGAATCTCAGGAGAGTGAATTTGTCTCTAGGGAATGAGGGTTACTCTGACTCATGATAATAAAATTCAGCAATAAAGTGAGGTTTAACCTGCCTGCTAATGAATTCTCACTCTTGCACTGACAGCACTTGATGTGCAAAGGTATTCTGAATGCCACTTCCAGATGGCAGACTTAAGAAAATCTTAGTATTTACCTGTCCAATGTTAACCCAGTCATACAATACACACTTTATCCTACTTGGGTAGTAACCATTCAGATTTATTGTGTAAAGTTCTCATCAACATACCACTCAAGTGTTAGAGCTTGGAAACAACACAAAACATGTTCACATTAGTAAAAAAATTAATTACTAACTATTGAACAGTGAGGAGGATTTTTCTGTGAATTTTCTATAACTGCAAAATTTATATTGTGTTACCCAGGTTGTTGAATTTAACAGAAAATCCTGCTGTTAGTAAACGAATTTCTTCTTTCTTAGCTTAATAGTGGCTCTCTAAAAAATTAAAATCTAAAGAAGAATTTTGGTTTTGCCAGACACATTGGACAGTGTTGTAAATATTCTTGTGACTGTTTTATGTAGTTCATACATCAGTGTGGTAAAGCTATATACTCTTAACTAGAGTTTACCCTTGGTGTCAAAAACTGCTTAAACTCCAAAGATCAGATTCCCCATATTTTGAGTTTATAGTTTTGAAATTTAGTGAATTATAAAAATGTGACACCTTGTAATTAGTTGCCTGATAAATCCACAATCTGGAAAATACAATTTAATTGAAGCTACAATTTAATCTGGCTCTCCTAAAACAGATCATGAATGTTCTTATTTGCATCCTTGGTTTGACCAAGCTGGGGACTATGGCCTTCTTTCCTTGTTTTTGTCAATGACAGATGGAGAGGAACAGTTCTACCTTTAATCTCCTTTCCATTGCTTTATTCTTCTGTTTTGCTGTCATTCTGCTGTGGGAATCTGAGAGGAGTGGGTATTTTCTTAACAAGAGTGAATCAACAGCGCTTTTGTCTGGTTCAGTGTGTCAGGTCAGTGAAGAAGGCAGAAGGGGGGAGGATAGAACAAAAGAAATTTCAAATTGAAACTCTCAAGTGCAAAGAAATAATTTTAAAAAATTCTTGTACAGGAAGAAATAGACTAACTTAATACATAGCAGCAGCACCAACTGGGCATGGAGAACTCATAGCCATATTTCTGCAAGACAACTGTTGTATTCTCATATCCTAACAGAGTCAATTTAACCACAGACATTTAAAACATGATTAAATGCCACTTCAGTGGTGACATGATTTATCACTGAGCATGTACTACAGGGACTGAATACTCCAAAGTGACACCTTCACTTCTGTCTCTCTCTTGCATGGAAGGAATACACTGCAGTTTTACAAGATGTAAGTGTATCTAGGTACAGGAGTGCTTAGAAATGTACTTTTACGTGCCTATACATTTTCTAGCATTTTTAACACTGATCAGGGCTTATGTATATGAAGGAAATTAGTGTAGAGGCTTCTACCTTTTTTAGCCACTGATTGAAAATCAGATAATGATGTCCTGTATTGTAGTGCTTTCCCAGTTTATCTCTTGCAGTTGTGGTTTCAGAAAATTCCTGACTAAAAGCTTTTCAAAAACTCTATTTTCAAGCAGTTATTTATTAATGTTTCCAATTATATTGCATCCTCAGTTTTAGCTGGGCGAGAAGGGGAAAAAATATGGATGGCGACTGAAATGAAGTCTTCTTTCTAATTACATAGTTCTAGAAATGAAAATTATTTGTTATGTTGTGACTTTAGTCTTCATTTCAGTTTGAATAAACCTCACACAGATTGCCTGTACTATTCTAACTGGTGTTATCTAGAAGAAATGTATTTGAAGGACTAAATATGTGCATACAGGAGATCTAATACAATAATAAGAAAATAAAATTTAATAACTCATTGCAGCTGTCTGCCATCACATTTTTTTGCCACAAGCAATTTGTAAAAAAGCAGTTGAATTTAAATATATATTCCAGGAGATAAATTTTCAACACTTTGTGAGTGGTTTTACAGCTTGGTAAGGAAAACCTTTATTTTGGATATGAACCCTATTCCACGTGAGCTGTAGTCTGAATAACTGTGAACATTTCAAAATGAATCAATTCCAATTCCATTACTTCCCTTTCCTCATTAAAATCTTTACATCTTGCTTCAGACCAAGACAGATATTTTGGCAAGTTTAAAGAAAGAAGGCCAGAGGATGAAAAAGAATTTTTGTTCTTCTTAAAATTGTCTTGCTAAGTAAATATTGATCAGATGCTGCAAAGCCCTGTGGCTGAATTCATTCCATTTGAGGAGGAGGGAGGAGGGAAGAACTGCCTCAGGCTACTGTAACTTACAAAACTATGATGAGCAAAATAGGGATGTACTGATACTTTCAGCTGGGATGCTGGTACAAAAAAAAAGAGGAGTTCTGAGCAAAGTCCTTTGAACACATAAAAATCTCTCTCCTTCTTGCAGGGTTATTGATTAGGCCTACTGCAGTGGCAGATGAAGGCTGCAGGGGAAAAAGCAACTCCTCAGGCAGATCTGCTGACATTATTGGCTCTAAAAGAGACAAAGCTTCTCAGTGGTCGTGGTGGGAGGGCTGAGCAAGACCTGAGTGCCTCGTTGTGTCTTCTTAGTTCTCTTACTGCACATTTTAAAAATATGTAACAGCTTATCAAATCTCTTGTCATACCCCATAGAGCTTTAGCACATCAAAGAGCTGGTTTCCAACAGAAGCTCTGAGCTCTGCCAGGCTGGGATTGCTACCAGCAGCTTATGGAAAAGGCTGGTTCAATCACTGCTCTCCCTGAGGCAGAGCAGAGGTCAGCTCTTGCCACAGAGCTGGGGACGGGGATGGCTCAGGGACCACAGGGACACGGGGAAAAAGCAGCCCTGGAATCCCCAGCACATGGAGAGGCTGACCTTGGAGGCAGGAATGGAAAAGTTGTGCTCTGGGTACATGCAACGTTTCCTTGTTCCAGTGTTAGTCTAAAGGGATTTCCTATGATACCATCAGAGAGGAGGCACGTGGAAATAAGTCTGTGAAACTGTAATTGTTCATAGCCCTACTTATTCATCCCTCATTCATCTTAGTGTAAACAATCAGAATTCCCTGAATGCTATGAAATTTTGCCTGAAATACTTCGCTGTTTCTATGTCAATGTAATTGTCTGCTTCCATGCCCCTTTTTCCACGCCTCAGTGTGTAATTTTGGTCCCACTTTTGCAAAAGACAGGATTCTCAGGTGCTGAAGTTTCTATTGCTCACTGTGGTACCTCTCTGAGGTTTATCTGCTCAAGGTCAAGCACAGATTCTCTCTAAGTAGCCTCCAAATATCCTGGACAGTTCACAAGTTCATCAGCAAAGTCTGAGTTTCATTTCCTCCTAAGGCAGGAGCGTGCTGGCATTCATCACCATTGGCTTTGGAGGAATTTGGAACTCCTGAGTGCTAAAAAGTAATATTCCCTGCATCTCTTCCAAATTGATGTGGTTAAATTCAGAAGCTTATTATGTACAATAAACTGCAAAACTAATCTGCAGCTTAATATTGAGTTACAGACAAGGAAATCAGCTTTGCTTAAACACAACAGCACAAGCTTCAGGCATCTGTTATGTCTAACAAGAAATTAAAGGGTTTAGCTTTTTCTGTTGTATATTAGTATTCTATCTTTTTCCATTTTTCTTCTTATTCTTATTGACACAGTTTTTAAAAAATAAGGCATTCATTTATGTCTTAGAACAAATATATGTTGTTCAGAATTTGATTATTTTTTACACCAATATTATCTTGCCAGGGAAATATGCTACATTCCTACTGGATTTAAAGGATGGGTTTATTTCCAGCATCCTGATCTGGTTTGATTTGTGATTTCTTAATGCTGACCAAGTTTATTTGCTTGATCAAAACCCAAACATCTTCTTTGCTGGTTAACTGTTGCTCTGTAGCACAAATTTCATTTTAAAAGGTTCAAAAGTTCATTAGGAAAATCTTGCTCTTTGCTCACTGCAAAAGGCATCACCACGTTGGGGATGGGAATAGAAAAGCACTTCACTTGTACAAGTCCATGCCACCAAATTATAACAGCTAATGAGTTAACACATTTGTGCTGATTTACACTGATGTTTTCTATTTTACGTATCTATATTAACATATGTATATTTATTTTTCTTAAACACTAAGATTTTAACTTAGGAGGCTTTTTGACTTCAAGTTTCTCCTAAAATCAGGAAGTCTTGTGAAAAGGATGTCTGATTCAGTTTTTGATGTTCTGAAGATGTTTAAGCTTTCAAAGTTTTAAAATAATATATTTTTCCTATGCTAAACATTTCCATATTTTAAATTATTCCTTAATCTGCTAATGACATTCAAGTTGTCTGGAATTCTCTGTAACACAGTAGCAACAGTAAGAGAACATCCATACTAAATACAATTTGTAAGCGCATAAGTAAAAATAATTAAATAAGCTGGAGTTTATTGCACACAAACTACTGTTACCTGTGAAAATCTTCCATTTTTCCCCCATGACTTGAAAAAGAATATTCATACTATATTCTAGTATGAATATAGAAAATTGCTTTCCAATCATAATTTTTTTGGTGACTTGTGCTTCCCTTTTTGCCATCCTCCTTTGAAATTCCAGCATAGCCTCGAAAATCAGCAGCAGTGTCCCAGTGCTGCCTCTCGTTGTCTCTGGGTTCATTTGGCTCCTGACCAGGTGCTCTCTTTTATAGCAAATCAGCTCTGACTTTAAGGGAAGATGATTTCATCACGATGACACATTCCAAGTTTGCATGGACTTGGCATTTTCAAGTTGTGGGGTTTTTTTCTATTCTTTCTTCAGTTTTGGAAGGTGCATTGCCATTGCTCACTGTGTTCTCAGAAACACAGCTGATGATAGCTGCTTTTTTGGGTTTGATAATGGATTTCTCAATTCAATCAATGGATCATCTACATGGAAAAAAGCAATAGCACTAAATGTGTATCCCAGGAATTTCATCTATCTGTAATCTTCATGCTAAACTAGATTTTTTGAAAAGAAACATTATTTTGGTTGAGTTCCTGTACTTCATAAAACCTGTGATCAATAGCTAATAAATAAGTAATGACGCAGTATCAGATTAACTCCAAAGAAGGATTAGTACTAGGAATAATGTCTGCAGTAAATAATCACTTTTAATTAGAAAAGAAACCGGTCTGAATTTGACCTCATGGAAACTGTAAAGTCCTAGGCAACAGATTTCTGACAATCTAAACATGAGACCTGAATAATCCACAGGAATCAATAAAAGTTATTGTCAAGAAAGATGTGGAATGGTGAGCAAACATTGGTTATTACACAGAATATTAATAACTTCAGAAATTTCTCCAAGACAGAAACATTAAGCTTATTTTGACAGTACTACAAGCATTTATTATGTATTTCAAGTTTTACAAAAAAATCTGAGTTTGGATGTGGGTTTGGGCCACCACACCTCCCTCAAGCCTCCTTCTGTTGAAGAAATGTAGAATCTTCTTTGGGAAAAAAGAAACAGATTAAAATGAGGCAAGTTACTCTTCTTTTTCTTTCATAATTACTAGAAATTATTATATACTTAAATATCAATTCCATTCTTTCCTGATAAGAGTTTTAAAAATGCAGGTTATTTATAACTTTTCCAATCAAGTTTTAAATTTCCTCTGACTAGAGCCCTGAGAGTGATTATCTTTTGTTTCACTGCATTAGCTTGCTTCTGTTAAAGAAGCACTTTCTGGTGCCCTTGAACCATCAGGCACTCCCATCACTCTTCCTGACTGCATGGGAACAGCAGAGCTCCTTGGCTCCTTTATTTTAAACACCATTTAGACAGCACAATATACAACTTGTTTTCAGCTGTTATCTGATAGAACACATACAGTAATCCCCAAGGCTGGCATCCATGTACATTTTTTATCACTCTGAGGCTCAGCATATCAGTATTTTCTGATTGCCTTATTTTTAAGCTAAATTCAGCAAGAAATGTTCCCTGAAGATCTGAATTGTGCAGGAAGGTATTGCTTTGTTATGACAACCAAGCATCCCTTCTCACCCACATGATCCTGTCTCATTTCACATTATTGCTTTTTTTGCCTATTCTCCTCTCTTTTGAAATATATAGTAAAGTTTAATATCCAGTATAAAAAAATCTTTATTTCCCTGTTTCCATTGCTTTACACTCTGTGTGCTGCACACACTGGCCCCTTTCCATCATCTGCAAACACAACAAAAAAGATTCTCTCGTAAATGTTAAAATTATTGTCTCACATAGGATGGGGCTCAGCTCTGGGTCACAGAGTGACCTTCCTGGCAGTGTCACTTAGAGTCACCTGCTCACCTGGGACTGCATTCTCAGCACAGAGCCACTGATGTTTGCACCAGAAAACACTGGGTCATGAGCGTGCTAATAACCCATCATCTAAATGTTTCATAAAAGTAGAAGAATCAAGATGGTTCGGGCTCATAATTTCCAAGCTGGGTTTGCAGCCACACAATTCAGTATTTTTTCTAAGCTTTGGGGAAGGGTTTGATGCTTGTTTATGGTGCTTGTGCTGGTTCTCAAAGCAACCATAGAAATTTGGGAGCTGGATAGTGTGAAGACATTGTAAATCTGCTGAGTTTCATAGTTTTGAATCATTTTAACTGAAAGAGAAATCTAGAGATTAATATTTTCCTTTCTTCAGAAGAAGATATCCTTGAGGCTATGCAGCGAACTGAACAAACTTATCATTACCATGTACTGAGCCATGATATAACAGGAATATCCTTAGGCTTAGAGAAATAGTTCTAGAAATGCATCACTAGACATTATATTGGAAAGCACACATTATAATATTCATTACAGTAGTCGAATGTGAACTGCATGTTATTGTAAAAGAAAATCCAATTTGCTGCCTACTGCCTTCAATTTGGTTTTGAGAAGTACTCAATCTTCTGCTATGTTTTGTGTTCTGCATTTATCTTCCTGGGCATGTTCTGTAATGTCTGCTTAGGGCAAAAGCAATAATCTTTTCATTTAATTTAGTGAAAAATCTCATGTATTCACTAGGCTTACCAGGTACAACAATATGAAAACAAATCCCACTTGCTAAAGATCCATTTGACAATATGAAATAGATTCTGACTTTTTAATTTGGGCATAAAACTGCAGAGGGCATATAAGGGATGCAGATTTATGGAGCTGTACCCTTTATTTATGAGTGGTTGCAAGAGAATGATATGCAAAAGCCCATTTTATTTTACCAGTGACAGATGAACTTGAGATGGTCAAAAAATAATTTTATTTGACCCTTGCAGAACAACTCTGAAAAATATTAAACTTATTTGGCTTTGTTAAAAATCTGAGAACTTGAGTTTGTTTACCTCACTTTCTGCAATGAATGTTTCTTCAGAGTGGGCAGAGTTTTAATTACATTGAAGTTGTCTCCTTTGTAATTTAGCTCACTGCAAATCGTGGGAAGGTGAGAGAGCAGAATTTTAGTGCAAATTCAACCAAAACAGCATTTCTGTTGAACTGTCCTTGAAACAATACTGTGTGAACAAAGAGAAACCTTGCCAAAATTTTAATTGTTTTAACCTGAGGTTTGGTTTGCTGTGGTTTTTTTCTGAATTTGTACAAAAATGTTAAAGAACATGTTTTATCTTGCTCATGGTAGCTTGAAGTTTGGCAAAACTACATCCCTAATTTTCTTATTAGCTTTACCTCAGAAGGAAGCTTGATTTTTTGAATAAGTTTCTCAGTTTGCCTAACCAAAAAACACCGCCAGTGCTTTGCTCCCCCAATTCATGTATCTCATGTTTTAGAAAATAATGTTTGTAAAAATTTTTGCTATGAAGCTCACAGAATCTGTTAAGCTTACCACACTGATCTAGAAAGCCATTTTCAGCCCAATTTCTCCCCCTCCTTCTGGAAATAAACAGAGAAATAAAAGGATATTAAAGTTTGTCCTATATAGTGCTGTTAAACCCAATGTCTTATCCCTTCAAAAAGCAAGCAGCAGCATCTTTCCTGTTCCCTCATTTATAATGAGGAATAGCTGAAGGGAGACACAGCTGGATTCATTATTTTTTCCAGGAATAAGCATCAGTCTGAATACTAGGAGCTATAACATGGCCTTATGTATTAGGGACTGCTTCCAGTGATGGCTGAAAAATGACAATTATTTCTTATCTCCTCAAACTGGAAGGAGGCAACATAGCCTCAAGCAAAAACAACCACAGACACATGGTTTGTGGAGGAGTTTCTGTAGAATTAAATATTGCCAGAGCAAATTTCATACTTCTCAGACCTCTGAGTTTACATTTTGAGGTGGCCAAATACATCTTTAAAGTTTAGTAGAGTTTTGTTCCATAGCCAGAAATGTATTTAATTCTTCAGAACCAAATGCTGCAGGTGCTGGCTCAGTAAAATTCCTTCAGACCCCCAAAATGCTGTAGGATTTGACCATCTGGAGGCTGGTCAGCAACATATCAGAATTTTGATGTACCTGATACAAATGTCTGCTCTCTCTTATACACTTGTGAGCAACTTTATGTTTTTCACTAAGGCATCCAGACCCTGTGGGTATGGGTGTGATTTTAGAAACTGTGGTGCCACAAATGCTCTAGAGCTCAGCTCTCAGTCACTGCATTTACAACTGATTTCAAGTGTTTCTGCATCACCTGAAGATGGCTGAAATTTAGCCAGCAACTTCAGAACTGTGATTCTGCGAATCCCACCAGCTTGCTGCATTACCCCAGAGTTAACCTGACTCTCTTTTGGCATAAGACATTCTGTGGAGTCCTAGAATTCAATTTTTGGTATGTCCCAAGCTACCTCAGTTGTGACAAAGCTGAACATCTTGTGACTGAGTCTGATTTGTCTGATCCAGAAAAAAGCCCAACCATGTTTTGTGTCATTTAAAACACTGAGAGGTTCAAAATTTAGGATGTCTTTCAGAGCAGATTTGCAGAATTCAGTACAGTATCATCACTGAGAATATTGATGAGATCAACCATTAACCTGGGGAGGAAATCCATAAACACTCAGTGCTGCCTTTCCCTCCTCCTCCCTTCCACACATCCTTACATGAAATCTTCCTTGAATGTGCTGGCATGGGTGACTTTCTCACCTATCCCAGTGCTGCTGATGCCCTTGTGTGAAAATAAGTCAGGAGAAAGGGTGCCAGGACCAGAGCACACTGCAGCAGTGCCTCTGAGAGATGCAGACTGAAGAAGGTATTTTTGTATCCCCCTGGGCAGAGGCGAGCATACAAGTTTAGACTTCTGCATGTTCTAAAAGTGCTGTGATATTTTTGCTCTTTAAGAGCATCATTTCTTCCACAGCTTTATGGTTTTAAGTTTGCTGCTTCACTTTGAAGTCTAAATGATTTCATTTTCCTAGAAATTATTCAATCTCTTTTTTTGCATAAAGCTCTTAATCCTTAGCCAATCTGGAAATGCACAAGAACTTCAAAACACACTCCTTGGTGATTTAGCCTTGTATGTCTTCATTCTTCATCAGCCTATTAACAATCCTCCTCTCATCTGCTCACTTCCTGCTCTCTTTGCTCTAAGCTTTTGCCACAGAGAGCCTCTGACAGTAATCAGTAAGTTTCATAAACTGCAATTGTGCCAGATAATTAAATAAGAACTCTATTTCAAATCAATTTAAATCCATATGGCTTTCAGAAATGACAGTTGCTACTCTGTAAAACCAGTGAATAAAACCCTTTTGAATACTTAAATCAATCCCAAATTTGTTTCATCTTTATCTTCAGAAAGCAATTCCTGCAAATGTCAATACTGCCCTAATAGATTGGGTGATGATATCTTGTATATGTTTGGTCCAGAACTGCCTTGGATCAGGTCAATTAAGTGATTGTAATTGTTGCTTTTCAACACAGCACAGATAGAGGCTGCTGCTTTAGCTAAGGAATATATTTCTAGCAGTGCTGAAGGATTGCTATGGACATAACTGGATTTCTCTCATTTATTGTGCATTGTAGATACAGCACCTACCATGAGTTTATCAGCTAACAACCAATAATGCTGTATGGCTGTATAGAATGGATGTTTTTGTATGGTTGAGGAGATGTTTTTGATGGTTTTTTTATTGTTTTGTGTTCTCTAGGATCAGGCCCTTATTTTTAATGAAAGATTCTGTGCTGCACAAATTCACAGGCAGAAGTAATCCTTTGCTCTTAATCAAAGCCAGTGAGTGGAAAGAAATAATACAACAGCAGGTTACAGAGTAAATCACTGGCATAACAGAAACCATCTCTGCTGAGTCCCATCTGAGCAGCCCTATGCAGCAGAGCATCTTCAATAGACTAAATTGCTTCATATCTTTTTACATCTGAGACTCTGCTGTTGTCAGTGTATGAACACCAAATATGTTTCACATTTTCACAATGTTTGCATTAAAATAACAGCTAACATATGTTCCTGAATCATCTTTGTTTTATTACCTCTAGTCATGTGAAATCCTGACTATAAAAGCAACTGTCTATATGTGTCTGGTGATAATGGTCATCCATCCCAGTGGGTTTTGTATTAGTAATAAAGAAGAAAAGACAGGAATTAGCAGGGGTCATTGCTGTTTGTAGCCAACTACTTGTCTGGCTTCAGGGGTCTGGATGATTTTCAGTTATTGAACAATAGCAATGCAAATTACTCAAATTAATAGAAAATACATATTATTTTTACCTTGTTCAAAACCTGCAGCTGGCAGAGACAGTTAATTAGCCTGGAGTTTGAAAGCAAAGCACCAGTAGGGCCCTGACTGAAGTGATTAGCTGGGCCTGTAATATGCTTTTAGTAGGAATCACACTTAAATCCAAATTTTCATTTCCAGGTAGTATCATAACGTGCCTGTGCTTTTAGTGAGAACTGAAAATGTCACGAATTGCATTGCTTCCCAGGTGAAATCATCATTACAGAGGGATTTGAAGCACAGCTGTCTGAGGCTTGTTCACAATGTCTGGTGGGCTCTGCAGCTCTCCCAGCTCAAACTGCTGCTGCTGAGTGCACAGGCAGGGCTGCAGGAGGGCTTCATTAGAAAAATTAACAAAACAACAATCACTGATGGTACAAAAGTGTCTGGATAAATAAATCTGAAACCTCAGGTCATAGTGGCAAAAGAACCAACAGTCTAAAAGCAGAGGAATGTAGAAGGCAAGGAAAGATAATTTGGCTGTGTTGTGTTGGGATCTTTAGTACAAAGGAGATATACACAAATGGAAAAAAAAGCTTTCAAAGGCTATCAAAACCCTCTGGGTTAAAAAATCAGTCAAGATAAAATGCTGAGTGCATTGATATTTACTAGGAGTAAGGAAAGGAAGAGGATCTACAAATACATTAGGTGAAAAAGAGAAGAGTGAAATTGGGCAGGGTCTCAATTAATCAGGGTGTAAATGCAAGGGAGGAGGAACTCTAAGCCCCTTTCTGTCTTTGCAAAAAGGTTAGCAATGACCAGATACTTATGAGTCTAATAAGGCTGTAAGAAACAGCCAAGTCGATTTAGAGAGAACTAATAGCATCCAAGTGATTTGATTTTCCTCTGATGGAAAGCTCAGGCTCTGAGGAGAAGCAGTCAATGTGCTGAACTGGAAATTTGGAGAAGGCTTAGAATCCTCTTCATTGCCATGTTCATGAGCAATTGATGGAAATACAGGCAGGAGAAAATGCTCTTAAGGTGTAATGGAACAGTCAGTTTGGGAAACTCTAATTGAACATCAATTGCCTATAGATCTTTCAAGTTTCTGGAAGGTCTTTTCATTTTAACATATTTTCCTTTTTTCCCCTTCTCTTTTTCTTTTGCCAGAGAGTTATGTAAGATTAAATAATTGTGGTTTAGGAACAGCTTTCTTTACATTTATTTTCTTTGCCAGTAAGTAAAATTTTCCTAAGGTTTGAAATGCTCAGCACAGTGACTGGAAAGATAAAGAAATTTTATATTCTCTTTGTTCAGTATCAAGGGAGAGGAAAACCAGGGTTTCCCTACATAAGTTTATGGGATCTTAGGCTTGTGGGTTTGGAGGGTTTTTTTAAAGTATATTAAATTTATCAAATTTATTCTTTTCCTTCTAAATAATATGATGTAAAGTATTTAGTTTCTTATTTCCTTTCCAATAAACAGATTAGAGGAAGCCAGATCAGTGGGTAAAGAAAGTTGACGTTGATTTGTTGTTCCAACAAAATGGGCTGAAGGGGAGTTGATGCACAGCTCAGAGCAGCAGGAGGGGTTCTGTTAATCTACATGTCACTCAGGAAAAGAAGTTCCCATGTAGAAATTTTCCCTTTACATGATTTGTGTTAGTATTCCTGTCAACACACATAGCTGCTGAATAAGAGAGAGTAACAAGCCTATGGCCACAGTGAGCTTTTTGTTCCTTATTTCTGAGCTTCTCATATCCATGATTAATAATTTGTCAGAAGGCTCAAATTCTAGACTCAGAATGCTAAATACATTAGCAATCAGAGCTCTGCAAAATAACACTGTAAACAGAATAGCCAAGGAACTTTCAGATATCCTCTAAAATACAAAGACCCTCTGAAGGAGGAGAGGACAAAGTGATGTAGGACAGAGGGAAAAAGAAATGTCTGTGTCAAGAGATAAAGTTTTGAGTGAAAATAATAAATTCTCTAAGTTGTAGTTTCCTTTGAAAATGACAACTTAGGAATAATTAAAAACTACCAAAAGTTGTAGAACAAATATCAGCATCCACTGATACTGAGGAATTCTGTAAATCCGCATTTTTCAAAATTTTTATTTATTAAACAGTTGTAAATCTTTACAGGGAAAAAAAAAGCCAACCACTCAACAGGGCCAGTGTTACTGAAATGGTTTCAGTTACAAAGAAAATTATACTAAACTTTGGATAATCACTCTTGCTTTTATTTGCCTTATTGGTTGTTAATTTCTTTGGGAAGAAATGGGAACACATGCATCTTTTCTATTTTTTCTCTCTTTTTTTTCTTAGAGGGATGGGTATGTGTTAGATGCTTCACAGCCACCATCTGATCTATTAAAGCTCCCATGACCACAGGACACGACAGAGAAACATTGCTGACACCTTGATGCAGTAACTTCTACATCTGGTGCTTCTCTCATTTAGATGTGGACTCCTAGCCCTGTTGTACACCAGTTGAAAAAAACCGAAAAGCTAAAATATAAAAATAGAACAGATAACAAATAAGAATGAGTCTTTGAGACTTAGCTGAAGAAACATTTGAGCTAGTCCTGGCCCTATAGCTTTTCCCCCTTTGTCCTGTTGGTGAGGTATTCAGGGAATTTTTTTACTTGGTTTATTTTCAAATTAAAGAAATCACAGCTGCCAATGGTTTCTTGGTTGGTAGTTTTGTTTTTTGAACAGATTCAGGTTAGATTTGGACGTTTTCTGAATTCCCTTGGATGAAGGAAAGATGGGTGGAGGTTCAGATCCATGCAGTGGGTACCTCTTGCTTGGGCTTCTGGGGAGAGCTAAAGCATCTTTCTGATTTTTGCAGGAGATCCTGCAGTGCTGATTATAGTCCCATCTCTGGGAGAGCAGCTGTGATGTGCCAGCACACTGTGAATCTGAAAGAGGGTGTGGAGAGCCCTCCCTCCTACTGAGAGCCTCCATAAAAATAACTTGACCTCAGGGGATTTACCCAGCAGGCCTTGGGGAAAATGAGCAGAGTCACCAATTATTAATGTGAGGATGTCAAGTGTATCATTGTACATCAATGTAGTTGCTATTGCTGCACTCAAGGCAAGACAGAAAGGAAAATTAAGAGAAAAATCCCTTTCCGTTTACTTCAGCTTTACTGCCCACATTAGAAAAACAAAAACAAACAAAAAACAGTTTATGATATCCTTGTAATGTCATGTAACCTAAATGCTGATGCTTCTTTCAAAGGTTTGATCCTTGTGTAGAGCGTAAAAGAAAAATCTTCTACTGTTTCTACAGCTCAAATTGCTTCATCCTACTTTTCTTAGACCTTTATAAATGCTATGATTGATTTAATATGTGTGGTGCATTATAAGAGTATTTAGTATGCAGTACTGCAAAAAGATATAAACTCTTTTCTGTGAACTTTAATAATACTCTTCACATTAATATTTTCATATGCATGCACAGGTAATACATCTGTCTGATGCAAAGTGCGATATCAGCATGATTGAATGTTGCCTTTACCAGTAAATGCAGAGATTGGGAACTTACTGGAAAGAAGTCATGGAAAGTTTAGAGACTGAATTCCAACAGGATTTAAAAATGGAAGTTCTTAATAAATCATTCTGCATTTAAATGAAAATACTTTTGCACATATTTGTGTGTAGCCACAGATGTATTAAGGACCTGCTCTGGGCTGTCTGAGAAAGGGAATTCTGTTTGTTCTGGATGACTTGTTTAGGTACCAAAGAAAGGTATTTCAAGAGAGCTAAGACTCAAAATATAGTCTTTGCAACCACTGACATCAACTGCAATATAATCTGTAAGTAAAAGAAGCAGCACTAGTTTAGATTGCTCACCAATGTTTTCATTTCTCTGGAGGATTTTCCATGTATGTGTCTGCAGTTCTTGAAACTGTTGGCTAATTACAGATGGCTTTAACAGAAGGAAGTTCCCTCAGTGTCCTGAGTTAATCTCAGCAGCATCTGAGCAGCTGATCAGTCAGAGGAGAGAGGCCCTGGCAGTGCCTTCCCTGGGGGAATGGATGAATGTCTACACCAATTCTTACCAGAGACCAGAAAGGAAGAGAATGTTTCTTAAAATGCCCCACTGGAGGACAGCCCTCAGTCAGAGCCAAAGCATTTAACCATACAACACATGTCTGAAAGAAACCAGGCTGGGAAATGGAGTTTGTTGAATTTATTTTGTGTGTTGGATTCTTTGATTTCTGCTTGTGCTTTATGGAAATCACTTTAGTTTCTGTGCTATATATGACAGAAGGTCAGATGTGCACTTTTTTACTGCCTCCACAAAAGTGTGTATTTTGAATGGGCGTAAAACCATGAATTTTTGTTTCTTTGTTTTTCCCTGTGGCAAATTATTATGAGGAATTTCTCAAAAAGAAAAAGAAAGCAGGTGAAGTACCTATTTTGTGAGAGTTTACAAGTAGAGAGGCATGCTGATCATCAGGTGTAGATAGAGTTTATGAGGTCAGTAACAGGCAAAAATATTCTTAGTGCTCGATTATGTTCTAAGTTCTAGATAAATTTCTTGCAGTATTTGTGTGAATTGATGCATGTTCTCTGGGAAGAAAGAAGAGCAGTAAAATTGAGAGCAGCAAAACCTGACATGTGGACATTATTTGTAGAAATTGCTTGTTTTACATCCAGTTCTGGACATCTAGTGTGGAAGATGTAAATATTCATTTGAGGGTCATCCCTTCAAAGTGATTTTAGTGGGCAATAGGAGCTACTTGGTAACTACTGCAGAGCTGATTTCACTGATTATATAAATAGAAATGTCCACCAGGTAATCTCTGGTTTTAATTGAAATTCTATGTCCTGGCAGTAATGCTGAAAAAACATTTGAATCCATCTAAGTTGTGACTAGTTGGGGCGTTTGCAGCAGCTAGAGATTTGTTGGGAAAGTCAGGGCTACTTCCAAGATTTGTTCCATGATAGGCTTCCTGTCAAGAGAGAGGGATGATGGCACAGGACATCTGGGTGGGGTGGCCAGCACAGTCCCCCTGAGCTGCTGAGCTGAGGTGCTCCAGGGCTAATGTATGCTGAGACTGCTGCACACAACCTGCCAAATCCTTACAAATACCCCTTGAATTTCATGAATTTCAATAAAAGAAATGCAAAGATCTGCATAGCCTCATGGACTAAGAAGGGATTGTTTTCTATGAATGATAAGGAAGGCTTGTAGTTACTTTTGTATCTTTTATTCAGCTCTGAAAATAATCTGTGTTTGAAACACTGTGTTATACCAGGCTGCTGACTCTTCTGCATTCCTTGAGTTCTCTCTCAGCTTTCAAAGCTGCTATCCCATTCCCATCTCGTCTGACTGAAATGTCATCAGCTTCATTTTGTCTCATTTTTACCTCCTAGCAAAGGGTTTGAAGTTCACACCAAGTATATTTTATATTCATAACCTTACTCAGCTTTAGGGTGTATGACCTGTCATGGCAAAAAATACTTTTTTTGTCTTTATATCCAGCGGGGTTGCTTCACTTTGTTCTCCTATTAAGGATTTTGGACTCCAGCCATGTGTGAGCCCTGGGATGCTGTGGAGGGATGGACATTTGGGTTGCTGCTGTCCCGGCTGTCCCTCACACCCTGACCAGGACAGGCCACAGTCACAGGCGTTGACTCAGGGACTCAAGTGGTTTCCAGGCTGATGCCTCTGAATCCTTACCTGACTTTAAGAGCTATGAAAGATAACTTTAAAAACTACTCAAAATAATTAATTCTGCTTATTATGGGATCTCACTTGTACAGGAAATTTTTTTATAATCGTTGAACTGAGACAAAGGTTCAAGCTCCTATCAAATACATTGAATAAAAGATTTTAAATCATAGCTAGGTATAATGAGACTAATTTTCATGTGCTTCTGCTTTGAATAAATAATTTCACTGTGGTTTGTGATTGAATTATTTTCTTAGGTTAGGAAAAAACAATGGCTTTGTCAATAAACTGTCAGCAGTTGAATCTTACTCATCAAAAGCTCCATCATTTTGAGAAAGCTGAACTCTTAAGCTTTGAATAAGCTTTCCAAAAGGCTGAAGGTTTTCACCTATGAATAATATTGTATCCAGGGAAAAAAATTCTCAGCTGCCCCTTGAAATATCATTCCTTCTTTTTTTAAACTGTATAAAGACTCAGATTTCTATAAGTGAACTTGCATTTCTCTTTTAAAGAGTTTTTGACTAAATTTTTCTGAAAACAAATATTTTTGTCAGTGACCTTGGAATGGGCAGTGCTGTGGTGCTATTTAATGTTATTGGAGATTTAAGGTAGAATGATCAAGAATAATGACAGAAAGATTTCCTAAGACTGGTGACTGGGCACTAAAATGGTGAAATTCAATGTAGATAAATGAGAATTAACACAGAGGAAGAAAACTGCTTGAGCTCAACATATAAAATTATGATCTCTGGGAATGCTTATGGTCAAAAGCAAGCCCTTGGGATGGTTACAGGTAGTGCTGGTGAAAAGCATCAGCTCAGGGTTTGGTGAGTGTCCAGAAGAAATCACCTTTTAGGAATTATTAGGGAAAGAATAAAAAATACACAAATCCCATATCTCTGCATAAATACATTGTTCATCAACCCTGTGAATGCCTTGTACTTTTCTGATGTCTCTCCATCTCAGAAGGCTTATTTTGGAATTTAAAAGCTTTAAAGAAAGGAAATAAAGATGATGAAATTATTTGTGTATATGAAATTGCTAGGTGTGCTGGGACTTCTTGTTGTCAAGGAGACCATTTAAAGGGAGAATTTAACTACGTTTGTGTTTAAAGCATAAATTTTTAATTGGTCTATTAATACATTTAACATGAAATTTTAAATTCCTAATTTTCTTGTCCTTTACTGTGACTGTTTATATTTTCTTTATGGAAGCATACTTCTAAGGGAAGGATATTTAACTGTATCTAACTTGATGACTTCATGTGGTGTAGATTATTCTTTAGCAGAAGTCAATGGTAAAATCCAGTCAGATTAAAGGCTGGAGTATATAAATATATTTTCATGTGATAAAAATTCATTTAAAATATCACATGAAATTCTGTTCGTTACAATTAGGCAACATTGGTATTTGCTTCAAGGGAACTGCTCATTTGAATAAGAACATTATCCATAATCAGCAAGTCCTTTCAAAGCTTGGATCAATGCCAGGCTAAAAGTTCTCCATTCTTATCTTGTGAAGCCAAAGGAAGAAATGAAAAGAGAGGAAAGAATTACAATAGCTGTTCTTATCCACTGCCTTAATCAAGTGAGCACTTATCACTCCATTTCCTTTCAAAAAAAAGAGAAGCAAAACCTCCCTTTTTGAATTGTCTGACCTTGTAAGTCAGACAGGCTGGCCTGCAGTATGACAGGCTCAGAGATAACCTTCTCATTTCCTTCCCTGAGTTAAAGGACACATGTTCTGCACAGGGAAAAGAGAAAATCAGGGTTGTATTTACTTTAAGAGAAAGCAAGCTGGTGGGAAGTGCACTGACTGATGTGAGAAAGGAGGAAATCTCCTGTTATTCAACTCCTGCATCCCTGGCTCCTGGCATTATCTGGGAGGGTGTCAGGGGTACCACAGAGAGCTCTGTGACCCTTCAAGTGGTGTGGTACAAATATTCTGTTTATCCAGGCAGGGCACATGCAAATGGGAGGAGAAGCAGAACCTTTCCAGGCTTTCCTCACCCTTTACCAGTCTTCCTCAACCTACTAAGTGGTTTTACCTTCTCTGTAGGGAAAAGTTACATGTAAAAATGCAATTAAAATGAGGTTTATGAATTTAATATGCAGGATATGTGTGTGTTTTAAAGAGAAATTAATGTTCCCTGCAGGCTGTGTAGAGGCACTGCTGGTGGCAGGGAAGTTACAGCACCTTGAAGGGCATTCATAGATAGCCCCACACTTCCTCTTGCCAAACCTACACCATCTGGTTATTTGGGAGAGAATACTTTGTGGAGAATTGGAAGGAAAAAAGTTCAAATAAATCCTTTTTCTTTGTCCTTTAAGCTGCACAGAAATATCAAACTGCATTTTGACCTTATCTATCTACATTCATTTTGTTTTACTCTTGAGGTGATAACCTCAGCCCTAAATACCCCTTGCATTTCCATCTTTTCAGTTTCCTCTCCCTTTTTCCATGCCTCAGTTACTGAAGGGTTTTGTGGCAGAGAGTAATTTTATTTCCACTGTGCTTTGAATAACCTCAGAGCTCAGATAGCTGTGCAACTTTATGGTATTTTCCTTGCTGCAAATAATAAATGCTGCATGGGAGGCTCCCTGCATGATTCAGCATTTTAGAAATAAAAATGATTGGATCACAACGTGGTTTGCAAGGATTCAGTGAACTCATTGGCAGTTTTCTTTCTGGGAAGCACAAGTGAAGGGGCAAGAAAGGAGATCTGTACCAGCTGAGAGGGTGGCAGAAGTGCTGGAAAGAAAAAAAGATTTGGAACCTTGCCACTGTTGATACAACAGAGAAAAAAAGAATGGTTACAAATTCTGCATATCTACCAAAATATTTGCTTAAAATATTGCCTAGAGAAACTAGTAATTTTTCACACCTACAGCTGATTCAAGATGAAGTAGCTACATTTTTGCTATTTTTCCCTAAAACTTTCCTCTCTGACCTAATTTCAAAAGCATTTCTTCTTACAAATTCATCAGTGTCAAGCTGTAGAGTCTGCTGTAATCATTGAGTCTGTCTTTTATTATACTACAGGGTATCAGTGTTACAATATCTACCTAAAAAATAAGAATTAAAAATTTGAAGTTCTGAAAATCTATTCCTTTTTACAAAATATGCTAAATATTTTTTATCTCTTCACATTAAAAGGATGTAGCATTTTCTAGATGGAGCTTCAATTTCTAGACTTTCTCTCTTGGTTCTTTTGTACCTTTTCAGATCCAAATGTCTCTCTCTAAGAAATTACCCAAATTATCATGAAAATAGATTACAATAATTGAATTTAAGTTCCCTATCCTTTGTCACCTCCTTATTCTACTCTTCTCCCCAGATAATCATATATTTTATGAGATGAGTATTTAGACTTAAACTAGATGAGCTTTATTGCTCCCTTTTCCAAAATACCTGAACGGAAAAGAAAGCCAAAATAGACATACAATTGCAGAGGAAATTTGAAAATTATCGCAATGAATCAGTTTTCTGAAAAAAGACTTTCCTGTTTTTACTTGCATCCATTTTTAAATGGCAGCAGAAATACAGAAATCAGTTGAGTTTGTTGGTTTCAGACCAAAATGGTGGGGTTTATTTTCACCATGTCCTAATGGATTCGAGTTGCTCTGGTTTCTATTCAGGATAAAAGGACTGTGTGGCATTTATATTGTGCTTCTTTTGTTGATTTGGAAGCATTGCTGTTCATCTGAGAACACCTTGAAATGGAACCCAGCTTGCAGCTTGAGCACTGAGCCTGAGGCAATTATATTAGAATTATGTTTACAGAATTAAAACAGATGAGGACAAACAAATAATGATTATTTATGGTGTTTTCTTGACTCCCAGTTGTACATCTTATCCTGTTTTATAAATTTTTGTGAAATTCTTATTCCAGAAGGCTGCTGAACACAGCCTTTCAAAAACACTGCATGCTGCTAATATTGGAATTTCTTTCAAGTTGTTTTTAGGAAACCAGGTCCTCCCCACCTATGACTTAATAGGAAAGAACAGAGCAAAACAATGCACTTGTATTAATTCTGTCTCTCAGAACAAGTTTTAGACTGACTTGTGAAAAACTTGTAATCTTTTCTCTCTCTTTTGAATGGTGTTTCTTGCAGATTAAGTTAATTTAGGGGTTTTTAGCCTGAAAATTTCTTTCCATGGCTGAATGAAAAAGCAGTTTTGGAGAAATAGGATATAAGTTATTGTTTCACAGCAAGGTAATTCCTTCTCTCATTTTCCCTTGCTGGTGCTGAGCTTTGGGTCCTGTTTTATCCTTTCCTTTTCCTTGCAAAGTCTCTCAAGATTTTTTAATCACTTTGAGGTCAAAACTTTGGTTCATGCTGGGAAAAGCATAAAAATGCCTTGCTGCAAATGTTATCAGTGCATAAACAAGCAGTCTCTCTGTTAACATTTATTGTGTTTTGTAGTCATATTTCTTAGAAATTTTCCTTCTCAAAATATTTTTTTTCTATTGCTTGAAAATGTTTCAAGTTTATTGCTTGAAGAGGATGGACCTCTGTCCTTGGAGCAATTCCATTTTGAGCATCTCCTACATCTCACACAGTTTAGAAGCCAGATTATGAAATTTCCTGGATTTTTTTCAACTGCTTCAGCTCGTAGTATTCAAAGGCATGGGTTTTAATTTTCTTACTGGATTCTTAGTAAATTGACTTGGATTTTTGTGAATCAATCCATTGCCCATGACTGCCTTGGAGATATCATTCCTTGCTGTATGAAATTTCACAGAGCTAGAGCTTGCTATTTTAAATTCAGTTTATACAAATTATATTATTTAATACTTCTGTTCTTATTTCATGGCCAACTCTTTACAAGCTGAAATCATCCCTGTCTGGGCTGTTTGACAACCTACTTACAAAAAGGGATAATTTAGAAAGAAAGCCATTACAACTGTAGAAAATCAGTGCCCCAAAATTTGATGAAAGTGGGGAGATAAACTGGAGATATCCCCTGAATTGTTAATGCCATTAACTCTATCTGCATCCTCACCAAGGAGCTGAGCATGTAACAGATAAGCAGGTATATCTTTGTAGGGACAAAACCACTTCATGCATTTCTGCTTCTTTAACACATCCAGAAGGAAAACCAGAACTTAAAGGGAGAAGTAGAGGAGGAGGAGGAGGATGGCAGAATACTTGCTCAGTTTTATTTAGTCCAAAAATGGGAGCACCTCACAGATTTGATGGAGGAAATTTTACCAGACCAATAAAAGTTATGGACTGGTAAAAAACCCCAAAAACCTGGTAACTGACATGTCTTAAGGACAGACCTGGATCAGCTAGTCACGTCCTCTTAGCACAGTCATTTAAAAATTTATTTTTTATTTGGCTGAAAGGGGGGAAGTACACCTTTCCTGGAATCTTCTGTTTTCTTACTCAAGTTATGTGCACTTGCAAAAGCTTATGAGCTCTTAATTGTTTTCTCATTGTTGGTACAGTGTTGATTTGAGAAGTTTCCTTTACTCCACATAAAATTGTTATTTTCAATTACTGATTTAAAACACTTTTAGGATCGTTTTATGAGATCACCAAATGTTTGGACTCCAAAAGGTTTATAAATCTCTGTGAGGCTCTCAGTCTTTTCAGAGGTATTACTGCAGATGGGCCCATCTGTTCCCATTTCATTTTCATCTTCCATGTTTATCTGCCTCTTTTATACTTGGCAGGATATGGATGGCAGAGAGGTTCAGCAACTGGTGTAAAAGTGATAGTGCTTGATATATGTTAAGTCTGAAGAAAATAACACCAAATTTTGAAACTTAAGAAAGATGTTGTAGTAATAAGTGAATAACTTCAAATTCAGAGTTAGTGAACAAAAAAAGGATGAAAGCCTACAAATCCAACAGAAGTCACAAAGATAAATTCATACATCATTTGTTCAAAGAATAATATGTGGGTTTTTTTTCAAAGGAGCTAGATAGTAACACCATTTAATGTAGTTAAAATCAGGGGAGCCAAGAAATTTATGCAGATATAATTTTCATTATTTCAGTCACATCACTCAAGTGAGCTCTATCAGAAAGTTGTATTCAGACTATCCTGAAAGAGCAGACCTATTGTACAGGACAAAGCCCATAAATTTCATCACTTTGTACATACATCTATATTTATATAGAGTTGGCACGGGTTATATGTGAAACCAACAAATATCTTGTGACCTTTCAGTTTTGATAACCAAATTACTCATGAATGACAGAACCTTTAGCACATTATTAGCCATCCAATAAAATGTGCCTTCCTCGTGTGACACATAATATATTTTTTGAGGGTGGGGCACCTTTCTAACTTTGCAGTCTTCAACATTACCATAAAATGTAAAAAAGCTGTTGTTGGAAGACAGGTGGTGAAATTCTGGTGGTGAAATTCTAATCAAGGAGTCCAAAGTAGAAAATCCTCTCTCAGCTGATGACAGTTGGAGGGGGAGGTTTGTTTGTTTCTCTTTTTGAGGAATTCTGGCACATCTTGTTCCAAGCTGCACAGAGAGGCAGATCAGCAGATGGAATGTAGGTGAAGCAGGTCCATGACACGATTCATCACTTGGATGTTATAACCTTCTTAAAGCATTATTTACTTTTTTTATACTGCCAAAAAAATAATCCAGTTTCTCTAATTTCTTTGTAGTTTCTGACATTGAGGGACCTCATATCAGTTGGGTACAGCATCAGTCTTGTCCCTGTTTTATGAGCTATCACAATACATGGAGATTATGGCCATGAGAGCTGTGTTATTTCTGTGAGACTTCGGTGCTGTTAGGGTGAAGTTCCCAGGTGTTGGGGCAACATCTGGGCTAAGGTTGGGCCCATTTCAGGCTCATCTTGGGCTAACAGCCCTGCAGTGCTTTTTTAGCAAGGAACAGTGACAACAGCCTTGTTAGGTCTGAAGCAGGTGTGATTTACTCATCATTCAGATTCATCTTTCAGTTTAGGAAATTTCAGTTCACCCTTGTGGAGGAGCATTCTGTGGAAAATATTGCTGTCTACCTGTTTCACAAATATCCACTCCTTGGCCAACATTTGGACCCAAGTGCTGCACTGGAGGAGCCTTTATCAGCCCCATAAAGATTGTTCTCATGTCCTCATGCAGGGACTGACTGAGCTGTGCCAGTCTGCTCTGCTCTGCTCTGCAGTGCCCTGGCACAGGCTGCAGGACATCCCTGTGTTATTCTGCTAAGCTCTGCAGCTCTCCCCCTGTCCCCACACCACACAGTTCTCTGATCAGAAGGAATGACCCTCTGAAGTGCATTTACAGGCTTTTGCAATATCTATTTAGGTATGTGCACAGTCCTCAGCATCTTATAATACTTTTTTTCAGATTATTTTTACTGCCTACTCTCCTTTATAGGTACAGAATGGAAATAAAAGGCATCTGCTTGAGGGCAATAAAAGGCATCTGCTTGAAGACTGTCATGAGTCAGATCCCAACTGAGTATTTCAGTCTTACTCTGGTCACCCATCCACTTGTCTCAGAGTGAATTGCCCTTCCTTCTCTCTCCTAGATCACTGGAGTGTCTCATTCTTGCAAGTCTGCTTCCACTCTATTCTGCAAGCTTGAACCCAGAATATATAAAATTAGATTGGTAAAAAGTAAATGAAATCATCAAAAATATACCTCTTCTTTTCAAGGAGTCCTATCAAGGGCCTCTTCTCTTCAAGGAGAGACTAGTTATTCTGAAATACCAACCTAATTTCATAAGAATTTTCTTTCTCATGAGTGGTTTCCAATTAATGCACAATATCACTGTTCCATGCAGCATTTAACCTCTCACTAATTGCCACTAATGACACATTACTGCACCAATAGTTTTGTAATAGATTGAGTGGTGGTTTTAACACAATTCCTGAAGTAGTTCACCCCCACTTCTTTATCACAGAAAGATGATAAAACACATGCAATGTTTCTTACTGATGACCTTTTTAGTTTTGGAGTTGGCTGATTATTTGAAGGCAGTGGTCTTGATCTTAATATATTAGAAGGCTTTGTGATCTATAAAGACATTTGACATCCTTTATAGAGCATCTGTCTCACAATATCCTTTTCTTCCCTGTAGCAATGGCTTTTGACTTGTGTTAGAAGCCAGAAGGAGGCCCTTTCATGGTAATTTGTTGGGACTCAAGATAAGAAATATTAATTAGTTTAGTAAAGACCCTTGTTTTTCTGTTATGTGTTAAGAGTAAAAAAATAATAAGCAGCCTCTTTCTAATGGAATGAGATTATTGGAAATAATTATCAATGTGCAAAAAAGATGTCTAAATGGAAGGAGTAGGTCTCAGGTGCTTCTATAAGGCAGCACCAATTACAGTGTTAAAATCTCTATGATTACCTCTCTTTCTGAGAAGATCAAGTGGACTGAGAAGGTGCTTGGACTTGCCTGAAAGTTAGTATAGATTTTTTTTTTACATTTATCAAAAGAAGACTTAAACATATACTTTCAAAGACGGTTGGTTTTTTTTCCATTAAATTTATTCATTCTACATTAACAGGTAATAGAGATGGCAATTCATTGGCATCTTCCATGTTTCTGTGTAATGAAAATCCAGTTGTGAAGTTTCAGATTCCTGAATGCTGCCCCAATGGGCACCATTTAATTAAATGATCCCTGCAACGCTGTCAGAGATCCATCTGCTGCAGGCCCTTTTAGTTTGGCAGTCTGCAGAGGAACAGAATGAGGCAGAACAAAATGCACCGTTTTCTGCGATGAAAGCTTGGGGTCTGTACATTGGTCAGAAGAGTTTGTGCATTGGAGCAGGATGCAGGGCTGTCAGTTCTGGTGCTCTCCACTGGAGGACAGTCTGCTGTCACATCCAGCTCCCCGCTCTGGCAGCACGGCTGGGCTGGAAACAATCTGCCTCGAGTTCCTTCAAGGGAGGGAAAAGCATTACCAGCCCTACAAGAGAGCTCTGGGGTTTAAGCCAGAGGCATTATAGGCATATTTAAGGTTTTCCGCAAAGGCAAAGTGAGCGCCTTCTCCAGCCTTACGTCTTTTCCATGATACCTGCTGATGGAAAATATCAGTAAAACTAAGAATCTGGCCACAAAGTCCAGGAAAGCAACACACCCCTGTAGAATTTGGGCACATTTATAGAGAAACTATCCAGGGATTGGCTGGCAAGTAAAGTACTGAGAAGGGAAAATTATCCTTATTGCTAAAACTGCAAGGAAAACTGAGGGCACCAAGAAAGAATTGAAGACAGAGTTGTAGCTAAATGCACTGTAAAAAACCTGCTATACTTTCCTCAAGGTCCTGATTCACCTCAAACTAATAAGAAAGAAATTCACAGGCTTGGTAAAATTGGATGGATCAGAAGGACACTGCAACTTATTGCCTAGCTTTAATTGTCAGCTGAGCTGTAATTCTCCTTACAGAATCCAGTCAGCCCCTGTCCCAAACCTGCAGAATTTGATGGAGTCTTGTACCCAAGAGTCTGTGGAGTATGGAGAGTCTATTATATTTTAAAGGGTTTTTTTTTGTTTGAGGGGTTTTGGCTTGTATATAAGAATAATGTTTGATGTGCCTGAGTGCACACTTAAATATTTCATCTCATAAAACAACTTTCCTTACAGTTTTTTCCTGCAGCATATAAGCATGCAAGAGATTGAGGGCTCTCACTCTAATTCAGAGAGCACCATGGGGATGTGCTCAGCTTTATAGCCTGCACAGCTACAGGATATATATATAATGGTTGAATTAGCTGGATTTTAGGGCTCAAAACTTGAGTTCAAGCCTTAATGCAGATTTCCTCTCTGACCTTGAGTAAATCACATGTAATGTCAGGCTCCATTTCCCTGCCTGCAAGCTGAGGGTGCTGCTCTGCTTGACAGGCAAGAACTGTAATGACTGTGAGGAATTTTTATAATGGAAACTCTCAGTATCCAGGTACTCAAACCTATTCACAGCCTAACAAACAGGAGATCTAATGGGCTCTGTCTGCCCTCTGCATGAGGCAAACATGGATTTACAAGTTACTGTGCAAATTTGTCTTTGTAAATACCCACCCAAGTATCTCTGAAACGTGTTCATTCTTTTTAACACTGTATCAGATATTGGAAAAAAACAACTCTTAGTGTTCCTTGTACAATCTAGGCAAGGTTTTTAATATCGTTCATGTAGGAAGCATTTTTCTAAGCTAGCCTAAAAATTCATTTTAGACAAATGCATGATAAGTAAGGGGGAGAGGTCCTGCAGATGGGTCCTAAGGAGCTGGAGTTCCTCTGTGGTTATGTAAGGTAAATACTGGAGTAGTTTCATTTTATCTTACATCTACAGAGATGGATTTATTGTTCTTTCCTTGCTTCTCCTTGTCAATGACAAATTAAGATTTGAGAGATTAAAGTTTATCTTAAGAACCTCAATTCAGTGGAAAGTTACACCTCAAGGTAAAGGTAGACCATTTAATTCTTTTCAGACACAATTTTTTATTCTAGCATTATTCAACATTGCATACTCAGACAGTGTACTAAAAAAAAAAAAAAACAACCCAACCTAAATTGAAAATTGATTGATCTTCTAAAGGAGAAAACAGTTTCCAGTAATTGAAAGGATGTCATTTTCTGCTTTAGATCTTTCATTATCATTGTCATATTTCTTAATACATGCAGTCCTGACAGTGTGTTCTTGAGCTCCTCAGAAATTGTTATGGTTTGCAAACACTTTTTGTATTAGCACATTCCAGTTTCACAAAATACACTTGGCTGAGGATGTGCCAGCATCCATAGCTGTAAAATACTGATTTTCCCTGTCATCTCAGAGCAGTTTCACTCTATCAGCTGGCATGTCAGATGTTCCCTTGCCATGTGTTTGGCTGAGGGAAGAATTTTGGGACTGCCACAAAATTTTGTTTGCTGGACTGAGAGGCTCATGAGATACCAGGTCTATATTTTACTCTTGCTATAGAAGTTTGTGATGTTTGATACACATAAGAGGAATTTAGAGTGCCTCTTTTACCTCTAATACATCAGCATTTGTCCACCCCAAGACATTCAACTAAATATCCGATGCTTCTCAGAGGGCAATATGGTTTTTTGTTCCAGCATTTTCATGTGTTCCTAAGTATGTGGAAGGAGGAATTCTTTTTGAACTTCTACTGAATTACAGAAGTTTCCACTGTCAAAGAATGGTTGAAATTCCAACATGGAATTTATTTTCCTGATCACATGGATCCTTCCACTGAACTGTGATCATTTTTGATTGGCTAGGGTTTAAACTGCATTGTAATGTACAGAGGAGCTTTGATGTGGCAATATAAGAGGAAGTGTTTGCCTTTTTGACAGGCAACAGGGCTGAAAGTCTGTGCTAATCATAAGAGCAGTTGTATCATTTGACATCAAAAGCCAAAACCCTTTTGCTTTATTTGCATGAACAGTCAGGTTTCGAAGCTGTCAAATGATGAGCATTACTGTAAAAAAGCAAGTACTCAAAGCCAGAAACTAGCAAGTAAAGAAGTCTGTGATATAAACATGAAAACTGTACTCCTTTGGAAAATTTGGCTGTATATAAATGCAAGCTTCCATACCACCATTGCAGCAATTGTTATGCAGTAGGACCAGCAGGAAAAGGACACAGTGGAAGTCACACCTTTGGAGTCAGAAATAATCAGTGTCAGTAACTGTGCCAAAAACCCAACCCAGAATAGAATCAATTTCAAGGCTCAATATACCCTAATTGGTTTCTTTCTGCTTCTGTCCATTCAGGTATTTGTTTATGTCTTTGTATTATTATCTAAATGAATGTTATCTCTATATTCATTACATAAGTACACATGTATGTATTAGACATACGTGTTTCATAATGAAGCATCTTGAATTCATTAATGAAAGTGAAGATCTCCAAAATAGTTTTTTTTTCCCCTGTAATTTTTAGGAATCTCAAAGTGTTACTCCCAAATAAGCAGTAGAATCTCATTTTCAGTGAATACAATGACAGAACCCTATTTATTTCAGCAGGAGTAGAATTGATTTGTAAACCAAACTGTTTCCTAGTTTTCAAATCACTGGCTTTCTTCTTCTCGTTTTAAGCTTAATTTATTATTGTCTTATCATTTTAATAAAAATCCATTGTATCAACATGGGCAAAATTTTAGATCAATTTGGCCTCTTTAAAAATAATTTTAACAAATATTAACTTAATCTTTGAAAAACATGAGTTCATCTAATGCATTCTAAAATCTGATTTAGTTTTGTGCAAAGACAGGCAGGTTTTATGTGTCAGTCTGAAGCCTGGGATAAAACCTCTGTGTACTTTACAGCTGTTGATGAAGAAAGTGAATATCAATGAATTGTGGCCGATAGAGCACAACTTAACCAATCTTATGACTACCTATCTTATTTTGCTTTTATTCCAGCTATATATTTCTGCTTTTTTTTTTACCAAAATGAAAATGTTGATAAATTGCTCTATTTGCTTCTCTAAGAAGTCTAGAATTTCATCGTTTTTAGTTCATTGTTGATGCAGTGAGATGGCTGAATAACTGAACATTCAGAATAGGCCAGGGCACAAAAAAAAAAAGTTAAAAGTTTAATACTAAATCTGTGTTCCTGTTAGACAGCTGAGCAAATTAAGGTTTTCTGAACTTCTTTCATTGACACCCATATATATTTGCATAACTTTTCTCAAGAAATCTTGACAGAAATGTCATGTCTGCTTCCAATGCTTTTCATTCCCAGCACAAGCATGGAGAATGTTTTTCCAGATGTACAGTGCATGGACAGAGACACAATAGTTACTGATGTTAATTTCCAACCTTTAGCAAAAATTTACTTGGATCACCACAGGAGAATGGAACTGGGGTAACAAAAGGGAATAATAATTAAAAAAATAATAAAGCAGGATTATAGTCTTATAACCTAAAGGTTGGACAGGTAATACAGCTTCTAGAAGAGAGAACTTAAGGTCACTGAACAAATTTGCTACAAATTAGACTAATTATGCACTGGTCATTGCTGAGATGTTCTGCAGTGATATTCTTCCTCATTTGTCATATTGATACCAGCATCTACCAATCTGTGTGAAACAGAAAATGCTTTTTCTTTTGTACCTTGATTATTGGAAGCCATATCTGTTGTCAATTCATAGCAGAGAGAGAGTTAGTGACATTACAGCACTTTGTTTTGCCTGATGGGTTCTGATAACCACTTGTGCTTGAATTCCTTGGGTCACCTTCCCAGTCCAGGAAATGTCATGATGGAGATCTTGGCTTACTGAAGAGAATGTTTTGTTTCATTTGCAATACATTTGTTGTGACCTATACAAACACCTACGGGTGTGATTCTAATGTAATGCACTCACAAAAATAATAAAAAAAGAAATTAAAAAAAACAGTTTCTATGCTGGTTTATATGGTAATATTTTTACATTCTCCTAAGAGGCATCTGACTTCTGATCTGATTGGTCACTTCAATATTTTGCAGTGTTATTCTCTTGCTTCCTTCACCTTGTCAAAAAGCCATGTGTTCTACAAATAAAAAACATGGTGCATGTTAATAACTTAATGATATCTCTTCAACCCTAATTGTTTTAATTGCTGCAATCACAGCACCGTAACACCTGCAATTCAGAGCTCATATGAAATATTAAGTACTATGAACCTGTGCAGAGGGCTGTCAATGGGTCACTTGTAAGATGCCCTGCTCTGTTCCAAGCCCATTCTACAATTCTGGAGAGAAGGAAATGGTTCAAAAAGAGTTAGCTCCCCTTGAAGAGGCTGTGTGATGTCAAGTGAGGAATCTGATCCTGCTCATGTGTGTTCCAACAGGGTGTGCTCTCTGCAGCTCCAGCTTTGCCAGAAGGGCTGCAAATAAAATGAGTGGAAGGAATTAATTTATAAATTGAGTGGCAGAGGATACAGTTTCCCAGAAGAACTGAGATTAATATGGATTAGAATTTTTGACAGAAAAGCCTATTAGGAAATCAGAATGTTGATTTCAGGCAAACTGAACCCCACAGTTTATAATGGTTAAGTTCTAAAGGCAAGTGTCCAAACATATTACTGAAGAATTTCTTTGCTCAAATGGCAGCAATCTTCCTCTGTGACAGAGAGCTGGAAGAGCAGAGCAGCTGTCAGTCTGAGATGCAATCAGTCTCCTACAGCATATGCTTCATGACATGCAGAGAGTGGGACAGAAAATAAACATCATGGAGATTTTCCTGGCTGAGAGAACATGCTATACAGAAAAACAGACTGGCTAAGTAGGTTTATTCAAACAGTTAGTGAAGCTAAAGTTTTTCCCAAAACTACATTTCAAGCTCCATACCCAAAATAATTTCAACGCCTTTTGAGACTGATACGAACAAAGGTAAAAATAATGTTCAGTAACAGGAAATGAAATAGATTTTGTTTTGACAACAGAAAAAAAAATTGATTTTGTTTTGACATTCTTAAACCATATGCTTCAAGTTTTCATTTTGCTGTGACATTTCAAAATAATATTTAACTAAATTTGTTGCCTAAGGAGTCAGAATTTGGAAAAAGTATTTTAACAGAAGAAGATAATTTGTCAGCTTTCAGTGTGTTTTTTGCTAGTAAATTTGGGTAGAAAACAAAAGCAGCAGTTTTGTTCAGATGCACCACAAGCAGATTGTTTTCTCTGCTTGTGTTCCTCCTCACACCACACAAGTAAGAAACAATTCATTTTACAAATGCTTGTGCTGGGCACTACCAGTGCCACACAGAAGGGCCAGACTTCAGCCTCAGATTTCCCATTTTTTTCTTTGATACCACCCCCTAATTACAAAGTGAGTTTTAATAAATGTATGAAGTAAATTTAGAGCAAAGTTTCTTTACTATAAAAGGGTTAATTTTTGTTTCAGTGCTGTCATAGTAACAATCTCAGATATATTTGTTGCTGCTGCCAACTGGGTGTTATGAAACTGTGAAAGTATAGAGTCAGGAAATTTATATTTCTGGTAAGAGTATAAAAGTTTTAAGCTGCCTGTCATAATATTGACTTTTTTCTAATACTATCTACTTTCTAATACTTCCACTTTAGAAGATACTAAAATAATGTGGATCAATAGCTTTTGAGCTATTTTTGTCTTGCACATTGCCAAAATATATCATAAGCATTGGAGACTAATATGGCAGAGGAATTGATTTCCTTGTCTATTAAGTTTGCAGACCAAAGCCCTCATGGTACCAGCATCCTTCCTTACAGAACTATAGGGACTTCTGCAGTCCAGCATCCAAACTTTGCTTACAGAAACTGCCTTTAATATTTTTTGAAGGTAAAATGCATTGTCTCAGGTCTCTAGTGGGTTTCAAAGGAACCACTCCTGCCTAAGCTCTGTATGAATCTCATGTCTAGAAATTTGATTAAACCCAACTCAAACCTAGTAATCTAAATAATGTATTTTTTTAAATACTTCTGGTCCCAGTACTGAATCCTGAGAATACTATGACTTAACTATCTTTTTTTGAATCCTGAGGTCCTGTTGGTGTCCCGGATGAGTTTCTTTGTCTGTACAGAAATAAGGATGCAATCAAAATGCCATAAAATGGTTACAAAGGACTAAAATTTTACAGAATTGAATGACAATGGTTATGTATGAAAAAACCCTGACAATGCCAGCAGCATAGAAAGACAAATTCCAACATTAATTAATAAATGTAGCATTAGTAGATAGAATTTCTGTGTAAGTATCTCCAACTTGCTAATTTTCAAATTATAGATTGTTTATTTAGCGTACTTCATTGCCAGTAAAACTTTTCCTTTAAATACAAGTTTATAAGGCAAATTACCCAACTGTGAAATTGGATGCTCAACTGTTTCAGAACATCCCAATTTTTTTTTAAATGTTCCCCACAGTAATCTGCACTTGTCTTTATAGTGCCTACAACTGAAAAGGATTATCTAGTCAGAATACATCAGTATATAATAAATGTGCTTCATTTCTTCTGCAGTCCTTAAAGCTGACAGCCAAAATGAATGTTTGTCTCAGCATTGGCACCAGTGGTACTTTTGTAGAGACTATTTCATGGTCCATTGGACCCTAAAGGACATGGTTTTTAAAGGCATAATATCAAAAGGGTTGAAGCATGCCATCAGAGTGCATATCAGTATGTATTGAACTTAAGGGCAGTAGTATTGCTTAGTTGATATTGTAAGGCTCTCTAGTCAAAATGTATTAACACTTATCTTTATACTTCTCAGCTTCTGCAATTATTTTTTTGTCCAACCAGTAAATACAGGTCAGGCAAGGTCCTTGTACATCTGCAGTAACTTTGAAAGCAGGACAGAAAAGTGCCTCATATTCAAGTAATTTATTCTTTCTGTATGTATATAGAAAACCTACTATCACCCCAGCTGTTATACTAATAGGCTACAGTGCCACTTTAATTACCTGAGAAAGCAGCACAGCTCTGAATCCCTTTTGCTGATTTATGTGGGAAAAAACCCCAATCTACATTCCTTTAAAAATATGCAGACGTATTGTTAGGGATATTTCCATGAAGTAATTAGCTTTCTTGGAAGCAGCTATTGAGCTGCATAATGCAAATTTCTGAACCTTGGAGGTGGGATGCTCATCAGAATATTCCTTGGTCACCTCACAGCCGTGATAAGATTGTGTGGGCAGTGCCTAATTTGATCCAGATTGCAGCAGTGCTCACTGGGTTAAATGCTGCATGGTCCCGACAGCTTAACTGTCAGATAAATTGCTGCAGTTATAGCATACGAGCAAGCCCATAAGCTGATCATATTAATATTACCAAAATATGACACCAAAAACTAATAATGTTCTTTGAGGCATCTGGACAGAAGCAAAATCTAATCTTGTCTAAAAGATCTCCATTGGCAGTAATCATTCTGTAATATGATCAACATATTCTTGTCAAAGCAGATAGTACTGTGCAGCATTAGGAAAACTGATTAAACATGGCATGCTGTGCTAAAATAAACCTTCAATGTTGGGAATCCAAGCCTGATGATTACACTGGATTTCTTGGCTAAAACATGTCCAAGCCATATTCAAAATAGCTTCTTCTTGTGATTTGTTCTTAGTAAGGGAGAAATAAACATTTGTAGAAAAGGAATCAAAATCAGAGATTAGGACCTAGAGAATTTGAACTGCTTGGGGAAGGGGAAAATACCCAAAACATCAGAGAAGAGTTGAGCCCTTAGTCACATAATCTTTTATTTCTCCCAGATAAAGGCAAGTTTAACATCCTTTGCTTGGAATACCTTGTGCTACGATAGAATAATCAGGCAGAGTCCCTCCAAGGATGCACATTCTTGGAGCTGAGGAATAAACACATCAGGAGCACATCAAGCTGTCAACTTCTTTGTTGAAAAGAAGCTTTACACTTTGGTCTAAGCCTTTGAAAGTTTTTTTGATGATTTGCTGCAAGTTTATGCTGTGGAACATTTGGTCCACGATCCTCTAATATTTCTTGCAACCACAGAAATTAATGAATTTAAAAGTGAGAATAAAACTGGGCATCAAACACCAGGCAGTTTTTCCTCAATAGTGTTGCTCTGGTCCAGGAAAGTGCTATGAATGATGATCTAGAGCAATGCAAAATAGATAGACCTGTAATTTACAAAGCACGAGAATGTGGGGGGGGGGGTTTTATAACTGGGGTTTTGGTTTTGGTTTGTTTTTTTTTTTTTCTTTTTGGTTTGGTTTGGATTTTTTGTGCTTTTGTTGGTTTGGGATTGCTTGCTTGTTTTTTTTTTTAATATACATATATCATATATTAATATATTTTTTAAATTTATATATATTTTTAAACAATATTTAACTAATTCTTCTTTAAAATCTCTCAAGTACAGCAGAATCCAGCTGCTCTCCCAGGAGAGTTCATTCAAATGCAGAACACACAGACTCTAATTTAAATTATAATTGGGAAAATATTTCCCCAGCTGTGAACTGGTTTCCTTTTTGGGGGTGTAAAAGGATCCAGACAGATCTGAGGAGCTTTAGTCTGCAGCATCTCAGTTCCTTGAGGCTGAGGGGGTTTTTGACAGGCTGTAATTACAGCCTGTAGGTGTTTTGGCTGGAAAATTACTGAGCACCTTGAACAGCTGGGAGCAGCAGTTTCTCCAGAGAAGGAAAATGAGCTACAAAAGGTGCAGCAGATCAGGATGGTGTTTCTGCTTTCTTGCATGGAGGAGCTGAGCTGTGGCTGGTTGGAGACCCTACAAATAATGATGAGGAGAAACAGGGGAGGAAGGCAAGGCATGATGTGAAAAGACAAAGGTTTGTTTTCTTCCTGGAAAATGAGGAGTTGCAACCTCTTGGGTTGCATTTCAGAGGTGGAGCCAGATGGACAAATCAGGGCTTCTGCAGCTGCTGTCCCTGCATGACAAAGGGATCGAGTCAGTGCAGAACTTTGTTATCTCAGAAGTGTGTGAAGTACTTCAAAAAGAGGAATTATATGATTTGCAGACTTGGAATAGGTTCTGAAAGTCAGAAGACAAGATGGAAATAGCAAGATGTCCCTGCTTCTGTGTAAGATGAATTAATTAAGACCAATTTAGTGGTAATTTTATTTGAGAACTTGACAGTAATTGCAGTGGTTAGAATAAGGTGAGAGCAAAGCAATGAACCCAGTGATAAAGGATTTGAGAAAGTCAAAAAAGAAAGTCTTGAATAAAATACCCACACATAATGAAGAGTCTGGGTCCAAAATCCAGGTGAGGTAATTTGGTTATTTTCTGTGATGGAAAGACAAAGGCAGCAACCATCAGATAGAGAAACAACATGTCTTCAGCACACCTTTTGTATTTTCCTTTTCTCAGCCATTTTGAACTGAACATCAAACATATTTTGTTCTCCCGATCAAAAGGAGAGTTGTTACATTGGGATAAAGTATTTCCCAGTATTTATCCTTGTAAAGTGAAATATAGGGCTAAGTGTTGTAAAGTCTCAGAAAATTAAGTTTAGTTTCTCCTGGCACGACCTTGTCTAACAGGATGGGCATCTGTATCATGATGTTATAGTGTCCTCAGGAGAGAGATGCCTGGTTTTTACAGCAGGAGAGCTCCTTCCAAGGTGAAGGATGTTCAATACTGAGTCATAAATTCAGCAAGCCTACTCTGTCACAAGAAACAAATTCAATTTTACAGTAAAAATTGTACACTGAGTATCTGCGTTTCTAAAATGAAGATGGGCTGGTGATAAATGAGATCAGGGCAATAGATGTCAGATCCTCTAAATTATACGGACTAGACTGCAGATAGTACCAGACACACACTTTGAAGTGAAAGGAAATGAGAGTGTGCCCACTTGTATTAATATTTGTGTGCTAAGTATCTTTTAATTTGTGTGTGTGAAGCAAATTTTCACTTTTCCCCTGCAGTGCCCAGCCCTGGCTCACAGGAGGGACAGGGTTTGCTGACCAATGTCAGAATGTCCACCTGGCACATTTCTGCCCCTGCACAAGGAGCAGGAGCTGCCACTCAGACACCCCATGGTCACTCTGCCCCCCATCCTCACCAGCCTGCAGACAAGCCCTTGCTCAGGCTGTGCCAAGAACCAGTTTTAACCTCCCAGTACAATGAATTACTCTTTTAGCATTTTTCCCTGATGGTTTAGCCCTTGAAAGCTAAGCTCGTAAGGTACATCATTTAAACATGATTTCAAACTAGAAATAATGTTTCAGTAATATCTTATTAGAACTAATAACTCACTCTATAATGAAATTTTAACTCCACCAACAGTCAAACTGAATTAATACAGAGGAGCAGAGATACTCAAACAGAAAACTCCAATTATTTCACTTTCTCTTGTCTGTAAAATGCAATAATTCCCCCTTATTAAGGCAGTATATTTCAGAGGAATTAAAATTTTTACACAATGAATAATAACTGAAAATATCATTGTTTCTTGGATATTTTCAGTGAGAGAACTATTGAGCAAATCTTCCCCTGGAAGAAATAGATGCAGAAAACTAAAAAAGCACAGTGTGCCATCTGGAGTAGGAAAATGTTGATATTGGCTTCACAGATATTTATTATAAATACACAGGAACAGATGTTTGCATTTGGTTTGAAAATTTTAGCATTGAGAGAAATTCAGTGAAATGGATTCTTGGACTCACAGTGTTGCACTGTATCCTGGACTTTTGTTAACGTTTATACTTAATGTGGTTTTTTGATTTACATCTACCCAAGATGCAAGAGATTGCCAAAGATCCTAAACCTGCACTAATCAGCACAGATGATGGGTGATTTCAGAGACAAAACTCTCTTGGGAGTGACCATGTCAGTGTGCTGCTGTTGTGAATCATCTTTAAAACCTTCTCCACTGAGTGTGAAGGACATCCCCTCAATTAAGGGGTTTGGTGGTTTGCTTAAGTCAACCTTGCTGTGTTCAGCACATTTGTACTGAAGAGAACGTCTGCTGGATTTCAAGGTACTGCCATTAAAGGTAACTCTGAAATTCTTCCTCAAAAATATCCTGTCTTTAAAATGTGTTAAAAACTGCTTATGTGTGTTTTCTGTCAAGAGTTTTCTACAGGTTATGAAAGTTGAGGAAAATGCCACCCACCATCCCTTTCTTCCCATTAATTTGTGTTTCAAAAAGGATGGACAACAAACCCCTTCAATGCTGCTGGGAAATACGAAAGAGTTATTTGACATCCTGACAAAGCAGAGTTGCTCAGTGTCCACTCACAGCAGAGTTCATCCAGGCCATGAGGTTTCAGTCAGTGATGATTGCTGCGTGCTCTCTAATACAAAAAACAAGAGAAGAGGAAAGGCAGTTTGGGATGACAGGGAACTTCCTCTTCATGTGTTGGGCTTTCTAGAACATCTCATAACCAGAACAGGTTGTTCTCAGGCTTGGCCTTGTAAGCCACAGTCCAGTAGCTCGAATTGTGTGTTTACACAGAGCACATGCAGCTAAGCCAGGCTGTGTTCTGAGAAATTGATGAATAACCCAGGTATGTACAAGGGAAAAAAAACCCAAAACACATCTATATTTGTTAATTAGGCAGAATAAAATCTGACTAAAGATTTAAAAGACTAAAAGAAGAATTTAGTCACCTGAACTGCCATTGCTGAGAATTACGTTACAAAATTTATGACTGTCCTCATGGGCTATGTTCTAAATAAACTGATAGAAAAATAGGGAACAAAATGTCAGTATGCTTCCCAGACATCTCTCACATCTATCCAACCAGCTGCAAGGCTCTTGGAAATGGAATGATCCCATGGGTCAGATTTTCTGATGACCAAGATCTCCCAGCAGGAACACACCTGTGATTTGGTGAAAAATGAAAGACCATCAGGGTAAGCACAGATCAGAATTATCCTTGGTTATTAATAATATATGATATTTGTGGGGTGTCTGTGTGTATAATAGTTGGAGAATATTAGGATGCTGAAACCTCATAGCTGCTGGTGAATGCTTTCCTGGTATTTTGGGAAAACTCAGAGTTTAAAAATCTCAATCTTGATCTGAATTTCCCTAACTTTCAGAAAAATCTTATAGCTCTGTTATATATATATATATTTATATGTTAAAACATTCAACTCTGTTATTTAACTTGTCTTTAAATTCTTCGTATATATTTTCTATGTGTAAATTTTTGATTTTGTTTAAATAAAATCAAATCAAACTGTTCATGAGAAAGGGAAGAGACATTACCTAAATTGCTCTTTTGTATTTTGCTTTGTAAGTGAACAGAAATAAACATGTTAAAATAGCATGTTTCATTGTAAGGGGAAGAAAGAGGGATGAATATAATTTCCTCAGGAAGAAACTGCTATTTATACTACCAGATGTTTAAATTATGCACACTAAAACTTTTTTATACTAATTCAACTTCTTAGCAGTAAATCATCTTTGTGAGTAGTTAAAGTGAACTTTCTTCCGTGGGCCACATGGGTTAATGTGACAAAACAGCACAAATTGCAAATGTGTTACTTATAATTCAACACTCCAAATGCTGGAAATAACCAAATTTTTGAGAAAAAAATACTTATTATTTTAATTATTTTAGTAAAGAATTGTGGTCCAAATTTGTAATTTGTAATTGCTTTTGGTGAGTTTACTTTATATTATATTTCCTCCCTTTACTTACTCTTCAATTTCTTCAGAAATGGAGAATAAAGACTTGTTCCACTGAAGTGAAACTAAGCTAATACAAAAGTTAATGAAATTAATTAAGAGTTTGAGTTATAACTTCTAAAAGAAAAGTGATTCAGAAATGTTTTACACATTTTAAGAGGATTGTTGGATGTTTCAAAAATGCAGGAAGCTTAACAAACTGACTCAAAGGAGGCAGTTATTAAATACTGTGCACCTACGAGGGACTTGATACACTAAAGAGTTTGGCATTTGGTTATTTCTGAAAAATGAAGTGTTGTGGGGAAATTCGATGCTTCTTTGGAGGTTTTTTTAGCACCTTTGCCTGGCTGAGGTCTGATGCTGAGGTCTGTCAAGCTCCATTTGATTTGTTTCAGCAGCCACAGTGATGACAATGGCCAAGGGACCATTTCTGAAAAATGTACCTAAACTAATGTGATGATTGAAGGTAACAGAATAAGAATGATGATATTATAAAAGATTCTCTTGTTAAAGACTGTGTGACTTGTGTCAGAGATGACACAGAGTTGTTTCAGAAGGCAAATGGTGAAAGCCCAGTTTATTTGAGCCTAACCCCTTTTAAACGTTAGTTTGCTACAGGTGGACCTGATTGGTCCTTTAATCAAAGCATCATAACCATTGGCTAATTAAGAACCACCCTATTGGTAACATCCTTATGGGAAAACAGCTTGTTAAAAACTACCACCTGTGGATTGTTTCCATCTGATTACCATTATTTCTCTCCAGCTCATGGGAAGACTTGTGCAGCTTTCCCTGTCTCTCTGACCAGCCTGGCCCATCCTCAGACGCGCGTGGCTCTGAGCCCCTGGACAGACACTGACCCAGAGCAGTGGCACCAGCTCCAGGGTATGTTCCTACGTGTCTCATGGTGGGGTTTGTCCTGCGGGAGCTCAGGTGGGGTGGGCACGGGGCTGCTGCTGACCAGCAGAGGCACCGGGGAGAGCAGAGATCCCCTGGAGCTGCCAGGTCCCTCCACGGGCACAGGGGATGGTGCAGGGGGTGAGGACATCCCTCTGTACCTGCTGCAGGACACCCCTGGTGCGCCCTTCCATTCCCCCTCCAGCAAGGGACCCAGACACAGCTGGAGCAGCTGAGGGGTCCTGCAGGCCCTGTCAGGAGGCTGCAGGGTCAGGCTGGGAAAGAATGCAGAGAAGAAATGGCCATGGGCTGGCCCTGTCCGCGTGTGCAAGCGTTTAGAAGTGACTAATACCCATTTAAAAATTAGTATTCCTATGAAAAGAAACGGGGTTCAATTCAGATTCAAGAGATGCCTGGTGCCATAATTTTGTTCAGAACTCGTTTTTCTTTTTTTCCATTCCATGAATAGTAGAGTTTAATGGAGTAAGAAGCGAGTGAAAAGCTTGATTGTAATGAAAATAATTGTAAGTATATCAAGTGAGTGCAATTAAAATCTAGATACATAAATAATATGCTGTTTTAATTAAATAGGGCTTTTTTTCTTCAGAATACACATGCTAAGATGGTTCTTTTTTCTTATACTAATTTTTAAGATTAATTGAAAACATAGGCCACTCCACACTGAGAAAATTATAAATAGGAATTTTTTTTTTTATTTTACTAAACTAAATCTTCAGCAGTTACTCAATGGTGTTATTTATTTTTCATATTGAAATTTTATTTTTTTTTATTGTGTGTGTCTGCACTATCTTCATTAATGCTCCACCTGTTTTGGCTGGTTAATATTTATAGCAGTAAGTCATCATTTCCTGATTGATAAGTGATTGAACTAAGAGCTCCATTTTTAGGACCAGTTGTCTATTAAAGTGTGCTGGATACTACACAGGGGGAGAGAGGGAACATGGAAATAGAAAGAACAGACTCCACTCCTTGCAGAGCCTTGTCAGTGCCTGGGGGATTTGTCTGGCAGAGCTTATGGCAAGATGAAGTGTGAGCTATGGTGGGTTTATCTCAGTGCCCTGGGGGCTGCCACCATCCAGGTGACTCTGTCACCCTTCTCCAGGCTCAGCTGCATCAATTCAGGACAGAGACCATGAGCATCACATTCCTTCACCTGGAGAATTCACACACCATCACCTGGAGAATTCAGTAACAGCACAAAGTGGACACGTGATGAAGGTTTTTGCAGTGCACCAAAATTTACTTTCTAGATGAATTACACAAATGTGCTAACAGATTTAACTATCTAAATGGTAATTTTTCTGTCAAAAATCAAAATTTTAAAAGGTTGTAAAACAAATTAATGGCTCTCTGGCTTCTTTTTATCTCCATTCTGTAAAGTTTGCTGATTAAGTAGTGTAGTGATGGACATTATAGAGAGAGGAAGACATACTTTGTTTTCAAAAGTTCATGGAATTATAGGCATGAGAAGTGGAATGGTTTGTTATATTAAGTTGGTATGGAACCTTTAAGTACAAGATTGCTGGCATGCATACAAGTTACATATTTTTCACATTCATAAGTCAATAATCATACTCTGATCTCTAGTTCTGATCTCCTGCTGAAAGGCACTTAAGTGCTAATTTGCATTGCTAAAGCTAGTTTTTTTTTTTATAAGTTACGTTGACTTGAGCCAAGGAAATAAGAAATAATGGTTTGAAATGTTCCCAGATCCTCACATGCTACAGCATTACAACTTCTGGTACATTGCAAATGAGACAGGTTTAGCAGACAGGGTGTACAAGAGATGCCTGAGGACAGTTCAGATTCAGACACAGGTAAAAGGCATAAAAAGAGAAAGATTTCTTTGTTTATTTGTTGGTGTATTTGATGACCAACATGAACTGGGTGTGCAAAACAGACCTGCCAGCTTTGTGTGGGAAGCAGGGATGCCAACAAATTAACAGTAAAGAGGTTGCTAGTTTGTAGAAGGAAGAGTTGACCTATGTTGACTCTCTATATGTATTTTTATTTCAATTCATGAAACTTTGAAGCAAATGGAAAAGGTAGAGATAGGCTGAAACTAAACTAAGGATGAGGATGCTGAACACTCTGTGCCATGGGAGTCTGTGCTGTCCCTTGTTAATAAATGTCTACTCTCCATGGGGAGATGAAACCTCAAAATGAAACCTTTCCCTTCTGTTAACTAAAAAAAAGAAAACTTGATCCTCTGCTCATCCACTGTTCTGAAGGATTTTATATTTTATCCTTGAACACTCTAAACTCCATTGAGTGCAAAAGGACTTCAGCTGGTTGCCTTTTCTAGTCACACTGAACCCCACAGCACTCCTGTGGGGAACAGGGAGATTCCTGCTGTGGTGTTCCCTAGCAATGTGGTGCTTAGGAGCTCAGCTGGAAAACATTTCACTTAGAGAGCAATTTGTCATTAAAACTGAAGCAGAGAAAGCTAAGGTTAAATGAAAAGCATTGAAGCTCTTATCAGGATAGGCAACATATTTTTCACGTTGGAAAAGCATGTTTAGACATTGAGTAACTGATGTATTGGGTTCTCATAGTGTACTGTAAATGCAGATAAACTTGATAAGCAAAGACATGTCTGCTGAATAAGACTGTAGCTTACAATTTTTCTCCTGAGATAATGACTACCTATTCACCCTCCCCTTCTTCAGCAGCATCTCTAAGACTTCTCCTCCATCCCCACGCACGGTGAAAGTGCAAGTTGTTCTGTTTATTATTCTTGTACTGCCAACACTGCACCTGTCATCTCTAATGATGGATGGCCTTACCTTAGTGGTGGTTAATCTAATGATGAACTCACTCCCTGGAGGTTACAGGCACCATTTTCTGTTTCTAGCAGCCAGCGTCACATGGTGATGAATAAATTGGGCTTTCCTCACTCCCCCAACTGTGTGCACATTTACAGAGGGGGAAAATGATAGGTATAGCTTCAAAAATAGTGAATTCTTGGCAAGGCATTCTTGGTGTCTTTTGTACCTCCTTCTACAATTGGAACATTGTAGAAGACAATATTAGAATGAGAATGAATTAATTCAGGAGAGTGACAAAATCCAGGGGTGGCTCCAGCACTGAAGGTCCTCAAGTGAGAAGTAAAATCAAGATGCATCACTTAAACATCTCACACTAAAGCCTATTGAACACATAAAGCTTTCAATCAACCCAAAACTGCATTTCCCAGAAGTGAGACTGTTTGACTAAAGACACCTGCTCTATAAAACAGGCTGAGAGAACTGGCATTGTTCAGCCTGAATAAGAGAAGTCTCCAAGGAGACCTTAGAACCCCTTCCAATACCTAAAGGAGCTACAGGAAAGCTGGAAAGGAATTTTTTGCAAGGGCAGGAAGTGACAGGACAATGGGAAATGGTTCCAAACTGAAAGAGAGTAGGTTTACATTAGATATAAGGAAAAAATTCTTCCCTGTGAGGGTGCTGAGGCCCTGGCACAGGTTGCCCAGCAAAGTTGTGGATGCCTCATCCCTGGCAGTGTCCAAGGCCAGGCTGGATGGAGTTCTGAGCAACCTGGGACAGTGGAAGGTGTCCCTGCCCTTGCCAGAGGGCGTGGAAGAAGTGATGATCTTTAAGGTCTCCTCCAAACCAAACTGCGCTGTTATTCTATAATTAATTACTGTTTTGGCTACATTTGGCTGAATTTTCTGCTTTTGAGTATGTTTTTAATGTTTTCCTTTATCTAATCTATTTCTGATACAAACTTTCTGTTCTGTAATCATACTAGAGATGTTTAAACTAAATTTCAAATATCCTAAACCATATAAAAAGTTCCATGTTCCATTTTGAAATGGAAATTTTAAAATACTTGCATTTTAAATTTAATAAGACTACTTAGATTATATAGTAATAAATTTATTGCTAGGTTAAAGTTATCACTTGGTCCAAATGCCTCACCCCGTGTGTTCTGGTGAACATGTGGTTTTTAATGTCTATGCACTTCACAAAAGTTTATCCACATATATATTTTAAACAAGGTTTATATTAGGAAATTCCCAGTCATGTCATATATATTTTATAAACAGCAAAAATTAGATAGAAATAATGATACTATTTTTGATGAGGTGTTTTCTCAGATTTAGCTACCCATTCTGTTCTCTTACACTTTTAAAGACTTGCCTGTTTTAGTACCTCTGTTCTTAATTGGATTTCTTGACTGTTTTCATGTTTCCATTTCCCCTATGATCCCAATGCAAAACATGAAACTTTGGAGCTGAAAGCTGGCTGTTTTTTTTTTTTTTTTAACAACCAAGCAGGATTGTGTATAGATTAAGATTAATGGAATAAATTATTCTATTTTAATTGCATTTTATGCTAAGAGGCTTTGTTTGCATAAATCAAATAAGGACTACAACAATGTGGTTTAAACCCTTCAGAAATGAAGACAGTACTATGTTATGCAGTTTATTTATAATTGAATGGCTTAGAAAACCACTTCAATTCTCATTCTCTAATAACCTGGTCAAGGAGGTCAGGAAGATACAAGATAGAATGTAGAGCATGTGCTGAGTATTTTAGGGAGAAAAACAAATCAATTCACTGTCTTTCAGTGCTGGTGTTTCCTATATCCCCATAACAAGCTCAGACAAGGAAAGCTGTAAAATCTCATCCATTTTAAGTTACTGTAGTTTATACCTCCCAAGGACCATTGGGATAGTAGGTTCAGTCAGACAAGGCAGAAGTCCCCAAATAAATAATTTATTCCTCAGCATGGTACAGAGTTCCTGTAAGATCTGAGAAATGGAAGGCTGCTGTAACAGCAGGGGATACAATGCAGAGGAACCTACACGTCCCAAAGGTGCACCCAGGTTCGTGGAAAACATTTTATCCCTTATCAGACTGCCACTGAAGAAACAGATCCTGTGAGTTTTTCTCTTGTCTGTAATAATCTCTTAGACCTCCAACACCAGGAAAGCCTTTTCTTCTTTCCTGAAGTAAACATGCAGAAATCAATAGTGGTTTTTGCAACTCTTCATAGGAGATGGTTAAACAAAATCTGTTCTGCCTTGACCCAAAGTATTTACTCTGTGTTGTGGACTACATGGAAGAAACCTCCAGAGGACTCTTTAGTTTGAATATATTTAAAGGGAACAGATGAAATCTGACTGCAAACAATTGATCCTCAAAACTGGGTTATAAATACTTCCCAGTGATATGAGCAATATGACTTTTCCAGATTAATGTGTTCTTGTCTTTGCAAACAACCCTGTTTATGGCTGACCCAATTAATTAAGAGCTCATTAATCTGAGATCTAAATTGTTAGGTGGGGAAGATTAGAGTTTTCTTTACAGCCATCTCTATGCTTCTCTATTATTTTGGATAAATGTAATCAGACCTCCTGGGACAGATGCACAGCTGATTTAGATTTACAATTAAAACAGGGCTTGTGCTGGTGCTGGTGAAGGTAAATGATGAACAAAGCAAAGGAATGAAAAGCCAGGAGCATTTTCAGCCCTTACTGCTGGAGTTGTCTCAATCTCTGAATTTCCCAGTCTGAAAACTGGGAACAAAGAAAAAGCCTCACTGGATGTCTTCTCCTCTAACTTAGAGACTCAAGCCCTAAGCCAAATGCAAGAATTAGCTTGTTTTAAAGGGAGGAAGCCTTCAACAGTGCAGCAGTGCAGGCAAGGACAGAGCCCTTAATGGCCCCACTCCAGGATCCATTTTTCCTCTCACCCTTTGGATTCTGTGCTAAGGAAACCCCATCCTGAACTCTGCCTTTGTGTTTCTCCTGTAGGAGATCACAGTGACCCTGAACAGACCAAGGTGTTGACTCCAGAGGGGCACAGACCTCAGGGCTGCTGGAAAAGGCTGTCAAAGCACTCTGATGTTAAGGAAGGTGGGAAATGGCTGATTAAAGCAAAAATTTACTGGAAAATAATCACCTCCTCTTCTCTGACAACTATTTTAAGTTGGAAGATTCCCAATACTATTACTACTCTTTTCTGTATGGTTTAGTTACATTTTAGATCCATTATAGGGAGGAAAGCTTTGAAAAGTGTTTTCTTATGAAACTGTATAGTGAGGCATAAATTATATTAATAAGAATTAATATAATGCTGCTTATATTTCTTCTTAATTGTTTTAAAATGTCTAAACAGTCTTAACTAAGTAAAAATGTGTGGAGAGGAGACAAAGTCAAAGAAATTGTGATGTAGATCCCTTCTATCATTTTTATTAGACTAAACAGCATATATATTATATGAAACAGCATGTGTATGTTTTTCTTGTAGTTTATCTGTCTAAAAGTTTATTCAGTTTCTTCTATAAAACCTATAATAAAGCTACTGGTGTCAGGGCCACATTCATGTTAAATTTAATTTCTCTGATGACAATTGTAGCAATGTTCAGAACGTGTGTGCTGATCCCAAAGGACAATGCAGTTCATGTGCAAATAGAATAAAAGACACTCTAACAACATGTGCATGCCAAATGCCATCACAACAGGTTCCTGTAATGGGTCAGGCTGTGCACAGAGGGCTTTGAGGTTTTTTGCTAAAGCAATAACTGGCCCTGTCAGATACATCTTTTGACAACCATGAGGTTCCTACTTTGTCTTAATTCAGGAGAGCATTGCTCCAAGTGCATGCAAAACATGACAAAGGATTGTAACAAGTTACAGATTAAAATACTTTTCAATTAAAATTCAGTGTGGAAAGGATTAAAATTGGAAGCTAGAAATATGAGAGAGATTGGGGCATATTTAACAGCACCTCTTTAAACCTCAGTCTTATGTAACACTGGGCTGCCACAAGCTCTTTGTGAGCAGTGACATTTTAAGAAAAGCTTCTGTCCATTTCTTTTCCCATTTACCCTGCAGAATGCTTGCTTTTCCCTGTGCCCTTTTCAAGCAGACTGGCATTAATAAAATATGGGGAAACAGTGAAAAATGCAGAGTAGGAAAAGGAAACAAGTTTGTAAAAGTGCTAAAAAACCTTAGCTCATAGGTGCCTCATGAAAAATTTCTGGCGTTTGTTGCTGAGGTGCTGTCTCATGGAAGTGAATGTTTTACCTCAGTGCAAGGTGGAAGGCTGACACCAATAGTTTAAGTATGCATTAAAATCTGGATCCAACTTCATTCAGCCAGATATCCCCAGGAATATTCACCAGCTCACAGATATTTGATCCCCTGGCAGTACAAGTGTCAGGGAGAAATATCATCCTCATTGAATTCCCCTGGACACTGTGCTGAGGAGGAATAAAGACCCTCCCTCAAAGACACTTTATTTAAGTTTCTTTATATTAATTCCAGTGGTCTTAAAATGTCTAAACAATCTTAACTGGCTTAAAATGTGTGGAGAGGAGACAATGTGTGGAGATCTCTTTCTTTTCTTATCCTAAGCAAAGGATAACAAATTGCAAGGACAAATAAACCTAAAAAAATATTTCAGAAAATCTTCCCATGTTAGGAAAGTATGTAAATGAAAACCCACCCTTCCCCAAAATTTATTTCAATAAGTAGGACTACTCAAGAAATAAGATTTATCTCAAAATTTGAAATTAATTCACATCTGGCCCTTAGAAAAATGGCAGATCTGTTAGTAGCTTCCAGAATTCCTCTCAAGCAATCATTCAAGTAGCATTTCTATCTAGGAAATGTTTCTTGCATCCTACCATTTACTTCCACATAGTTGAAAGAGGTTTGAGTTAATAGAGACAACAATATAAGTTATTTTAGTACTAATATAAAAATACTTAGCTGTTTCTTGAGTGGCTATAGCTTGAGAAAACCTTTGCTTTTATGGAACATTCCTTCCTGTTTTGTGGTTTGGAAATGCCTTCTTTTGTTTCACACATAAGATTGCTGGTGCTTATACATCTATTAAGGATTGTGACTAGCCCTCCAAATTACGAGTGAATACAAGAAAGTCTCTCTGTTATAAATCACAGATTGGTTTTAGAAAATGAGTGAGAGTTTTGTCACTGGCCACATTAGTAACATATTTTTACAGGAACATGATGTTGCACAGGTGAAGGAGTTTCTGGATGCAGTCAGTTAGACTGGCTCTGCTTGAGCTGGGATGGTTGGACAAGAAGATCTCCATAAATGCCTTCCACCCTCAGCCATTCTGTGATTCTGTGAAGCGTGGCCTATCAAAAAGGAAAATTTAATTATGATAGCCAACATCAATGGCAAATAGATTATTACAATTTTGAAAAAAAATATCCCACTTCAATTCAAATTTTGTCAATGTCAAAACTTAAGAGTTTAAGCGACCTTCAGATATTGTAGGCTTGCAAAGCATAGGGCTGTTTGAAAAGACAGTGAAATCCTTAAATGTTTCATTCTGGAGGTAGGATTGCACCAGAATAAATCATGTCATTTGACTTAATTATACAGAAAGAGTGCTTACTGTTATTATCTGATTATTAACCCCTATGTGAGCTATTTACATCTCAGTCTTGATTAATTATCATAATGAGTATCTGCCTGTTGTGGTAATAATTAAGTAGAAAAGCCAGCAACAAAATAATAAGATTTTTAATATACTTTTTAGGTCAGACATAATGAGAGAGAGAAGTGTAATAGTGGGTCTGAACAGAAGGTAAATTAGATTAAGTTTTAAGTGGCCATTTTTTTTTCACTTACAGATATTTAATTTTTGTCAACGGAAAGCTAAAAATGTTTAGGAGCAAAATAAAGAAAATAAAATAAAAGGCCTGTTTCTAACGCATGGGACTTACTGACAGGCCAGCAGAGGAAGAAGGAAGGGTCTGTGTACACTGGCCCACCCTGTGCCATCATTCCCACAGTTGCTGGGCACTGCAGGTGTGAAATGTCTCCCTCCACTTCCACTCATGGCACTGCAGCAGTTTCCAACAACTGATGAGTTACACAGGAGAAAAATCTTAAAATCAATTAAATTCTTCATCACCTGAAGTTATGGATATCTAATGTTTAGTCAAACATGGGATATACTCTCAACCTAGTGCCAGAGTAATAAATATCATGTAAGGCTGGTCCAACAGGGTTATCCCCATAGGGAAATGAGGGAAGTTTGCTGGGCATTGGAAATTAGATTCAATAATGCTCTAAGAAATTTACTTCAAGGTACTAATATTGCAAATGTGTTAGTGTACAGCATATGGCTCTGATCTGAAAATCCCGAAGCATGAGCTCATTTTCATTGAGTGGTCCTGTGGGATGAACATCTTAAATTCATCTGGCGTTCTGCAGCTGGTGTACATTTTGGAGGATTACTTGTAAGTGTTCGTTTTGCCAGCATATTAAACTACTGCTGCATCACATTAATTTTTCTGCCCTTAATCACAAATTAAGCATTTTTTTCACTAAAATTTCTTAGTATGCTCTGCTCTCTTCTCAGTGTTGACCCACTGATGGACAAATAACAGCCCCTAGGAGATAAAGCCATGGACTGTATGAAATCATAGTCTTTAGAATACCAGATAACCTTTAGAGATTTCACTGGTTATTGGTTTTCTCTGAGCTTCCTTGATTTTGTTTAGAGCTAATTATTACTTTTCATCTGAAGACAACTGAAAGCAACACTTTCAAGCCACATTACAAATATACACAGAAAGCTCTTATCTCCCTTCTTGATAATGAGGTGCCCTGATAGAACATCTGAAGTATGTTGTCATTATTTGCTTCATTCTTACAAAGTAATCTTGTATATATGTGGCTTGGTGTGCTGGGAGAACTCTTTTCTGAATGTCTAATTAAGCCATACCCCATGTTATTTCTCTTAGTGTTTCAAACATATTTGCATGGTTTAATTATATTTCTGTTTAAAATCCTTCATTACTCTTGGTTAGTTCAGGCTCACACATTGTGGTAGGACACACATGCTGATCAAGTACAGGTATTTCTTCTGTAAAGGGAAAAAAGAACAAACACAAGTTGTTGATGATATCATCTTTCATAAGATTAAAAAAATCAAAATGTTCTTTGTTTCCTTAGAATATCTTCAAGTAGGATAGATCTTAGTGGGATGCTACTAAGCTGTCCATGGATTAAGAATAAAGCTTAGTAGCCTTATTTGATTTTGTTCTGACCTCTTTGAAACATTGATTGCTTGTGATCATTTTCCAGCTCTGCTCTCAAACCTCTCTTTCATCATTTCCCTGAATGCTACATGGAGAAATCAGAAACTCCCATACCACTTCTCCCCTGAGATCTTTCTCATCTGGTTTTGCTCCTTGTCTTTTTCTGTAATTGCATTTGTGTATTTAAAGGTTACTATGTTTTATTTCTCTATGGATAGATGTTTGGGGATGCTTTTGGTTTTTAATATAGAATATATTGAAGGCCTTGGCTCTGCTGTAAATTGCATTATGGTGAAGACTTTCCAGAGGTTATTGCATGGTTAAGGCTAGAACAGAAAACAGATTTTATGTACATATTAAGGAATATGCAGCACCAGCTTATTATAAAGTTCTCTGATGATTCAAACGCTCATGTGTATTTAACTCCACAGCCACAAGTAATTCATTGACAGTAATGGAACTCCTTTTGTCCACTCCACATAAAGTGTTTGCTTACCCAGGAATGAAAGTTTATGTCCTCAGTCACAGTACAGCTCCTTGGAGGAATGTTTTTTCTTGCCTTCTTCTCAGTGTAATGAACCTTGCATAAGCCCTGCATTTGAAAAACTGTCTTCAGACAAAAGGGAACTGTGTCTTCCACTTCCACTGGTTACATGGTTTACAAGCAACATATCTTAAGCCTTCTATTATTTTTTAAGCAAAGTAGAAATGATTTTCTCAGTGAATAAAAAATGCTGGCATTTTGCTTTGCTCTAAGGGTGGGCTTAAAAGAGGTTGTTCTGTATGCTGCTTGAATGGTTGGAGGATGGGGAGAGAGAAGAGTAATTGCTTTTATTTCTTAATCCTATTTTTTTAAATGCTGTTAATGATGAAAATGTTTGCAGAGGAGATTAAACTCCACCAAACCTTGGGTAGATTGAAATTAAGATGAGTTTCATGTCTGAGATTATATTTTGAATACTTTATTATTTTTTTAAGTATTGCTCTGTCAGCTAAATATAGTTCTGATTTTTACATTTTTATAGACCATGTGAGTTCCCTGTAGGCACATTGTCTCTCTTCAGTGATTTATATAGTTTGAATTATAGGGGATGATAAGCATTTGCTGTTCAATAGTGTAGTTAATGCTCAGCCCCCCCGGGTAACAGAGCAGTGAAGCATTTACTACTCAGTGGTAGTTCTGCAACAATCAGCAGCAGTGAGGCTCCATCACAGTAAATTTATACCAGTACACTCCATCCTCAGGGAGCTGAACATTCACTCAGCATAGCCTAGGGAAAGCAATTAGAATGGACATTTTCCAGCCTTTTTGGGTGGCACAACAGGAGGAGTTTACTATTGTAACTGGATCAGAAAAAAACAATCCTGTATGTGCAAGATAAAAATTAACCAACCTTTATTTTCCCTTCCAGGATTAAAAGTAAATAGATGCTTAGACTAGAAAGCTTTTGGAAACCAGAAAGTTAAAAAATTTTCTGTATTGGCAGACCCACTGCCATGCTGGTGAGATGCCAGAGAGTCTAGGAGGGCTCCAAATTTCACTCTTGTGCTTAGGAGGAGCCTCCTCCACAGGTTGTTGAGCTTTCAGGCACTGGGGCAGTGCAACACTTCTGTTCCTGGGATTGTGGTGAGAAAATAGCAAGGACTGCATCAGCCAAGCAATAACAGCATTTCTCTTCCAGGTTATTTTTCTTTTATAGGCCTGAAAGCTTTTTATAAAGGAAGCCAATACCAACAGGGTTGAGGAGAGCAATTAGTGTTCTCTTCTACCCTTCTGCTTGACATAATGAGGGAAAAAACATGAAATGCCTTAAGATCAATATCTGGCTCTGAGCCTGGCGTCACTGGAAGAATTTTGGGTCAGTTTACACAACACAATAGATGGGGTACACCTTTCTCAAAGGGGAAAAGGTTCTTTGGCACAGGTGTTAGCAGGGCTCACAGAAAAGGATCAAACTTTGATTTGAAGGGGAAAAGGGATAAAGCCAAGCTCCCTGGAGATAGAACCTGGGCATAACACAGCAGTATTGAAGGGTGGCTTTGGTGGCAAGGTCTGTGAGCCTGTGGGATGGAGATCCATGCAGCAGCAAAACCACAAAGGTTATTGATGTTAGAAACCATAGAAGCACTCGAGAATGGTCCTGCAGGAATTCAGATTTATCCCCTGAGGAAGGGGTGGGGTCAGCAGCCCTGGTGAACAGGATCTCCAGCAGTGCCAGCAGCACAGGGAGCAAACAGGAGGAGCTGGAGCCCTTGTGCAGCAGTAACGCCATGGCATAGCTGCAGTCATGGAAATGGTGGGATGGTTCCACAGCTGGAGCACTGCAGCTCCTCAGAGGCACAGGCAAAGAAGGAGAGGACATCAGGTAGCCCTGGATTTTAGGGAGTGTCTTGATTGTCTAGAGCTTGATGATGGTGGCAGCAGGGCAGAGTGTGTATGGGTGAGAACCAGGAGGAAGGCCAACAAGGCAGATATCACGGTGGGACTCATCTCAGATCACCCAACCAGCATCAAGAGGCAGATGAAGAATTCTGTAAGCAGCTGGGAGAAGTTTCACAATTTCTAGCCCTTGTTCTCCTGCAGGACTTCACCTTACCTGGTGTCTGCTGGAAATACAGCACAGCAGAGAGGAAACTCTCTAGGAGGTTCCTGGAAGATTAGGGAGAGAGACCACCTCCCTGTATACTTGGCACTGCTGAGGACACATCTTGAGTATTGTGTTCAGTCTTGGGACCCTTATTTGAAGAATCACATTAGTTCAATGGAGAGTGTCCAGAGAAGGACAACAAAGCTGGTGAAAGGTCTGGAGAGCAAGACTTATGTGGAGCAATTAAGGGAGTAGAGGTGGTTGAGAAGGAGATTCAGAGGAGAGATTATTGCTCTTTACAAACACCTGAAAGGAGGGTGTAGTGGTGGGGGGAGTGGGGTGTCAGCCTCTTCTTACAGTTGAGAAGTTATAGGATAAGAGAAAATTTGCACCTAAATTGCACCTCATGGGATTAGATTACATATAAGGAAAGCATTCTTCACCAAATAGGGCTGCCAAACTCTGGAACAGGCTGCCCAGGGAAGCAGCTGAGCTCCCATTCCTGGACATATTTAAAAGACAGGTAGATGTGGTGCTCAAGGGCCATGATTTAGGGGTCAGCTTGGCAGTGTGCAGTTAAAAGTCAGCCTTGATGATCTTAAGGGTCTTTTCCAAACTAAACCTGAATTCTGTGACTCTGGATGAGAGGAGTTGAAACCAAAGCAGAAGGAGGCCCCAGGCAATAGCCACATTCCTTCAGCAAGGCTGTGACAAAGTAAAAATAAAGCTGAGGTTCCCAGGGTGTCTTGCTTAATGCTGTGGCTGCTGCAGTCAACACTGCCCTCTCTCTCTGAAATGCATCTGCAAGCCTCAGGCTGTGCCACAGCCAGCATCAAGAATCAGGAGTGACAAAGCTAATTTTTCTCTTGTAAATTATGAAAGATGAGGCAGAGTAAAATATAAAAGAGGAAGAGAAAATATAAAAGAGCTGCAGTAGTCAAGATGAGTTTCAGCCTGGAAAACAGTGGGAAAGTGTGAAGTGGGATTTCTGCAAAGCGGGATTTCTGTGAAGAAGGATTGTAAGTGCTCCAACCCCACAGATGCTGTTGTGATTGTGAGAAAATATGATTGCAGTGAAGTGAAGAGGTGTGAACCCCGCTCTGGTGGCAGGGAATCTACAAATAATGACCATTATACCTACACTGCATCTTCAAGCCTGACTGGTGGTAGAGACCCAGCAAACACAAATACAGGCGAGCTCAAGTGCCTCTCTCAGGCCCTCAGGTCTCAGCATCAAACATTTGCCAGCATCTCCTGCAGCAGAGAGCCTGAACAGGCTGTCAGCAGCAAGGCTTCAAGCTGAGAGGGCAAGTCAGGCTTCCAGAAGATGACTGTGTTATGCTCTGTGCTTGCCTGCCTGCTGCAGCGTGGAAACAGCATAAGGACATTTTGAAAAGGCTCAGAAAGGGTAATGTTGACAGGCAAGTGGAAAAGTGAGGAAAAAAGCATGATTTTTGTTAAAGTCATGGTGAAAGAACTGCTGACATCCTCTGGCAGTGGTGAGAATGTGAATAATTAAAAAGAAGTTTGATGGCATTAGAATTGGGACTTTTTTGAAATCAGCATAAAAATTAGGATATGCAAAACTTTCAAAGAGGAATCTGATGAATAATTGGGAAAAAGATAAAATGTAAATGGCTAATTGGCTGCAAACCCTGAGAAGATCCCAGCTGAGCTGTTCCAGTCCGTGCTCAGATGAGCAAGGTTCTCTCCCTGCTGTCAGCAGGCATGAGCATCACTCACTCTCGGCCAGCCTGAATCTGACCCTAAAGCATGGACACTGATAACAAAGCCAGGAGAACCACTTACATGAAGCCTGGCATGAGTCCTGCAGAACTGACCAAGATAAATCTTATCCAGTTAAACAGTGTGGCCTGTTTGGTCACTCTAGTCAAGGAAATCAAAATCATATTCCAGTCCTAGAAGGGAGTTTAAAACTGTGAAATGGAAAAAGAAAAGAACTATGAATAAAATCAAAGACAGAAATGAAAAGGTCACACTTAGAGTCAAAGACAAGCTGAAGGGGCACTAAAAGAATAGCAAAGGAGCCTAATATGAGGCAGAGGAATAATTCCAGCAGCTCCAAGATTCAGGTGACTGACTCATTCTTCACCTCACTCTGTAAAAGACAGGTGTCTTGGGGACAGTGGCAGTAATATTTGAATGATTTCAGTAGTAATGTCAGAAGGAAGTTGAGAATGATGAAGAACTCATTAGGTCAGGATTCAGAAACTGTGGGCTCCGAATAGGAGAGGATCAGCTGTGGAGATCCAGCATTGATGCTGTAGGTCTCAGTGCAGGTGATACAAAGAACCTGCATCACTTTATCTCTGATAAAGCATTTCCCTCTGCTGTTGCCTCCATCCTCTGCCCTGCATCACAGTGAGCCTAAGGCAAGAGGAGTGAGTGGAGGCATAATGTGCACTTACACAATGCAAATAAAGGCAGGGGTGCCTCTCAGAACATCCATTCTAAGTGATAGTGGCTGTGATTGAAAGAGTGGGTGTCTTCAGCTGAGAGGAAAAAGATATTTCTTTGAACTCTCTGGAACTGAAAGAAATCACAGATTCAGTCAGAATGGTACTGTACCAGACCACTTTTATAGGCTCTTTCCAGAGCAGAATCTCATATGGAAACAATTTTTGATAACGTGCTGTAAAATACATTCCAGGGAATATTCCCATGTTGGCAGAGATTGAACTAGACAGTTTAATAAGCCTTCCATCACTAATTTCTCTCTGCTTGTGATTCTTTAAGCTGAAGCCACATGATTTTATGTTCTCCATAGCTTTTGAGTCATCCAATATCTACTGATTTGTAGCTTGACTTGTGTATGACAAACTCCAGGTTGCTTGAGGAATAAAGACACCTTAATCACAATAGCAGACTTCAGTCACCTCATTGGCAACTCCAGGCCCTAGTTCCATCATTTATTTAATCTGTGGAATGAAATATACCATAAGAAATATCTACATTGGCCAGCCTCACCTAGGGTCTTTATTAAATCCTCATATTAAGAAAGTGCAGAGTTAAAAAGGTAATATGAAAATACAGGGCAAGATACGCAGGAATTAGATAATGGTTTGCAAGAGGTCACCCTCATTTTTAAAGCTTGAGTATTGAGAAGGGGTGGTGTTATTTAATCAAATAATACATATATTCTGTGTAGCTGCCAGGGTCTGTGCACCCTGGACAGCCTTTGATGGGCAATATGAAACTTTTGGAGGTGTGCAATATTTCCCATGTGGATCCAGAGAAAACAACCTGTTTCTTCAGAGACTTGAGATTCACATCTGTATCAAGTACTGCTGGCAAACTAAATCTTTGGGAAAAAAAATCTGATATCTGAAAGCCCAGCTTGGGAGTAGCTGTTATGGAGGAGAGAGGTGTTATTTCACCTGACTAGAAATCTGAATCTTCAGCTGAGGAGAATCCCCTTCTGAAGGTACTGCTCTCTCTGCTGGCCATCCTACTCCTACAGGACACAAACACTTCCCAAGGTCAGCTTATGCCATGTGTGCCTCTCCTAAGAGGAATGACTCCAAATCACCCTCACCTTCCAGAACATCCAGTCTGATGGGATAAACTTCAACCAACAAGTGGAATACTTCTGACTTATTAAATTTAAAAATTATAGGTGTTTTAGAAGGCTGAATTGTGTAACAATTTGCGCTGGGCTCCAAGGTTTTGATAGCCTGCATTCCCAACAGTGCAACATTTTCATACTCAGAAAGGCGGGAGTGAGAAGGAGGGAGAATAAGAAGACAAATAATGTGTTTGTGCATAGTAATCCTGAATATTAGGTAATTTTCTATTTTTAGTAGGGTTTTAAAAAGGATGAGGACTGATTATGAATCATTAAATCATAATTAATTATAAATCAGTCTTCACTCCAGATGTAATCTCGGGTTTTGGAAGAGCTCTTGTTTGAATAACTAGAATTTCAATTTTCATATTCAAGGCATGTTTGTATCATCTAGGATTGCAGCAGGAAGTCTGTTTGTCTATGACTGTGTCAATCTGGAGTATGACAGTGTTGTTTCCTGTGAAGTAGATATGCAAAAAGCAAGTGATTGGAACTATCACCCATGGATTTTTCTATCTGTAAGTGCTTGCTAGGTCTGTCTTAATAACACAGTTGAATCTGAGACAAGATAATTAAATATGTCTATGAGGGCCTTAGTCCTGTGAAATACAGAACACCCAAACTCTAGCAAAGCAGTAAAAAATTTCTTTTAAGACTGTGTTTATATCTGGAGTATTCTTAAACACAGTTATTGTGGGGGCTGACAGCAGTGACTGCCTAAAACAACCTCCCTGAGTCGTGTGGGAAGTCCACACTAAGTTTCCTGCTATTTTGGATCAGTTTCAGTTAAAATTTGGTTTGGAATATCCAGATGAGAAGTGCTACACCAGCTGAATTAATATTGGAAATATTTGGTGCACATCCACTTACCTTTGGGCAGACAGATGAGCAGCTGCCACATGCACATCCTGAGGCCTTCGGTGCCCAAGTGTGAGCTGGTGAACTGCTCTTACTAATGCCTCAGACAGGTATGAACATTATTTATGGGGAAAAAAGACTACTTCAGACATGTGGCATTAATGTTATGGGACAATATTGAAGCAGGTCTGTGATTTGTATTTCCTTTTCCTGGAATAACAGAGCAAAATTGAAGCCACAAATTAGGATAAAGTACAAGTTCAGTGATGAGGTGGCAGATGAGAAAGGCAATTCATTTGTGCTTGCAGATTATGTCTTTACCTTGAACACAATACCATGGCCCAGCTGTGCTGCAGACTTGGCTGTGTTCAAGGTAATTTGATATTGATCAGCCTTCAGGTGTAATGCTACAACAATCAAACTGACCAAATGCAAGGCTACACAGATATGGCTTTTCAGGCACATTATTTCTATGAGAAATCATCACATCTCAGAGAAAGAAAGCAGAGTGGCAAAAGCATATTTATCATGCTTAGTTTCTTTTTCTCCCTTCTGAAGTACTTGTATTTGGTTTTATTTTTAACGTTGGAGAACAGCTAAGAAATATGTGGTTATTTCAAACATTCCATGAACATTGGGTTTTTTTCATTTGCAATCCTCTTAAATGCACTTATAAGGTTAACAAAGACCTTAAACCAGACATTTGGAAAAGTGGCAATAGCTGAAGTCTTAAATTCAATTATTTACTCCATCCCATCTCTGAAATTCAGTAAGTTCTTTAAATTCAGTGGAGACAGTTCTCACTCACTTTAATGAAGAGAGTGTTTAGACCCTGCCAAAACTCATATTTATAAATGAGACTTGTGCACCTGTCTTATTCTAACTCCCTCTGCTAGAGTGCTGGCAACAGTGCCCATTTCCAGAGCAGCACTAGGTTTTCTGGGATTTTCCAACTCCATGTACCATTTGCAGCTCATCTAGCCCGTGACCACATGAGATTATGTACATTTCATACCTAATGATATTGTTTCTACTGAGACAGTATGAGCCAAGGTGTATTGACATCCAGAAAATTTATTTGATTTTTGACCAGTATGATTTGTGTTTCACTTTGAAAATGACACATTTTGAAAGATATTTTATTTATTAAAAAGGTATGAAGGGCTTATCTACATGACCTTTTTCCTGCATCTCAAGTGTCTTAATTTTAAAACTTTCTTTTTGTCTTGAAAAACAAAAATGTTCTTTAATGGAGAAATAGATGCTCTCGAGAATTGCAATTAAAACTTGGATAGTGATTTACCTTAATGCTTAAAGGAATTTAGAATTATATGTTTGTCTCTCAAGTTCAATATAGAAGTAGAGGTAATCAGTATGATTAAAATAAGCCCTTTTCAGTGGGAATTGCAGCAGCATTCAAAATTCATCAAGACATGGACCTATATTGCTCAGCCAAATAATCACCATGGTCTTTTAGACAATTCAAGACATTAAATCTTCACATATTACATTCTGACTAACAGTCTTGGGGAAGTTTTTTAAACAAAGAATATAAAACATGTTAATTAATAAATCCAGGTGCAAACTCATTAGCTTAAGACTATACAGTAGAAGCATGAAAAGAGTTACGCATTTTCCCCTTAGGATGACAACTTCACAGTTATAAACAGAGCTTGGATAGACATGCTTAGGAGGCACTTCTTTCAGATGAGCTAATTAAGAATGTTCTGTTTATTTTGTGTGCACCCAAGTGAACAGTGCCATTATGGCTGGAAGAACTGGGTAATTTTGAAATCCCAGTCACAGTCAGTTAAAGTGGATAAGTTTAGTTTCAAGGCAGTGGTTCAAACTCAGGTTGGACACATTTTTTCAGTATAATTTTAGAAGATAATAAAAATGCAAACAATTCCTGAGGGTAAATCATATCACCTAGAGGAGGAATTCAGATGACCTCTTTAAATTAAAAATGGTGACTTAAGAAAAATAGAAACCATAGAGATTCAGGTAAATCCTTAATAAAATATATAGAAGCCATTTGATGTTCTTATCCACTATTCAAGAAAATACTTTAGTCAGAACTAAAGTATTTTCTCTGCAGCATTTACAATTGCTGCAGCATCATGTCTTTTGTTACTAAATTTACATCTCCCCATCAAAGCCATTGGTTGCACTGGTGCTTCATTTGGCCATGATACTTTGTCATCTGGCAAGAATTGATTGATGTCAGTGAAACAACCTCAACAGCAATCCCTGCTGATGTATTCATCTGTTCAGGAGCTAAAAATAAACACATGCAAATATTTCTGCTGAGAATAATTCTCTTTATGCTGCCTTGTGAGCAATAATATTAACAATAAAGTAGTATAGCTGCAGATGTAGCCCTGAGCATATAAAATTTTGCAGCAGCCTTTTCCATGGCAATATTAAGGGTCAAACTGCTGTTGTGGCAGGCAAATACAACAATGCAGACTGCAGGAATCCTTACATCCTCTATAACCAGAGTAAGAATCAAGTGAGCTTTTTTAATTAGGAAAACATGTCTAGCTGAATTGCCAGATATAATGTGTGCCTATGTAGGTTGTACATTATAGAAGGAGAAAACAATGCACTTGTTCATGCCAGGGAATGTGTCAAAAAGCCATGTGGCATTTGGGAAGCTATATTGCTTTAGCTTTGCCTAATAAAATAATATTCCTTTACTTGTTCTTGGTTTATCATAGTAATGCATGTCAGTGACATGAAATCTCTGCTTCATAGAAAACACTCTTGAAATTTGTCTGTTGTCCTAGTGAAGGAAGGAATGAAATCTCCTTATTTTCAATTCAGTGGTCACAATTCTACTTTGTTCACAGTATTTTTAAGCACCTTATTTTTATTGTTTTGGTTGGTATATTGACTAGCTTGAAGGTTGAATATGCTCCCATGCACTTTTTATGATTTAGTCATTAGGAAAAACCTGCTTCTCAATCCCTGTTACTTGATGCAAGTCTATTGTTTTTTTACAGTCTATCTTGATTACAATTGAAATTGAAATGCCTTGCCTACAAGCCAGTCAATAAGTACTTTTGAAATCATTTAGTGGCTATAGAAAATATCTTATCTGGATCAGGTTCTTGAAATTTAAGCAATAAAATTTGGCAGATTTTGTTCTGAGCCCATCAGTTGTTGAGCAGTGTTTATTTTAAGGGGATTCTCCTCTTTCTTACCCCTCACTCTGTCTCAGTGTGTGCTTGTCTATATTCTCCTGCTTTTGAAGCAATTGAATAATTTAAACTGAAGTCTGGCAGATCTTTGTGCAAGTTATTTCTACAAATTTAGGAAAATATATAATCAGTTAGAAGAGGGAGAGGTAGTGTACCTTCTCAAACATATGCTGTGCTGTAGGGAAGGAAAAGTAATTTTTTCTTCCGTGCAATGTAAAAATAACAGGTCCCATTTTCATGTCTATCTGACCCAAATAACAGGGTCAGACAAATTCTCTGAATTCACTTCCCATGCAGGTTTTCCAGAATCACAGCTGCTTGGGGCTGAAATGAAACGGAAATTGCCAAGGCTTCTGTTCTGATCACAACACTTATTTAAATCAAGAAGAATGTTTTCCTGGGGCTTCCTTTTATTCCAGAAAAGTTCCATGAACACTTCTTAGGAAAAAATCTTTCTATTCCTCCCTAGTAAGTGGAAATTTATCTCCTAGACGCTGTCTCTTGTTCTCCTGATAAAAAAAAAAGCCAAAGAAAACAAAATGTCAGCAGGTGAAATGGAAAATGTAGTGCAAGGAAGATTTCAATGCATTCTTAGTTAAGGACTTATGCAAGAAATCACCCAGCATCCTGAGAATAGAGGAAAACATGATGGTAAATCACAAATGTGTGTGACAGGTACTATTTCAACCCCAAATAGTTTCAGGTTTGCTTGTTCTCCTTGAGCAAAACAACTTATTGCACAGAGAAGGAGGTTTTACATCACTTTATGTTGCACATTTTTCTTCTTTCTTTAATTCCACTCTTCTGCTAAAGTGAGAATTTTGGTGTCAAGAAGGCAAGTAAGCCTTAGCAGGAGGCTGGAAGCCTAAATCACAGAATCACAGAATCACAGAATCACAGAATCACAGAATTTTCAAGACTGGAAGAGACCTATAAGATCATCTAGTCCAGCCAATGTTCTAACTGTTCAACTAGATCATGGCAGCAAGTGCCACATCCAGTCTTTTTTTAAATTCTTCAAGGGATGATGCCTCCACCACCTCACTGGGTAAATGATTCCAGTTTCTGACCACTCTCATTTTATGTTTCCAACATTGTAAAACTGAAATTACTTGACTAGAAAAAGACTCATCAGAATAAATCAATTTCATGAATAGGGAAGCCTGCTTACAAATTGAAAGAGAATAATTTATATTATTATAATTCTACTTGTCTAACCCAAGTTCTTGAGTACAAAAAGTTTCAGGGTTTTTAGTTTGTAACACAGACTTATATGGATTGAGCTGGTAGACAACACCTTAAAAGTTGAACATAAATGTTGTTGGTCATGTGTGTTAGTGCTCCCTTTCCAGGAGAAACAGTTATCCTTGAGATTAGCTCCAAGGCTGTTTAAAGAAATGTTAGAAACTGGAATAAAAAACAGGCACTGGAGTTCTCCATTTGAAGTTTCTCTAAGCAATTATTCATGTGCCAACTTCTAAATGAAATATTTCCTGTGTTTCTGCTGTGATCAAACTAAATGTCTTAAACCCTATTCTTCAAACTTCAGCCCAGTTCCTTGTTTGGCAAATCCAAAATATGTGTGGATATCAAAGAAGTACTGTGGCTTTTTTAGGGCTTGACACCAAATTTAAAAGAAGCAATTTGGTCATCTACACCCCCTGACACATTCTGACTTCATCTGTTGTGGGGATAAAAAGTGACAATGGAAATTTATTAGTAACAACACCAGGTCAGTCCAAGATCATGGGAAAAAAACTTAAAAATAGGAAGAGAATTTGTTCTCAGATGGATATTTTTATACTGCATGGCAGAATCTAGTTAAAGATCTGAGGAACAGAGTTCCTGTAAATGGGAAAGGTCATCTTCTGTGCATTATTTACATCCATCACAAACCAACCTTAGGCTTCTGCTGAAAGGTTCTGTGCTCAGGCTTGATTGCATTTTAAAATTGCAGCTTTTTAACTCACTTTTGCTTTGCTCATGTTCCATCTAGAGATGGAAAATCTGTGACAAAGAACAAGCAAGGAGACAAAATGGGCAGTGAAAAGGTAAAAGAATCTAGACAAAAGAGAAGATATGCTGAAATATTGCAAAAAGTGAGCACCTGTTTCCTAGAGGCTTCATCCAAAAAACAGAGCTACTAACAATATTCATTGTAAAGAAGATGTAGAAATGGCTTCTCATGTTAAAAAGTATTACACATACTGTCTTTAATTACCAGAAGTACTACTGCTAAGTGAAGGAACACTAAACGAAATGTTTTTCTGTTTCCATGCAATATTGTGGAGTTGTTTTGTTTCTTTAAAAAACCTGTGTAACAGTGCATATCAAATACTGAACCAAAAATGAACGAGCCAATAGATTTTTCCAAAAATTAAAGACAAGCACCACTAGTTCCTGCTGTTCAAAGCATTTAGAGTTTCATTACCAGATGTGCTACTAAAAATTGCAGTGGGTGTACTCTGAGCTTGGAGAGGAGTGGCTTTGCCGTTCCCATAAATTCCTCTCTGGTTCTTCTATTCCCTGTTCAATGACATCACTATTTGAATATTGTATCAATAGCAGCAGTGATTTTTCCTTTAGTTTTCTTTCCATGTTTGCAGGTTGGAGAATGCACAACAATACCTTTTAGGTTTGCGTTGGTTTTTTTCCCCCAAACAGATGTGATCTGCTATCCTCTCTTTGTTCCAGCCAGGTGGATTTGTGCTGGGCTGTGATGACAGAAATCCAGCAGCTTTACCCCTGGGATTCAGCCCACTGGAGCTGATAAACAGAAATGCTTTGAGTGGCATCCAGGAGCTTGAACTGACACAGCACAGACCCAGCATGGCTGGAATTCCAAACCCCCTGCAAGGTTAACTGCTCTAAAGCAGCAAAAACCTTGTGCAATATTCTTGGTAGCCTTCTGTGAATGCTATGCTGTTATTTTCCATGCAGAAATCCTCCTTTTAATATCTGAGGGTTCCTTCCCTTCTGTCTTGTTTTTTTTCTTTCCGGGGATTTTTGTTCTATTTTTTTACTTGTTTTTTGGTTTTGGATGTTTTTTGACTTTTTGTATGTTTGTGGTTTTTTTGGCTACTTGAGGTTTTTGTTTAGTTTTGTTTGGGATTTTTTGGGGGAATTTTGTTATGTTTTGTTTGGGGAGTTTTTCTGTTTGTTTTTGTTGGGTTCTTTTATTTTGGTTTTGTGGGTTTTTTGATGTTGTTTCTGACAGGTAGCCTCAACCCATGAGACAAGTCTCACTAGAGAAACTCATTAAGCAGAGTTTTATTAGTAAAAAATAATCATATTATTTTCCAGCTGGGGCCTTGAGAGAAAATGCAGTGGAATGGGAATAGGTAGAATTTGCTTATCGAACCATTCAAGAGCACCATTGAGTTGTAAATAATGCATTAAGTAATTATTAGAAATGTGGATTCAAGTTCCAGAGAGTAAAAAAGACAACAAACACCATGCCACAGGAACCTAACAATATTTCTGTGAATTCCAGCTAGAGGAAAACAAACTGTGTTTGTTTTTATAGAAAATAACAAAAAATTTCAGGGAGAGGAAAATTTCTGTGGGAATAAGAAGTTGTACAATGAATGAAACAATTAAATTTTAGAAAGGGATTATTTTTTAATCCATTAATTGAAATACCCACTTTAAATTGTTTTTTGTTGAAATATTATAATAGTCATTTTGAAGCTCTTTGGTTCAAGAGATATTTTGTGTCTGGATTACTGAATGTCAGAAGGTGTAATGAAGTGATTCAGCTAGCAGCTGACTTGTAATAAGAAATGTTAGTTTAGACTCCAGTTTGTGGTTGTTTGTTTTCTTGTTTTCCCCTCAGGAAGAAGCTTGAACGCTTAATTCTGTAGCAGTTCTAATTTTATACAAAGTACACAGTAAAGCATAAGAAAACTTTGCCCTAATTTAGCTTGTCATTTTTAATTAAATGTTTTGTTCTTTTCATTGCAAACCAAAATTTAAACCAAAACTCAGCAGCAGGAGATTTTAACTGTACAAAATTCCTTTTGAGCTGGAGACAAAAGCTCTCCTTGGTGTCACCAAAGAAAGGTTATGTCTTTCTCTTTTATCTAAAGCCTGGTTTAATTTGTAGAGTTTTGCTAGCTGAGTTTGTGGCTTAGTCACTCAGCTGAACTCCTGCAGTTACGAATGAATATTCTTCACAAAATTGTTCTCTGTGAGCAGATGATTTATCTGCACTTTATAGGCTGGAACAAGGCACATCAGGAACAGCAAATATTTTTGTGGATCTGGGGCTGGGTTCAGTGTTTATGAACAACACCTCCTGTGCCTGAGTCAGAGGCCTGTGCCACAAAAGGCCTGTGCTGGTGTGCCATTGGTGCACTAACAGAGGGAATGCAGCGAAACTTTAAATTCAGTGAACCAGATTGGAGACTGACTTTGGGTGATGCTCTGTTATACAGACTGAAATGGAGTCTGATTTCAGGGTGCAGTTTCAGCAAAGCATCTTCAATGGCAGGATTGTGTTTTCCAAAACTATGAGGCCTTGGTATAACCTTTCTCTTCTCTCCTGTACTCTCCATCTTAATATGCACAAGCCAACAGTTCCACCAAACAGAATAATAGTACCTTCAAATATTTTGAATTCAAAGATTCTTATGGTTGCCTGAGAGTCCCTGAAAATTCTCTTTTTGCAGAATATGAGCTTGAAAACAAAGCTGCAAAGAGAGTGGGAGCATGTCTTTGACTTCCGTTCATACCTGTACACAGAGTCCTTTCCACATTCCTAAGGTAAGTACATCTCCTTTATTTACATTTGATTACATGTGAAGTGCACATTCAGTAAAAAAAAAGCTTGTAGACTGAATTTTGAAGCTGACTTGATGCTGCTTGTTATACCCATTATTTGGTGAATCTGGAATAAACAATGTGTAGAATATAGTATCATAGAATTAAATTCTTGCTCTTTGTTTAACTTGGGACTCCTGCTTACTAAAATCTTAGCTGTGAAAATTCTAACGAGGTGAAATAATTCAGCAAAGAAAGCCCAAACCAAGAAACAATAACTTGGAACCAATATACCTTTTCATGAGAACTCTAGGAGCTCAAGTGGGAAATACTGACTCATTCTGCAGAAACTTGAGCCCAATTCTTACCACATTCCCAACCTAACTCTGCAGATTCACCAGTTCAGCTGCATTTCACATGGGCAGCTGAATGCCTAAGCATTTCTTTGGAATTGTATTTTTTTATTGAATGTGATCAGCTGACAGCTGATTTGTTTGAGTGTGGAATTCTACTGAATGTGAACCTTGCCCTCCAGATTTTTTTAATTCTTGATTTTCAAAAGCCTTCATCCTGGTCATGAACTCTGTGGTTTAAATGCAAGTTGTTTGCATCATTATTTCTAGATGAAGGATTCACTAGTTGAAAAGTAACAGAGGGGAAAGAAAAAACCAACCCAATAAAAATGACAACCAAGCTTAAGGGATTTCAACAGAAAAGCAATAACCTGGATCCCTCTAGAGGCCATTTGTGTAATATTTGGTAGGGAAAAAAAGATTTGAACTTGTCTCCCAATTCACTGTCTACAAATAAAGAAAGCTTATCTATCTCATGTTGTTGCTTATTATTTGGCAGCATGCTTCTGTCTGTGGTGAAAGCTGCATAATTATTGTACTTTCTCTCCTTCAAGCTAGTTCTTCCTTAGAACTGAGCAATGCAGCAGGAGTTTCTGCAGGCACTGATTCAGTCTTAAATTAAATCCTGAAGGCATGTTTCCTGGAAAACTCTTTTTAGAAAGCAAGTGTTTTATGTTAGAAGCCAGTTGAGGCATCAGAAATTTGGGGTTCCATTTGTGGTAGAATTGCCAAGGACTTAAACAGGCCAAACAACAGGGATGCCACTCCTTTCCCCCCGTGTGCATTGATTCTGATCTCAGGCACAGTGAGAATGCCCTTTGGTGTGAAAAGTCAAGTCTGAAATCCTCTGAGAGACAAGACAGGCCATGCTGATGGTGGAGACCTGCCCCCAAAGAGGGGCTGCTTTCCTTGGAGAGGAGCAGTGCTCAGCACAGCAGGGGCAGGAACAGAGATTGCTGAACCCTTCCCACTGCGTCTGGTGTACAAACGTTTCTCCACATTAAATGTTTCCTGGGTCTGAGAGCACTGCTGCTCCAACGTCTCAATCAGGATAATCTGTTTGTTGGGATGCGTGCATGGAGCTACAGGATGGAGATTCCAGTGGTGTGTCAGCAGTCCCTGTGACACAGCACACTGTGAAAAAAGTGAGTGAAGAATTGGCAATGTGTCACATTCCGCCCTTCACTAATTGATTGAAAAACCTTGCCACAAAAAAAAAAAAAAAAAAAAAAAAAAAAAAAAAAAAAGAAAGAAAAAACCACAAAAAAACCCTCAAATCAATTTAAATCAATTTAGATGGCTAACTGAAAAAAATCAGCATGTCTTCCTAGCAATCTTGCTCAAATCCACCACAGAAACTTTGCTGCCAAAGTTTTTGTATTTACTTTTTGTAATTTGAGTTGATGGTATGTAAATACTTTGCAATCAAAATGCCCTTTATAATATTTTTGGCTCATCTCTGGTCTCTATTATGTTTCTCCTGAACATTTTTCATTCTTATATCCTTTCTAGAAAAGTGCTATAGTCCCCTGTCACTGTGCTATTCCATGGGATCCTAGCAGCTATTTGAAAAGCAACTTAATTTTTTAAATTAAATTAATATGAAGACTAGCAGATATATATATAGATATATATATATATATATATATATACACACACGCACTTCTGGCATACAGAAAATATTGGTTTTGATCATTCATTTTGTGCAAAATAACCTTTTGTACACCATGAAACGTAATTTTATCCACATGAGTGAATGCTGATGAGGTGCTTTTGAAGAACTGTAGGCAAAAATTACTAGCCATATTCAACTTTGCTGTAAAGGTGAAAAGAAAAAATGTTATAATGAATGATAAAGATGTGGGAGAATACTCACAAAGGCCATTTATAAAAACTTTTATAGAGAGCACCGTCTTTTTATGCAGCATTATGCTGCCTTCACTAAAAACCCCCTGTAACTTGTGTATATTGAGCAAAGCATAGGAAGATTATGAATAATCTGAGTTAATTTTCTCACCACAAAATGTCAGTGTAGCAGACGAGAATGATCTGGGGTTCACAAAAGAGCTGGTATTGTCAAAATCTCCCTTCCTCACTTTTGCTCTGGAGCTCAGCCAAGAGACATTGATGGCAGGACTCCAGTGGGTCTGGCATCATTCTTCAGCCTTTTCTCCACCTTCTCTAGGAACAACTTTCCATTTTGTCCCTGTACTTGTCCAAAGTTTCAGTGCAGACCAGAAGTATATTTGAAAGTACGTGAGCTGCCACTGAGTACTCTTAAACAATATAATTCCCTTATTCTGGCTTGATGGGCTGGGCAATTGATTTATGGCTGTTTATTTCTGCTGTGGTTAATGAAGTGGGAAGCAATAACTCAGGGGCTGCATCTGCCAGCAAGTGGAGCTCTTTGCTAGCCTAGGGAGGTGTGCCCTCCCCAGGAGCCTTCCTCCACCCCAGACTGAAGCCACTGCAGAGCTGGAACTCGGTTCTGTTTTGGCCCTTTTGCAGCTTTCACATCATGTTCCAGTTGTGTTGGTTTGTAAAACAAGGAGATGATGGCTATAAACAGGCAATTTATAATTCCATGCAGATTTTTATTTGACAGCCAGATGCTGTATATATTCCCTTCACCCCTTAAAAGGAAGATTTTAGCATTTCAGTTTTAGTTTATGTATTTGTAAGAAATATATAAGAGTAATTTTGGTTAAATGGTACATTTTGCTATACCAGGAATATGGGGGATGCAGGGACAGTTTTCCTGTGCTTTTCACACTCTGGGCTCATTGCCCACTGATGAATTTTTACAGGAATAGTTCCTTAGAGCAGGATGTCACCCCAGCTGTTCCATGATCTACTTTGGTGATTTCATCAATGGTTTAAAGTGTAGGGCGCTGAGGGATCTTTCAGAGAGAACCACTGTTCCAAGAATAAACTTTATTTTAAATTCCCTTTCTTTTCTACTACAACCTGTCTTGATTAGGAAGGATTTTAACTAAAATATATAATTTTCCAGTCACATAAAGGAACGCACCAAGAAAATGTCATTCAATCAAGATGAGATGTCAGGATTAGTTTTCTAACTCAAACTGTGAAATGAATCCTCAATGAAATCCAGATTGAACATAGCATTTGCCTGCTAATGCTTGAAGTACTCTTTTTTTATGTACTTTATTAATGTTGAAGTCTCATTTATTTATGCTGGTGTGTGGTTTACTTGGTATGTTATTCCATGTATGCTGGCAGTGTTTTACCCTAATCATTCTACACATCCACTGGTTAGTGCTAAGTCATCCAACTTTCTGCAGGTGGCTCATTTTGTGCATAAACCATGCTCTGAAGTGCTCATGCTTGTTCCCTCAGAGCCCTCCAGTGTTCTTACTCCCCCATGGTCAGAATGTTATTGCCATATTTAGAGAAAAGCAAGTCTATTTTGGCAGGAAAAATATATTATTTTAGGTGTGTAACTCTAATTTAGTAAGACAGAAAGAGGAAGGTGCATGCTCTCCTCACAAATCCTCATGTGCTCAGCAGGGAACTCTCTCTTTCCTCCTGCTGTGCTGAGCATGAGTAAAGCAGAGAGAATTCCCCAAATTCCCCACCACCCTGAGATGGCTCCTGCTCACCCCATGGCTTCAAACTGAAGCTGGAGGGGAAGGGAGATTGCATTTCTGGAAAGGTTCCAAAGAGTTAAGCTCCTTTTCTCAGTGCTTCTGAGGAATAGCAATCAGTAAATTAGCAATGTTAGTCATGCTAGTAACACGAAAAGTCCAAGAAAGTAGAATTTACATCCCCAGTGTATGGGTGGAGGCACAGACTGGGAGATGGGTTAAGTGAATTCCCACCTGGTGAAGTTGGAAATGGTGTGCAGCTCTCTTGTACTCAAATCCTCCTCCATGAGGCCTCTCACTTTTGCTCCTTTTGAAAACAGTGATTTTATGAGCCATCATTAGCTTTTCTGTGATTTCATTGCCATGACAGAGTTCCCTGGAAATGCTTTGCAGCCTTCCATGCCTGGCCAGGTCTTTAGAGCCCTGGACATATTCAAGCAGAGCTTTGAAGGATACCTGCTTAGACAAACTGTATGAACTCTGGAAACAATGGAAATAGCTTCCAGCTTGGCTCTCCTGCCCCTGAAATCTCCTGGAGCTTCTTACCCTGAGCTGGCTCAGCAGCTTTTGAGAAAAGATGCTGCTCCCTCTCTTCTTCCTGACCCCATTGATTTCTGGGAGGAATTTTTAAAAAAGGAATTAAAAAAGCATGTAATCATAAAATGCAAATATTAAATAGCTACAATCCTCCCCTTGCAGAGATCATTTCTTGGGTAGGAAAGTAGAGAAAATCACTGTATCTAAAGAAAAAAACTGCTCCCTAAACAAGCCCTGAGAAGAGATCTCTATAACTAAGCATGAAACGAAGGGGAAACAATCTCCATAAGATGAGAGTGGCTTTCCACAGTGTTCTCCCTCCCTGGAACCTGTTGTGCTTCCCAGCCTCTGCAGAAACCAAAGCTCATCTGTGCTTTCCCTGAGGTCTGCAGGGGACTGATTGTTTTTCAGAGTACAAAGACCTCCTTCATTTAGCTTTTGGGGGCTGTCAGTCATATATTCAGAAGAGAACACCTGTATATCTCTGCAGGATCACCTTGTTTCATTACTGCTGCAGCACAGTGAGACTGTGCCTCAGATCACTCCCAGGCAAATCTGGCTTTTGTTCCACATGAAAGTCAGGTCTCCCAGAAACCACAGCTCAGTTTAGGAACACACTCAGGGTCTGTGGCCTCTTACAAAGCAAGGAAGGCAGAGAATAGTTTCACTCAATCAGAACAAAGCAAACAAGAAACCTTTCTCTGCAAACCAGTGCAATAAGCCTCAAGGCTTCAGTAACTTGTTCTCCTCTCAATTGTGTGTGACTGTTAGAGGATCATTAGTTAGGGCTAATGAGGGCTTGCCTGCACACTCTCGTCTCCATAACTTACACACCAGCTCTTGTCTCACAGCATTACAGTGACATTACATCAGCCAACAGAGCCAACTGTGATGTATTAGACTGCAAAACAAAAACAATGTGAAACTAGTTAGGATGGATATGGGGAGATGAAAAAACGTTGGACTCTTATTTCTCTTGTATTTCTTTCTGAAAGGATTCTGCTCAAATCAAGGCCCCTCTAAACTCTTTGCTATATCTTTGCATTCAAAACTACCACGCAGAGCAGGCTGGATTTTGTGGCTGGGTGTTAACATTCTCTGTAAATTCCCATGAGCATTGAAGGAGGTGTCAAAGCTCTTTAAACTCAAGGTAAGGCACAAGTGACAAAGTCACACCCATAAGTTCCAGTAGGGAGAGGTGTAACATTAACTCCAGTGGAAGAGGGCAGGGACTGTAAACTGAAGTGCTTAAATGCTCTGATGGATCACTGCCTCCTTCTGCCCTGTGTTACATCAAACTGGAGCACTTGAATTGAGAGCAAAGACAGAGCAATGTAGCCATAATTCATGGCCAGACAGTGCAAATTTAACTAAGACACCCCCAGCTTTGAATTGAGTCAGTGTTGGCAGTTAAATTGAGCCAGGGATGATTCTGAAGCTTTGTCTGTGTGCTGCAATCAGCCCTGGAGAGGGTGTCTCAAAGAGATTATTGGTAAGATATGTTGATATGATGGGTTATTCAAAAGAGATATTGGAATGATGGGAGCCTCTCTGAGTTCTGGTGTCGCAGCAGGGGCTGTGAGGCTGTGGTGCAGCAAGTGCTGTGTGGGTGATCAGTGCAGAGCAGGGGCTGATGCTGAAAGCCCTGACTGGCATCAGCATTCAAAAGGCCTACTCATACCTAACTCCCAACAGGAAGCTTCCCATTCCACAGGGCAAAGATCAACCTCAAGAAAAGGTTGAAGGACCAGAGATAAGAAAGGAATGAAATATTTTGTCACTTCTCTCATGTTGTTCTGTAAACAGTGGACAAGTTGGATAAATGCATTATTTTGCTAAGTGTTTTGATGTTTTATAATTATTTTTTCAGATTAGGCTGTTTGATAGATGCAGTCTCTGGATGTGATGCAATTGTTATCAAACAGAGAAAAGTTAATTCCCAAGTAAGGCTTCTTTGGGCCATGCAAACCACAAAAGTAAATGTTATTGGGGTCAACTTTGGTTGTCTTTTCAATGATGTTCATGCAGGGGCTTTGGGCAGGGGTTTATTTCAGAATCCTTTGTGAAAATAAAAAAGCAAACTCAAGAAAATAACAGGTTATATGAAAGTTCAATCACAAGGGAATAGTTAAAAGAGTTGAAGAGTTCTTTTAAGCTCTCCAAGATTATAGTGGAGTTATAAAGAGGAGGATTGGACTGACCTCAAATAGAGTAAGGTAAAACTATTCAAGAACAAAAGTAATATTTTTCATCTTCAGAAAGCTGAACATGTACCTAGGACACTTCTGCTCTTTCTTTAAACTTTGGTTATGGAAAAAACACATTCACATATAGACAGTGTGAGATCTACTGATAAAATCAACAAAGTCAATTTGGTATCTGTTGCAAAGAGCAAGCCTGACATTTAAATGAATGCCCAGACAGTAGATTGAAGAGAATAGGTAGATGGTTATATCCATTGCCTGCTGTCTTCCTTCTCCCCTGTCTTTTAGAGCAGTCAGAGTTGGAATAAAAGAGGAGATATTTTCTTCTTTTGGAAAGGACTAAAAAGTTAACTCTTTTCACTTTATGGAGATTAGGGATGCCATATCTTCTTTTATTATTATCATCATCCATTTTTATTTTCATCTTTAGTGCAATGCTTTGAGAATAGTTGGAATAAATAGAGTAAAACTTCAAGGAAAAGGTCATTCTGTAGAAACAAATATCAAAAATAGGTCAGTAGGCTGTATCATAAACCCTTCTTTATGCTGCTCTGGTTGTGATAAAGGTTATTCAAGACCCAGAAAGAGTCCCAAAGGTTACCCCTTTGGAAAAACCCACCACCACTGGATCAATATTGTTCCACAGCATTGTGTGGAAACCAGATTATTTCAGAAAGTAATGGAGCATGGAAAGGAGGTGAGCAGCAACCTACAAAGCACTGGGGGTAAAGCTGGCCCTGCAGGCCCCAGGAGCAGCTGTGGTGGCTGTGGCACAGCTGCCTGGGCAGCCCTGTGCAGACAGCTCTGACCCCTGGCTCCTGCTGGAGCCTTGGCAAACCCCCCTGCAGCAGCTGCCCTGCTGCTCACACACAGACCTCCCTGGGCACTTTACATCTGGATTAAAGCTTTTTGCCCTCTCAGCCTGCAGAGCTGCAAGAAATTCTCAGTTAAGATTCTAAATTACATTTAAAAATGCAGGGGGAAAACAATCCATCCTCTTAAGAAGTTTTTGTGTCTCTAGAGTGCTGAGGTTGCCAGGCTGGTTGTGCAGCAGAGCAGAGAAACAGTGATTCTCTGGTTTTGGGCAGGTGGTTTGTGAAATTTCTCTTACTGCATTTTCCCCCTTCCAAAACAGGTTTTGTTTAAAGTTAGTAGCTTTTTGTAGAACATTCATACAATGTACTGTGCCTGTCCTAATGTGAGCTATAGAAATTTCAAGCTTTATAGATGGGCTCCAAGCTTAAGCAGAAATCCATGATTGTTCTGTTTTGTTTCCTTCAGTACTCCACTGGGAAGTTAGAGGGCATCATGTCTGGAGAGATCTGGCCTCTCAGAAATGCAGCCCAGCTTCTGCTCAGACTGAGATGTGTGGGCAGGCCCCAGCCAGGTAAGGACAGCTGTCAGTGTACTGTTGGTTGAACTCTGCAGAGACCAAGGAAAACCAAGTTCAAATCTGCTGCACAGCAGTTACTGCTCAGCATGGTTTGCCATTTATCCAGAAATACGCATAACACTCTGGGGAAGTGTCACTGAGTGAGATGGAAGGGCTAAAATCCCATTAGTGCCCTAGTAAATCTACTCTGATGACAGTAAGGGCCAATCTGATCTATTGAGGTCTACAATATTGCCCTGGGCAGATGATTTACAGTGCCTTCCAGTGCCAGTGCAGATCATTGCTGCTGCCCAGGGGTCATGGGGCACAGCCCTGGTTGCTCAGTTTGCAGAACAGTGGCAATTGAATTCTTGGTTTCAGCTACAGCCAGAGCTTTTTCATTTGACTTGTACTTATTTTCTTTTCTAAACTTTAATAACATGAGTTAATCACCCAAGTCAGATTTCTGCCTGCTCTGTTCAAGAGGGACCAAAGGGTGAAGTCTGAGCTGTAATCTGAGCAGTGCTCAGTTTCAAGCATCAGAATAAATATCTCTGTGCACCTGAGCTTAACACATGATCCTTTTCCTCCTGACACTCCAGTGCCAAACCCATCATCTCTCCCACATTGGAACCTTTGAATGACTTACTGCAAAGCCCAGTGCTATCATACAGGTCTGTGCAGTCACAGGTGGCTGTGCCCTGGCTAGAGATACACTCAGTCTCAAACACAGAATAACTGTAGATGGAAAATGTCCTGTGCTGAATACAGCCTGGGCCCTGGGCCTGATGGTGCAGGGTGAGATTCTGGTGCTGCCACCGCTGAGACCAGGGAACAGTGATGCTCTGGAGACATCCCTGATGGCTCACTCAGCCCCCTCAGCCCCAAGCTGCTGCTAAAGCCCCTACTAAACAAGCCAACCTCTCCTATGAGCAGAATCTGTCCTCTTGTTACAAGACACAGAGGAAAAATGACTCACTCTGGGCTCAGGGTCCTGACATGCCTTGGTATTGTCATTGCTGTTGCAAAAATCAGCTCTTCTTTTTCAGGTTGCATTAGCAGCAGTGTGATGCTTTGGCGCTCCCACTGCTGAGCAAAGATTATTGCATCCAGTGTTAAATCAAGGGGTGCATTATACTGGAAAATTGTTATTTTGCATAAATAACCTTCTTGAACCTTCCCATGTCAGTCCCCAGTCTGCTTCTGGGACAGAGATGCTGTGTTTTTCCTCACGGCAAAAATCATATAAGTAATGAAGGAAATCTGGGAACAGGCTGACATAGAAGTCAGATTTCTGATTCTGAGGCCTTTATCCACTCATGGGGAAAATTGCTGTTCTTCTTTCAGCATTGTGCAAAATAAGAGTTTGTTTACAGATAAAGAAATAACACAAGGGTGCAGTGGAATGAATATAAAACTTCACATACAGACTCTCTTTGCTTGCTCAGAAAGAGTAGGTAGCCTTATCTAATTCTGAAGCTCTTTTATGTTTGTTTTGTTACTCAGTAGGAGCAATATTTTTTCTTGTTTTGTTGTTTTAAGGTGAGAACTCTTCCATAGGCTTTTATGCTTGATGCCTTTTAAAGAAAGATGGAATTTTATGTGTTAAACATTTTTTCTCACTATTTCTTCTTGGCTAGGCTTTTTAATAAAGTCTCTGTCCAAGAGCCAAGGGTAAATTTGAAACACTGGCTTCAGTGCTGATGGCTGAAGCTGCTAAACCAGTGGATATCCCAATGACACATGCATATCGTATTGTGGTTTAAACCTCTGAATACATGAGCTTCTTTTTGCCCCCTCCAAAAAGGCGTAGCTGGCCCATGGAGTTCTGTCCTGCAGCTGCTCCTGCTGCCAGTTTCTCGTGTAGTAAAGTATTGGATTCCAGTGGTGCTGTGAACTTCATCACTTGTGAAAAGCATTTCTGCACATGCAGGACTGTGAAGTGACACTTGCCAGGTGGTTTCGGTGCTCAAGCACATCTGCTTTGCCTCTCACAACTTCTGATTGTAAGTGCTCCTGGTGCTGGGCTTGAGTCTCCCTCTTACTTTCACCATTGAATAATGTGTGAAATTTCTCTAGTCTGCTCTGAAATGTCACCCAGTCTCAGTGATCTGTAGAGAGGCAGAGAGGAATTTCACACTCTTTGGTATGGTCTGTGATCTCAGGTATGAAATATTACAAAGCCAAATACACTATCTCTTCTTTAATAGATTCCCCTTGGTTTATATGAAAAAAAAATATTTTTTACCACATAAAACTTGATGGAAAAAATTAAATGAAGTAGTTAATTTGTAGGCCCGTCTCAGATCTTGAAAATTTCAAGGCAATTTTGTTTAAAATGCCAGAATATTTTAAATGTGCTGTTTTCTAAGTATCATAGGTCCTTGGAAATATCCTTGCATAGAATGTGGCCTTCTAAATGTTTAATTTAACAGCTGATAATAGGATTCAGGCTCTTCAGGCTGAGAGATTTCAGAAGTTTATTCAGCTTGTTTATCTTGATAATGCAGGGACAGAGCATGTAATTGAATAAACAATGGTTTAATTAATTTTTCAGTTTTGCAGTACAGCTCCCTTGTACATGTGAGTGATAGGAGTGATATTCTCTTTGGCAGGTGCTGCTTTCACATCACAAAGCAATGCCCTGCCAAAGGAACCAAAAATGGGGCTTTTCAGTCCCCATCTCCTTTTTACTTCTGAACAAAATAGTAAAAACTTTTTTTTTTGGTTTTTTTTTTTTTTTTTTTTTTTTTTTTGTTTTGTTTGGTTGGTTGGTTGGTTTTGGTTTTTTTATAGTTTATACAGAAATTCTGGTTTGAAAGAAGTTTGTCCTTCCCTTTGCTGGGGTGAGGCAGTCTGGCTGTCCAGACCTGTGTGCAGCTCCAGGGACCATGGGCTCAGTGGCAGTCGGGCTGGTACAGAATTCCCTGGGGTGTGTGTGCACACTGACAGGCTCTGGATGTGCTGGCAGGGTCACAGGAAGGGCCACAGCAGCATGGCCTTTGTTTGCTTTCTCCCTTCCGAGCACAGGGCTGGGAGTGAGAGCTTGGCCATCCCTACTCCTAATATGCAGTTTCCAGCTTTGGGGTTGTACTTTTGGCTTGGTTTTTTTGCTTGTTTGTTTTGACTCTTTCTGCTGAAGCAAACAGAGCATTTGTGAAGTGCAGACACATTTTGAAAAACCACAATAAAAGGAAAGAAAATCACAATAATTAAAAAGACTGAGTAAAGGTCAAAGATAGAGTTGGTTAAAGTCATCACTCAAACTTGCTCTGTAGTTTTCCTGTGCTGCATCACAGCTCCTCAGCTTTTTGCTGGGCACTGCCAGTCCTTTTTGCTTGTCTTCATGGCTTCATCTTTTTTTAGAAGTCCTGAACCCACAGCTGCATGAAGAAAGAAAAAACAGACAGACATTAGGATTTCTTATCAAACAAAATGTTGTTCTGTAACCTCAGGCTGAAGGAATCTGAGAGCTTAAAACCTTTCTCAGATTTGTCTTACAGTGCCATTTTTAGGATCCTGATATTTTTACCATTTTTAATTAGTTCTTTGACCATGATTTCAGGGAAAAAGGCAAGCATGAAATTATTGAGAAACTTCATTTGCTGACATAGGTGGTATGACCGGAGGATCATAGAGCTAATTTGGTTGCTAGTATGGAAAGTTCTCATTAAGAATTTATTTTTTATAACAATGTGTTTACATTGCCCTTTATACTTTTCAGCTCCATTGATACTGAAATACAGCAGAGATCTAACTGCAAGGAGAATTTGGATGAGTTTATTGAAATAAGAAAGGCACCAGCAAAGCTTTTTTTATTCTGGTCAGACCAAGCATATGGGAGAAAGTCAATTACATCCTCTGGTAGCATCACATAAATTGAAAACAAGCAGCTCAGGATCTTTTGCAAGGAATTAGAATAATAGTGGGTGTATAATATCCTAAGCAAATTTAAGTCTCCAAGAAAAGTGTTTTCTGGCCTGTACTAATCTGAGCAATAATCAAGTAATACAGCAACTAATCGTAAGTTCTGCAGAAGAGAAAAGTAACAGAGAGAATCTCTCATCGTCCTCCAGAGCCAGAAAATCTGGAGAAGAGTGAGTATGAGGAGACATCCATGGAGGTGGAGCAGCAGCCTGAGGCTGGGAAATGAGGGAAAAGTTGGCACCAAGCAGAAAATTCAAAATGCAAACTCAGCAAGCAAGATGTTAAAAGTGAAAAATTGACTCCACCTACCCCATGGCTGATACAGAGCTGGCAGTGGAAGCTCTTTGGAAGTGAAGTGTTGGCTGGCTCTCTGGTGGGAAGGCTGTGTCCTCTCCACCCTGTATTCACTGGAAAGCCCTTGGCATTTGCTGGAATGTGCTTTGTGCTAATAGAGTTGTCTCTGGCTGCGTTGTCTCTGCAGTAGGAAGTTTCTTAAAAAGAAAAAATGCAAAACCAAGAAACAACAAAACCAACTAAAACCCACAATAACGGGATTTAGAAACAAAACCAAGTAAGTTTATAGTGGCAGACTGGCTGTTAACCTTTTCTGTACACAGAATGTTATTTATTTTTGAAATATGGCACTAAATTGTGGATTTATTCATGAATGCTCTGAGAAATTTGCTTTCATTTTATTACAGGACAGGAGATTCCACAACTCTGTGATCTTTTCTTCTGCCTTAGTTTGAAAGATTTTTTTTTTTTTTATTTTTTTTTTGCCTAGGCCCTCTGCATTGCATTACATTTCTTGGCTTTTTACAGAAGTACTATTTCTGTGCTCCAAACTCTTCTTACATTAATATAACTAAATCCATATGTCCAGTTCATACAATTGAACATGAATCTCTGGCAGAAGCTCTCTTGAAATCTGACTACCAATTTGGCATTTTTCATCCCATGCAGTTTTTTATGAGATTTTTACCCATACAGTTTGGCAATTGGAAGTCAAAGCACTTTCTTTGCTACTGTATACTCTAAATAATTTTTAAAGACTTAGTTCCCAGTTTTTGCATTCAGAGCAGAGTGATCTAAAAATTTGCTGTTTGGTTTTCCTAATCCTTCCTGTTTTTCAAAGACAAGCTAAAAATTTGAAGAAATTTCTTTTAAAAGGTGTTGAAACTCCAGTCTAATGTTCCTCTGTCCTAATCCAATTTCTTTGAAAGATAGGTTGGATGAGGAGCTTGTACTTGGTTGCAGATGTTGGTCTGAGAGCTGAAGAAGTGGAAGCAGTGAGTTGTGGGTTGTGTTTTTTCCACCACATTTCAAAGCAACTCATTCTCTCCATCAAAAGTAGCTGTGCCAGTTTTCTGTGCGTGATTTAGACAGGAAAAGTCACAACAGTGTTCAAGCTTCTGCAACAGTCAAAATCCTTTCAGTTTCCTTATTTGAATGCTGCCATTTTGGTTTATATGGCTGGGAAATGAAGCTCTGTTTTCATGGGTCCTTGTTCTGTGACCAAACTCTGTAAATGAAAAAGATTAAACACTAAAAGACGTGCACAATGTGCTTCTACTGCACTGAGCCCAAAAAAAAAAAAAAAAAAAAAAAGAAAAAAATCAAGCGGTAAAAGCTGTCTGAGCTACCAAAAGGGGTTGTGAGGAAGTATGAGTGTTTCCAAAAATATTTGGAGAGAATATATGTTTATATAGGAAATTTATTTCAAACAAAGGCAATTTGTCTTGTCTGAAGGCATTCACATGGTTGGTAATGCAATTGAGTTAGAAAAAAACAAGAACAGGATGCTCAAAAATTCTTACATGTTTAGAAACAACACTGGACACTTCCTCTTTTAGAACAAGATTTAATTGCTTTCTGTAAAATGCCCTGGCAGGACAACCATTTTCTCACTGGCAGGTAACAGCAGTTCCAAAAAATGTGCTTTCTCCAGTGTAGCTGTAGGAAGTGTTGCTGCCTAGAAACTAGCAGAGCCATTAATCAAAACAAAAAGAACCAACTGTTATATAAAGCAATAATTTTACTAGGCAAGTACTTTGAGTTTGCTTAAATCAGATGATCAGAACATATTACCCAGTTCTTGGTTTATTGTCTCCATAAAAACGTGGTAGAATGCATGTCTACTCCAGTAGAGTTTTTTTCCAGGCTCAAGTATGCTGCAAGTGATTTGTGGGGCTGGGAGGCGTGGATTTGTTTGTTTATTTGTTGGATGGTTGGTTGGTTGATTGCTTTGTTGGGTTTTTTAATCTTTCTGGTTTTTTTATCTTTCTGGTTTTTTAATCTTTCTGGTTCTTGCCACACTTTTTACCCTATTGGTAAAGATTGGTTCTTGCTGTGGGGGCTCAGGCACCCACATTTTCCTCCCCGATTGCGCCGCGGCTGAGAGGAGTGAGCTCCAGCCAGGAGTCCCACCGGGGGTGTTGTTAGCAATGGGTAACATGGAAATGCTCAGGATAACCTGCAGCACTCTGAGCATAAGCAACGGGATGAAAGCAAGCAGAAGGAAGTTTATGCTGATCCTTAGGGAAAACCTCTCTTCATATTTCATCCTGTTAGATTACATAAAAGGTCACTGGGGAGCAGAGAGGTGCTTGGAGTTGCTGTAGACTGAAATTAGAGGTTCACTTGCAGGAAGCTGTTTTGTCAGGAGAAGGAACTCTTCTGATCTAAGATTTATCTCACCAGTTACTGCAAATGTTCTGATTCCATGGGCCCTGCTGAGCCCTGGGAACTTTCTCAGTTTGTGTCCAAGTGCCTGGTGTGTCTCTTTTCAAATCAGCACTGGGAATCTCTATTCCCTGGTGACAATTCTGGAAAATATTAATTGAGCTCAGAGGCATTTCAGAGACTAAGGCAAAATCGTGCTTCTCAGCAAGTATAAAAATTATGCAGATATTTCTTAAGCAGAGGCCTGTAATTGGAGCTGAAGCCAATTTTCTCCTAACTTAAAGTGGGGAAGAAGAAATAATTTAGTTAGAAACCTGAGTCTTAATAAGAAGTTATTTGGTTAGAAATAATTCAACTACTTACTTTGGGGTTTAATTCCCTTTCAGAGAGGCTGCACAAAAAAAAAAGTAATAAGAAATGGATTAATGGAAAAATAAAGTGAAATTCAGATATGGTGTTGTAAAATGTTTAATATTAATATACTACATTTAAATTTATCCTACATGGACTATTTATTGGTTCCAGTTAGCTGCTTCTTCCATCCCTGTTACACTCAATTTTATTTTGCTCTCTTGGTATTCCTCTTTTACAGGAACACCTTTTTAAATAATATCCCAGTTTACTTGTGAGTCCCGCTCTCCAAAATAGCTGAGGATTTACAAAACCATGTCTTACTTTTCTACCCCTTCATATTGTTGCAGAAGCTGAAGAAGTATTTTCTAATTTCATTTTCAATTATTTTTAGGCTACAGGAGTGACTGAACACAGATTACCTCCTCCTGGCCCTCCCACAGGCAATGTACCTCTGGCAAAAAGAGAATGCACAAAATTCCTTCACTGTACAGAGATCTTTGAGTCTGCAAAGGTATTATAAGAAGTTTTTAAATATTAAAGAATGTGAGATTTTTCTTGTATAGAATCTGCACAGATAAAGCATTATAAAAAAGAATTTATAAGACTTTCTGCTCATTTGGTTGATAAAACCAACAGAAACACCTCAAAAAAAAAAAGAGCTTGCTGGATTCAGTGTGCATCCCCATGTCCTTGGTAAGCTGCCTGGCTCGTAAAAGAGCATGATCCTTTCTGTGGCATTCTAGTGAATGATACCTTGCTTTACACCCTGGTTAGAGTGATGTTTTTGGGATGTTGTTTTGGAAAAATGGCAATGAAACAAGAAGCTGGTAGACATTTTTGATAGTACCTTGCTTTTATTATCATAGAGGTTTTTCTTATGAACCAATGCAAGTCACTTGCACAGAAGTTTCCTTCTACGACTCTTTGAGGTTCACTTATTTACTTTTATGTAAGTAAAAAAAAGCAAAAAAGTAAAAGCAGCAGAGAGAAATCATGAATGTGATGCTTTCCAATTTGTATTTGGCTGGGTCATAAATAGTGCTATACCAAGTTGTTAGTTAAAGAAGATATGTTTTTATGCAATAAAATTAGACATTGTTGAAACTGATGGGTTGAAAACCTGCCTTCACCTGTCCCTGTTTGCCATCATCTTTGTTCAGCATTTGGAACCCAGTGACCTCCAAGAATCTCTTAGAGATCCCCCTGTGATATATAGGAAGCAGCCAAGTGTCACCAGTGGTCTCTGGCTTGGGCAGCTTCTCAAATCCCACAGATGTGATTTGAGCTGCTCTGAACCTGCTTTTACACAGCACCTGGTGTGAGGAAGCCAAATCGTCCTTTTCTAAGGCCTTGAATTCATAAAAGACACAATTGGTTTAAAGCCACCTTGTCTTCTTAATTCTTGTTCAGCCTTCGGCTAAATACAGCTCACCATGGCCAAGCTCTCTCACTGTATCTAAAAAATGCTACAATTAATAACTTGAGGTATTTTCTGAATACTTTAAGATATTATTTTCCTGTATATTGAGAAATGTTTTTTATTTTTAGTTTAAAACCTGCTAAACAATGTCACACTGTAGGGTGAATAAAAATAATTCCACATCTGAGCTGTGCTTGACCTATCAAAAAATCAGTGAAAAATTATTATATCCTGAATTCACAAAGAAAACAGACTGGGATTTTCAGTCAGACAGTACTCAGCAAGCTATGACATTGGCTTAGAATAATATTCTATGACCATTTATTCATCACCAAGAATTAAAAATGGTTTGTTATTCAAATTTAAAAATGTAACAATACACTATAACTGTCAGTAGCTTCCCAGCCCATTTCTAAATTAACTTAACAAAATTAATTTTCTTCCTGGAGAGAATGGACAGGAAAACAAAACAGAACAAAAAAAAAAAAAAAAAAAAAAAAAAAAAACAAAACCAAATAAACAAATAAAAGCCACAAGAATCCCTCAGTGCTCTTTAGAATTATGAGGCCGATTTGCAGAAGCATTGAATCCATCTGCACACTGAAAGGGATGGAAAATAAAAACTCAGGGTATCACACCAGAACTTGTTGACTCAAATCAGAATTCTGACACTGAATCAAAATGAATAGTTAAGTGTTTGATGGATTTAAACTAGCATGTAATTACCTGCACCAAAATGCATCATTTGATATTAAATCCTTTGAAGAGCTTTCTCTATTTTTATTAATATAACCTGAAAAGATTCCAGCTCTGCAATGTTGGTGTTGTCAATAACCTCCTTCCAAATCCTGATAAAATGATTTTCATAAGAATCAAAAGATTATCCTGAAAATAGCATTTAATTAAATAGCATTTTAATTATTTCTTTTTTCTCTTTCAGTGTCCTTTTGTAATTGCCTTGTTCCCTCAGTAGTTATGGAGGAATTTCAGCCCAAGAAGCTCTGGTGAGGCTTCAGAGGTACTTGGAAAAGTGTTGGTATTCCCATACATCACCAAGTACTCATTGCCAGTGCATTCCCATTTCTCATCATTCTAAGAATTTCTGAAAGTCTAGGAAATAATCTGGATCTCGTTGCAGTTTATTTGGATATTTATCATCATAAAGTTTAGGAGATTAATCATTTGTGCAAGAAAATTAATCTTTGTAAATACATTCTATTGCACATGCTATTTTTTTCTTTATCAGAAGAATTAACCTCTATTACCAAAATCCACCATAAACTAAAAATTAAAGAGGAAACTAAAACCATAGTACTTAAAAGGACAAAAATCAATTTAAAATTAACAATAAGCTTTCTAGCTCGGCTGTTTATTGCCATTGATATTAAAAGTTTAGGGGATAATAAAAATATCAATCATTTCTGCACATCTGATCATCAAGTTGCAAACTTACCCATTAGTTAGAAGAATGAAGTTCAAAGCAAACATCCATTTTGAGTGACCAAACCATCTAAAATTTAAAAATATTTTAAATTAATGACACAGAAAACAATGTATTTCAAACAAGTCTATAAAACTTAATTATATTAAGTTAATATAATCTCAATGTAAGTGGGTTATGATCTACTATTAGATTAAAAATTGTTATCTTCTATTAGAGATTTCCACTAGCAGATTTTATAACAAGTCTTTCACAGAAATACACAGATTCAGAGTAATTCATCTTCTTGAGTCACAAGTAGCAAGTATCTGAAAAGTGATATAAAATCATTGTTAGTAAAATTTGCAAATGACAAAAAAATCCCAAATAAACTAGCAATTAGTAATTGTGCTGGGTCAGCCTTGCAGCCCAGTTTGGGTGAGCAAGCATGCTTGATGTAATAGAACAAATTATGACTAAAAACTCAAGTTTGTATGTTCCATAGCAATTTGCTAAATTCAGCTGTCTTTGGGCACATGGTGTCTCCTGTAAAATTTTTCCTTGGTCTTAGGTGTTGTTTTAGCTGTCCGGCAATTTTATTTGAGTCTGGGAATTTAAAAGCCTCAAAAACTTTAAAAGAAGTAAGGCTGGTTTTCCCATCAAAATGCAAAAGGTGGGAGTTTCACAAGGTTAAAACATGAAGACAAAATCAGAACTGTTTCCCTAAGCTGTGAGATTCTGAAACCTGTGATGTGACTCACACCATATTCACTTCTTTTTCAAACTAGATGAGTTTTCAGTCATCTTGTATTTATTATATGCTTTCTGTAACTCTAATATTTAGCCTCTAACCCTGCTCTTGTTAAAACATTGTGTTATTGCAGAATTGCACTTGGTGATGACTCAGCCTCACAAGATGATTTTCTGTTGAATGATGACAGTGATGCTGACTCTTTATTCTTTGCTCAATGACATATTTAATGATAAATAGTTCATAACTGAGATCCAAATTCTTTTATGTGACTGAAATAAGTGATAACCAGCTCAGACTAAGTAATTCCTCCGTGACCTAAGGGAAGACACTTCAGCTCTCCGTAGCTAACATCCTTATCTATAAAATGTGAATGGCATCACTTCATTTATTACCTCAAAAGAAAGCAACAACAGAGCTTTTGGCCTCCAGCACTGTGATAATGCTCAACTGACAGGTGTTACTGTTCATGGCCAAAGAAATTAATGAGTACTACATGGGGCTCAGCAATTACTCTGCACAAGTACAAGGCTGTGGTGTTTTACACCTAGACACAAGCATTTCAAGCTTTGAGTACTAACACAGAGGTTTGAGAAGTTTTGGTTACTTTAGTCACTTTGATTGCTTTAAGACAAGCACAGAGTTGTTTTTCTGTTCAGTACTGAACCTGCCATGTAAAGAGTTCAGTTTCTAAATGTACTGCATTCGATTCCTTGGTGAAGGGAGCAAACATCTGAGTCACTGGACTCTCTGGAGAGGTATCTGTGAAGTTTAACATTCCTTCAGGGAAACTGCAAAATCCACATGTCCCTTTTCACCACACTGAGAAATTCCACACCACTAGTACCATGACTGGGCTGCAGCCATCTATATGGCTGTGAACTTGAGGAATATTTTTCACTTAACAATGGTTTTTTATGGTTTAACATCAGCATTTTAGTTATCAATATCTACATCTTACAGAAAATTGAGTGTTGATGAATGCACAATAGGCACAAATATCTTCCATGATTGCAAGTAGGGAGAATGAAAAATGCCACAATGTCCAGGGTTTTAAAAAATTTTTATTGTGATTTCGAGTCTTGATTATTAAACCTATAAACCATTTCTAACTGCCTGGATCCAAGGAGTTGGATTCATTTTTCTTTCTCTTCTAAACTGTTTAGTTCATTCTTTTTCTCATGGTTTATGAGTTGAACATTGACTTATTTTTAATACCATCACTTACTGTGGTATTAGACTCCCTCTAACCCACAGCTCACCCACATCTTCTCTTGCAGACTCACAGGAAAGTTCCTCCTCTCCCAGGCACCCTTCATCTTGCGTACAGGTACCACCTTCCTGCTAAGCCATTAATAAACATCATGTGGTTGTGCTTCCACCTGTCTGAAGATCACAAAACAACAAATACACCTAGAACATACAAACTGATTTAACTCCTAATTTCTTCTGAGAAGAATTGTCATTGTTGAGGACAGGACACATCTCCATGGCACTCCTAAAGGTCATCACTCCTCCACATTGTGCTTTCTATGTAGAGACATCCAAGCCCTTCCCAGCATAGTTATAAAATAACCATGGCTCAACTCTTACACCTCTCTTTAAAGAAAATCTGGTACAAACTATTAAGATCTTTCCTTCTGATCCCTGCACATTGGTTCCAGGGCAAATGAAGCCAGGCTTCAACATTATCTCTCTGGTCAGACCCCTGATCTGGGTAATCAGAAGCCTGAGACTCACCAAAGCAAAGAGACCACCCTGGGAAAATCATGTGTTTATCTGAATCTGTATTCTGAGCTTGCGTGTGCTATCAAATAAAAAAGAACTCTTTGCTGCAGGACTCTAACTGGCACACTTACATTGTGGCAGCATTTAAACTTCAGTTTTCTTTGTTTTTATTTTTAAATTTGGCTTCCTTTGGAGGATTTGATTTACATGAAACCCAGAAAAAGACAAGGTTGACATTGTATTGCTCTGTTATTGCCATATAATGCCATCCATCATAGATTAAAAGGTGATGGTATGATGTTTCTCTGTTTGGGTACAATGACATTCAATATGCTTTTTGGAGAGTTCTGTGGTCAAAGTCAGGGAAACCAGAGCTTTTCTTCTGACTTTTCTCATGTCCTCTGTGGAATTTTGATAGGGTGGGAAAATTTCCTTTCTAAGTCTGTAAGCTCTTCTTAAGACACATAAAGGGATGTGGAATTTCTGGTATCAGGTTGCTAGTATCTTTGAAGAACAAGAAATCACTTAAAAGGCGACACAGTTTGAGTCCTTTATTTAAATTCTGATGTTCTGTAAGTAAATTTTGAGTGCCCTGAAACCAGTGAAGTGGAACTTAAGAAAAGTGACTGAAGAAAAGTTTTAGGGATGACATTACTCTTCTGTAAGGAGATGACTTCATTTCAACTACTTTCTCACCCCCTGCCACGAGTGTGGAGGTGCTGCTGCCCACAAAGAGGGCACCTGAGGTGTCAGCCTGAGGTTGGCATCTTGCAGGAGATTTTATATCCTGCTCTGGCTGCCTTTTTCCCTCTGTACTTTATAAATGGATCACAGCTTGCAGGCAGAAAATGGCCTTCAGACTGTAAGATGGCTGCAGTTAATAGATTCAGCCTGCTTTTTGTGAAAGAAAACATAGTGCAGAATTCAGTGAAAAGGTAGGAAATGGCTTTGTTTCTTGTGCCCTCCTTTTTAAAAATTACAGGGCAATCATGCCCTGAGCATCATACTAAAGAGCTTGGGACATAGACTGGAAGATTTATTTGAGGTTTTTATGTCTGGGCTTGTTCTGCATCTGTCTGATCCATCTGCCTTGGTCTGGTCTTGCCCATGAGTGATCTGGATCACAGAACCAGAAAAACATCTCTTCCCTTAGGCTGAGTCAGGAGATTCTTTATTGTGGAGCAAATTTCCCTTCCCTCTCTGTCCCCTCAGTATCTGAGCCAATAGTTTGAGAAGAAAAACTACCACAGTGTCTGCTATTAAATAGCTGGCTTGTGTATTGGAATCTCACCTTTCAGCATGATCTTTATATGTGTTAAATGATTGAAAACTCTTAACAGAAAAGCCTGTGGTGTGCATATCTCAGGGCATGGTACACAAGCCCATCATGATTTCTTTCCATTAGCTAATGGATCTGCAAGGAAGCGGGACAATAAACCCCATTGAAAATAGAAACCTGTCCCATGTTCTGAGGCAAAATGAGAAGGAGCTATTGAGAGATAGCATGACAAAAATGTAAGAGTTGCATACATTTACAAATCAGCAGTGTCACAGTTAACCAGCACTAAAAGCTGCTCATCTTAATAATGATCATCTTAATGATGTCTTGAAAACATGCAGCAATTACTCAGGATAGTCTTGAGATGCACTTCTTTCCCAAGATCAGGTTTATGATCAGAGTTTACCTCACAGAGCTACATTTTTTCATTAAAAATGATTATTCGAGCATGGCTTTAATTTTTGATTTTTTTTTTAGGAAAAATTAAAACAGAAGTTAAACCTTCTTGCCTCTGTGGACTTCAGAAGTTACTTTTTGTGTCAGTCTTGCATAAGGTAAAGTGCTGGAAAGGAATTTGAAATGGTGGGTTTTGCATGGTTCAGAGTTTTCCAAGTATTAATATTTATTTAAAGGAAATTCAGTACCTAGCTGGAATACCAAACCTGTTTAACAATGCAAACCTGTGGCTTTACACCCTGTTCTCTGGAGTAAAGGAAAGCTTCCTACCAAATGAAGCAGAAGCTGATTTTCTTTTCAAACTCTGGAGCACAGGCAAGCAGCATTTAATTTATATTTCTTACCATTATTTTAAAGGTTATTGTTAAAACATATCTTCATGCTGCTGAATAACACTGGGTATGTCTTTACTTTGTGGGCAGACAGAAGTCATTAATATCTGTCTTTTTTCCTCTCCCACCCTCCCATCCTCTCCCAGTGCACCCACATTTTGCATACACGTACCTGTGTTATTTTACTGCTTGTAATGATTTAACCACACTGGCAGCTCTTTGTAGGCTCTGGAACAGCAGAACAGGAGGGAGAGGAGCTGCACAAACCCTCCCACGTCCCTTCCCTGTGGATGCTCCCCATGAGTCCAGGGTAGTGCTGACCTCCCCTCTGCTCATCATGGAGAAAACCCAGTGACTTCTGCAAGCAGGGACCCCAATTCCTCTGCTTGTGTTCAATTGTGGGTGTTCACTGCTGTGTAAAAAAAGGTGGATTCACAAAATATTGGTGAGTTTGTCAATTTGTTGGATTCAGCACAAAAAGAGATGAAAGCATTTATCTGACATAGTGGTTGGATGTCACACAGAAAATAGCTGTGAGCAGGGGCTGGCTGAGGCTCAGGATGTGAGACTGGTGTTTCAAGCCTCTTACAGCAGAGTTGGGACTTTGTACCTGAAGGGGTTCACAGCAAACCTCCTGAGCAGTGCAGGGGACACAGACCTTGTATGAGCAAGCAGAAATGGCTTGATGAGGTTCTTATCACTATTAAACAAAGAGACTGTATCCATTTATTACAAACAAGCAATTATTGTGTGTACGGTGAGTTTTAGTGGTACTCTGGCAGGTTTTTTCAGTATGATTTCTTGCTTTCTGTGGATGCTAAAGATACATTTTTATGGTGCTTTTTATCTGACCTTTGCTAATATATCCACTGCTTTGCCCAGGATATTCCATCACAAAATTCTAAACACACAGATCCCTTTTTCTTTTGCAGGATATGCAGGGAGAAAGCCCATAGTGGGTAGAATTTAAAAACTATTTATGTGCTACTAAATAAAAATAATTCAGTATCTAAATACAGCACCAATCTGGTAATCATAAGAGACATAATGAAGCAATAAAAATTTAATTAAACCAGTTGTATTATTGTTATACTTCAACCTCAAATGGAGCAGGGAAGGAGATATATCAGAACTACTAAACCATGTACTAGGAGATTTTCAGACCTTTATAATTTAAAGCAAGAAAATAAATAAGATCAAAAATAGTTTCAGGTTGAACTAAGTCAGTGGTTAAAACATGAAATTGCCTAAATTAGACTCTCTTTTTGTGTCTTAGCAAAGAGACATGAATAAGAAATTACTTTGCACCACTGATGTGCTCAGCTCTGTACACATGAGGGGCACCTGTAGCTGTCAGAAGAATGCTCTGAGTGGAAATGCAGGAATATGGAAGATGATTCAACTGGGTTTTTGCTTCCACATCCTATTCCTCTGCTGGGTTTAATTTGAGCACTGCTGAATTAAGCCCAGAGCATATCAGAGAGAGATATTTCTGATCATTCACAACACCAAGTCTATAAAATATTAATAAAACCTCTGCAATCTGAATTAGCCTTTCAAGTAATAAAAAAATACATCAAAGAAATACAATGAATGAGGGGGTCTGTCTGCTGCATGTGATATGAAGCATGAGAATTTCTTTTAAATATTTGATTCATGAAAAGTAAATGAGGCATTTTCTGATGCAACAATTATGGGATTTCATAATGTATGAAAGAGTAACAAGAAAGATACTGTGTTATTGTTAATGGCTCTATTTCCTACCATCTAAACTAATGAGCACCTTTGATCATCTCTGAATTCTTCATGCCTCATTGTTTCCATCATTGTCAAAAGCCCACTCCTTTACTTTTCTTGGGAAATAATCTACATAATGCAAAGTGACTGTTTATGGAGCACAGTGAGTTTTCCACTCAAGGAAAAAAGGGCATCATCTGATAAAAGGAGACACATCCTTGAGACAGCTAGAAAATTAGATAATTTTTGCAGAGAGCAGATTTTTTTCCTGCCAGTCAGAATTTAAAGAAAGGAATCATTCTACATTTGGCAGACAATTTTGCTTCTCCAAGGGTAAACAACACTGAGTGAAAGTAGTTGCAATTTTGTTTTTTCTCAGATAATTTTATTAGTTTGAAAATTTTTAAGTGCCTGGTTAATGAAAAAGCTAAAACAAAATAGCTATAACAATTAATGTTCCAGAGATATAGGCAATATTCATGTCATGTTTTTAAAAGTTAATTTTTAATTTCAGGTTTCTGCATGACTAATTTTTGCTTTTTGGTCCCCAGCCAGCAGGTATAAATGCAGGAAGGCACCTGCCACCTTCCATATTGCTGGTGTACAACTCTGAATAAATTTCTTTGAAGCATTGATGTTGGGTATTAAAATATAAGGCTCTAATCCTAAAGAGTCTCCTAAATTTGAAAGTCCTGCTTAATTTTAATAGTGTAGATGGATTGTTTAGATGGATTTTACAGGATTTTTAGACATATTTTCATCAGGAACAAGAGAGGATGATTTTAGAGAGTTTCAGTTACAAATGGGTTGTAGTCCAGAATGACTGTATTTGAATATTTCTGATACAAACCAAAACTGTGATTTCAAAAGGAAATCCTTGGTCACAAAGAGGTGACATTGGTACGGAAAAGAGAAGATCCTGCACGTGAATATTGAGGAATTCTCACAGGAATTGTGCCCAGTTGGTGTGAATGACACATGAACCAGCCTGAAGGATGCAGTGATCAGGAGGGTGACTTAGAGCCTGTTGTGTCTCTAAACAGGCTGCCCAGTTAGACACATTTTCACACTGGCAGCCCAGTTAGACACTGGCCTGTGGATCCCAGGTGTGCTGGCCCTGCCTGCAGTCCCTGCTGTGCCTCCTGCTCCTGCCAAGGGCACCTCTGTGTCACAGACATCTTTTGTGAAAAATCCTTTCTTTAGGATTTTTCTCCCTTCTGAGAAGCTGTGGCCTCAGCCACAAATGTGAACAATGGTTATCTGCTGCTGTGGAATGCAACAGGTGGATCCGTGATTGGTCTCCTGTGGATGTTTAGATTTACTGACCACTCACGGCAGAGCTGTTCTCGCTTTCTGCCAGGACACAGATCTTTGTTATTCATTCTTTTCTATTCTTAGCTTAGCTAGCCTTCTGAGAACTTTCCTTCTATTTCTTTTTAGCATAGTTATAATGTAATATATATCATAAAATAATAAATCAAGCCTTCTGAACATTGTTGTCTCTCTCTCACCCTGAAGACCCTTGTGACCACTGTCACACCTCTGGCTCTCAGCACCTTGTCAGCCACACCCTGCTGGCTCCCCTTAGCCTCAGCTTGTCTGAAACTGGGAAAACAGAGCCAAGTTTGTCTTAGGAACTGATCCTAGTGTGACAGAGAAGGGGCTGAGCTGGAGAGGCCCTGGATTGCTCACCCACTGCTCTGCTAAGTACCTACAGGAGAGAGACTGACTACATCCCAGCACTCCTGTGTGAAACTAACCTTGCTTAAAGAAGAAGAAAAAGATCAAACAAGAACTAGTTTGATTCAAGGAAGCAGTGTGAGATCAGCAAGAAGCAAGCTTATCCCTAGAGGAAGGATAACACACTCATTTTCTGCTCTCATCATACACTCCCAGAAATAGCTTGATCAATATCAGAGCTCTGTGCAATATGTAAAGGAGATTACATTTCATAAGATACATTTTAAATTATACATTTCCACACACTGTATTAATATGAAATGCAATTTTATCTGATTCTAATACTTTAATGCTAGCTTCCATTATTTGCACAGTAAGTAAATGAAGAGATGCACAGAAATCTGGATTTAATTAGATAGGACATACTATCACTTACTAACCGACATAAGTAGAATACATTAAATACAAGCATTGTGTAATATTTCTATCCTGAGATGATGCACAGCAATAGAGCAAAGTTGCATTTAATGTTGACTGCCAAAACCCAGCCAAGTTTTGTAGAAGAGAAGTTGACAACATTTTCTGTTTGGATATTTTTTCCTGGCTATTGTTGATTAGATTCATCCACCTTTACAAAGCATTTTTCATTTTTGCCTTTCATTAATTCTATTTGTAATGACCAAAAGAAAATACTGCTCAATTTGTAAATAACTGAGTCTTGGTGCTATTAGTGTCATTGGCAGCTCTCTTTACCCTAAATGTGGTGGTGGTGTTGTTGTTGTTGTTGTTGTTGTTGTTGTTGTTGTTGTTGTTGTTATTATGATGATGATGATGATGCCACATACAAGGCACCAGATATAGAAAACAAAAAGGGAAGGAGCTTGCAGAAGGAAAGTTACAATACTGGCCTATGACCCAGTGAAATATCTGCCTCCAGGTATTTTGAAAATCTGCTACAGAATGAAATTACTTTTTCACATTTTAGCTCCCATTGAGCGCGGGCTAAATGTCAGTGTGATTCATCAATGTCCCTGATAATTCTCTGGGACACCCACCTCAGGCCTGCGGTGCTGTGTGTGCTCCCTGCTGCTCTCTGAGGGGCAGGGCAGGAGCCAGGGCTGCAGCAGGGCTGGGGTACCTGCAGCCAGGGCCAGGTGAGCCGGGCTCTCACCCAGCCTCCTGTGGAGCCCCCAGGATGGATTCATTCCAGCTCTGGCACTGCTCCCCAGCTCCATTCATGCTGCACAAACTGCAGAGGTTGCCCAAGCTGCTGTTGCCCCTTCACTGCTGTGTGACAGCTCCTGGTGACCAACAGAAGCAAGGGCAGAACCAGCTGTGGTTCCTCTGCTTTTCTCAGGCTGCTTTTCCTCTCTGAAATATTGTGCTGGTCTTTTCACTACACTGACACCTGAGCACCTCACTGCCTTTAGTCCCTCAGCAGTTTCAAGGGCAAGAAAGAGGATGGTGACCAGTGCTGTGCTAACTCCACATATGTCCCTCTTATTTTTCTGTTTGTTTTTTTTTCCCTTGGTTATTAATTCCCCTTAGGTGAAAAGCTTTCTACTCTGCGGTTTGTTATACATAACAGAATACTGTTGGGCAATATTAAAACTTTTTTTTTATTTTGTAGAAGAGTCAAAATAAACCAGAGCCACTAAATTTCTCCCCACCCCAAGGGGTTCTGATTTCCATGAGACTTTTTGATTTTCCTTCACAGCAGACTCTCTCTTATGTTCAAGGAACCTTTGTTTCTTTATTCATAGCTGCCTACATAAATTCTTGAGTTGTTATTTATGCCATTATGTTAATACTCCTTTCAGCTTAAAATACTGCCCAGAGTTTGTCTTAATTTTCTGTAAAAGGTTACACTGACAAAGGCCAATAAAACACATGGAGCATTATTTGTATTTACTTACAAAGCTGCAGTATCCAGGACGACATCATCACTTCTATAAAGTATTAGCCCATAAAGTTCATTTTGAAAGTGAATGCCATATCTCATTTTACTATGACATGCAAACAGCCTATCTATCTAAGCCTCTACAGCTCACCCATCACACCAGGAGTGTGCTGCTGCCAGTGAATCAAAAGCTTCAGCAGCATTTAACGAGAAGTGTGCTAATTAATGGCTCAAACAGAAAGTTACAAGAGTGATTTTTCCAGACACTTCCCTCAAAAGTGATTGAGAAGGAAATGCCTCTTTAAAATTTTTATATAATGTCACACTAAATGAACCATAAAGAAACAATATAGAAAATACATAGCTTGGAATTTATGAGAACATTTTACAACTATTAAAGACCATGTTTAAAGGTCTGGATTTTAAATGGAGCCAAGGGACCTTTGAAAGCAGATTTACCTGCAAGGTCATCTTTAAAAATGGAAAGGAAGAAAACCACCTCCAAAAAATCACATGCAGGGACATAACAAAGCCCAGAATTGCTAGAGAAAAGAGGAAGAATGGACACTAAAATGGTAAGAAATCATTATATAAAGAGTGTTTATTCAAATCCAAAAGGAATGTTGACTGCCAGTCACCAGCTAAATGAAAAATGGCATTGCAGTTTGGTATTCTTATAAAAATGTCTTTTGGACCAGCCATTCTCACTGGCTATTTCAAACTGCTGCTGTTCACCAGCTCAGCTGTGACATGTTACTGCTCCTTAGAACATACAAATCTTGTCTCCTGAGAAAACAGTTGTCAAAACATTTCTTTTTCCTTCATGACATATGGAAAGAAATTCTTCATACATATTGAAACCATTTTTCTTTCTTTGAAGCAGTTTCAGTCTTATGATATATGGTATTACATAAAGCCAAGTTCCAAAATACAAACTGAGAACAAAAAAATCTAAAAAATTTGAAATATTTCCATTTTTTTGGAACATCCTTTCTCCCACTATTTAATCAATAAATTCAATTCCTGTGAAATGGGCACCTCCTTTACAAAGTAGAGTTGATGTTGATAAAACAGACTTGGATTTGGATTCTCTGACAAGATTTCTTTCAAAGCTTTTTTTCAAATCTCCTGGTAATGGAAACATGACCCATACTGTGTAATAATAAAGGTCATTTTTTCTTTAAGTGAGGCAGTTAAGAAGACAAGAAGACAAATTCCAAATTTTTTTTTAAAGAGAGTGCAAAAAAATTTAACTATTAATATGTTTGTCTGTAAATATAAGGCCAAGGCTTTTCAGTATCTGAGAAACTGAAAATCAAGTGAGGTGGCAGAAACAAACCTTGTTGAATTTTATCTACTTTTGTTCCACACCTAAGCCCCTCCCAGCTCTGCAGATTGTCACACTTAGTGTGTGGCAATAATTAAAGTGCTGTCAAACACACATTTAACCTTTCCTGCCCCACAAATGTTAAACTGTGCTTTTCTAGGAGAGCTGGGTTATTTGGGGAGCAGCTGCATTCAATAATCTGGTGATCAGCTCCACCACGGGCAGTCACAGGTGGGCAGGTCCCACTCCCTGCCCAGGGATGATGCAGAGATGTCCTGCAACATTTTAATGAGAGCTGCAGGACAAGAAAGTTCTTTGTTCTGCCTCTGAGGAGCTGAGAGCAGCCATGGAGCTCACGCTGGGGAATCATTTCTGACCCTGGGGCTGCAAATCCCCAGCCCTGCAGTGCCCTGGGCTGGGTGGGCAGTGTGAGCAGTACGGGCAGCATGGGCAGTGTGAGCAGGGTGGGCAGCATGGGCAGTGTGATCAGGGTGGGCAGCATGGGCAGTGTGAGCAGGGTGGGCAGCATGGGCAGTGTGAGCAGGGTGGGCAGCATGGGCAGTGTGAGCAGTACGGGCAGCATGGGCAGTGTGGGCAGGATGGGCAGCATGGGCAGTGTGAGCAGGGTGGGCAGCATGGGCAGTGTGAGCAGTATGGGCAGCATGGGCAGTGTGAGCAGGGTGGGCAGCATGGGCAGTGTGAGCAGTACGGGCAGCATGGGCAGTGTGAGCAGGGTGGGCAGCATGGGCAGTATGGGCAGCATGGGCAGTGTGAGCAGGGTGGGCAGCATGGGCAGTGTGGGCAGTATGGGCAGCATGGGCAGTGTGAGCAGGGTGGGCAGCAGGGGCAGTGTGGGCAGTATGGGCAGCATGGGCAGTGTGGGCAGTATGGGCAGTGTGAGCAGTACAGGCAGCATGGGCAGTGTGAGCAGGGTGGGCAGCAGGGGCAGTGTGGGCAGTATGGGCAGCATGGGCAGTGTGGGCAGTACAGGCAGCATGGGCAGTGTGAGCAGGGTGGGCAGCATGGGCAGTGTGAGCAGGGTGGGCAGCATGGGCAGTGTGAGCAGTACGGGCAGCATGGGCAGCATGGGCAGTGTGAGCAGTATGGACAGTGTGATCAGGGTGGGCAGTATGGGCAGCATGGGCAGTGTGAGCAGGGTGGGCAGCATGGGCAGTGTGAGCAGGGTGGGCAGCATGGGCAGTATGGGCAGGGTGGGCAGCATGGGCAGTATGGGCAGTGTGAGCAGGGTGGGCAGCAGGTGAAGCACCCCCAGGACAGACCCCTGAGCCGTGCCCTGGCCACACTGCCCAAACAGGACAAGGGCAGGGCAGGGTGGGGAGCTGGGGAGGCTCTGAGCACCCTGCTGCCTCCAAAGAGCTGGCAAAGCAATGGCCAAAGCTTGCCAGAGATCCCTCTCCCCTCTCTTCTCACCCAGCTCTGGGAAAGGACATTTTCCTGGCTGCCGAGGTAATTCTCTGAGTGCCATTCACCTTTGACAAAGATATTCTTATTGAAGTTTGTACAAAATAATTCTACTCTACTTCTTTCACATTGAAGAGCAGCACTCCATTCACAGCTACTGCAATTAAATGTATCCAGAACAAAGCTGGAAGGGAATTAGCAGTGATAACTGTCTGCCACCTTTTCCTTTTCTGACATTTTCAAGCCCTGTAAATTAGAAGTGTCTAATGCTAATAACTTACTTATTTTTATATACCATTGAACTTGCCAGTCATTTTTGGTTATCAGTTCTTAAAGAAAACACTTTAGAACTGGAATCTTGTAAAATTTCAGCCTGGAGCAGACTGCACCAAAGTTAATGAGCCATGAAAAATAAGGCTTAGCTTGAGAAGGCTGTTAATACAATTTTTCAGCTCTAGCCTGTACTGGCAGGCCATGATCAGATAATATAGGTACTTCAATTAATTCATTATTGGAAATTGAGAAAATAACCTATAGGGCTTCATTAAATTTAAATAAATAAATAATTTTTTTTTTAAGTGCAAATTTTTCTACTGGGTTTTAGTACCTTTGTGGGAGGAGGATGAGGAGAACAGTCCCAGCTGGCGGGAGAGCTCCCGTTCCAGGGCAGTGTGGGTGTCAGCCCTGGGCTCTGTGGTGCCCAGCAGAGCAGAGATGCTGCTGCACTCACTCTTTGGCCCTGTGCCCCTCGGGCTGGCCCCTGGGTATGCAGGGATGGAGCTGTGAAACCTCCCCTGCCCTGTGAGCTCCCTCCTGGGCTCCTGCTGCCCCATCCCTGCCAGGGGAGAGGAGTCAGGCTGCCTTTTACATGGACTCAAACACAGTGGAATACCTGCCCACCATTTCTCAACACTGTGCTTTGAAAACAATCTTGAAATCCTCTTTTATATGTTCTACATGATATTTGGTGTGGACTATTTTTTCCCCTTACCTGGAACAATATTGAACTATATCAGAAAAAATATTCAAAAATGCAACGGTAAATTCAGGTGTCTGGGGTTTGGTATCATGTTAATGTATATATATATTTATATGTTTTCTTTTAAAAGAATAGCCTACATATTTTCGTATTTAATTGAGGTTATTGCAAAAATGCAAAGAAAGCAAAAAAGAAAGAAATCTAACGCCTAATCGCCACCTCTATTTTCTTTTGGTTTTTGGCAGGGTAAACCAATACAGTTAATTTGCAGTAAGGTTTGTCTCAATTCTATTTTGCATTCAAAATTTTTTTGACTTTCAGAGTTCCCTTTTTTTCCAAGGAAGATGTCTGGGAAAAACAGAAAACAACAATTTGTCACTAAATTCACCATGCTGGCCTCTTTTTCCAGGTGTCATTTTCACTCATGCTGCTAGGCAAGCTCATATGAGAAATGACAAAGAAAGTTCACAGAACTGTCACTTCTCTATTAAAATGAAATAGCCTCTCTTTTGCTGTCCTTCTTCACAATTTTCAGAATTTAATGTCTGCAAATGAGTGGCACACCAGTGGCATTTATAAATTCAGTTCATTTTGCTCTATCTAGGAAACAGAAATGGAACTTGGCACCTTCTGTGTGTTTTCTTGATATCAGATATTTAGAAAACTATCTGACTACATGAAGAAGCATTTATCAAACTAAACATGCTATCTATATGTAAACACCCCTACCTGTTGCAGAGATTACTTCTATATCCCCATTTTTCTCCAGTCTTGATGGTGTATTGTAGCACTCGAAGGGCTGATAAAAATGATTGTGTTCTGCTGACTACAGAATGGGAAATGACAAATGGATTGAAATCCACAGATTATTGTAAAAATAATTGCTAAACTTGCTACTGTGACTCTTACATTTTCTTGCCACACAATGTCTGTATTAAATAAACAAATGTAATAGATTAGTGTCTCTCTAACCCAGAAAACCTTCTTTCACCATTAGTGACTATAAACATTAGCACTCCATCTTAGTGGGTGAATTTTTGTATGAGGAGGTTCAGCACTGGACTTTCCTCATTACCTTTTAGATAATACTTTACACATATTTACATTTATATAATGTATATAAATATTTAATGTATAATTTATACATTACCTTTTAGATCTCATGCTGGCTTGCTGCCTGTCACCACCTGTCTATGATCATCAGGGCCATGGGAATACACATTTAAAGGTGTTGTGTGGTGGAAGGATGGCTGCAGTTCTTTAATACATGGAAAAGGAGAGCTCACACTCTATACTAGAACAATTTCCGTATGTTCCAAAGCAGCCCAGGGTCACTGCCCAGCCTCACAGAGATCTCAGCTCCCTCTCTGCTGAGCTCCCAGCACCAGCACATCCTCATTTCTCAGCCTTACCTAAAATCCAGCTACCACAGTTACCACACCGAGCTCTCAGAGACTGAGTGCATTGTTGGATTGCTCTCACATTTTCAGTGTTGCTTCCCAAGCCCTCTCCCTTCATTTCTGTCTCTGTCTCCCTTTGTTTCCCTGCCCCTGCCTGAGGCAGGCATCACCTAACTTTGTCCTGCCCTCATTTCCCCCTCTCCTTCCATGTCTCAGTCACTATCACATTATTCAGCTAAAAGGTGTTACTGCCCCTTATACCCACACCTGAAGGAATGATTAAAATCCTGCTCAGAGCCTTGCAGCATTCTGTGCCAGGTTGTTCATCACTGTGGGGTGGAACAGTAAATCCCTCAGTGGGAGTGTCTGGAGGTCCCTGTATCTGGCTGCCAGCTCTCCTCTCACACTTCTCACTAATACCCTCTTGCATCATCTCTCCTATCTTCACACCCATAAACTACATACATGTTCCTACTGAGAGCACAACGTGTCTGTAGGATATCCTGCATTGCCTTAAATCTCCCATCTTCTCTTGCTTGCTCTTTCATTTTGCCATCCAAGGTTTGCAATGTGTTCTTCATTTCCTCTGCAAAGTCTGGCAACTTTCACTTCCTCACGTCTTCTCCCTCATCTGTTGCTTTGCCTAAATCTTCAAGATTCAGCTTTGCTCTTTTCAGCTCTACAAGAGAGGGTTATTTGTCCAACAATCTCTCAACTACTAATTTTCACATATCCCTACAGTTTTCAGACAATTTTTGTCTTTGTTTAAAAAATAACCTCTCCATCCCACTTTCTTTTATTGACTGTTTCTCTTGCTATGTAAAAGCTTGGCCTTTTGAAAAGAAAACTTACTATTTGTTGATATTTAAGCAAAATTAATGTGTAAGCTCCTATCAGTTTCAAATTAATCCCTTCACCAAAATTCATGGCAGAATGAAAATTCATTTTGCTTTGGAAATGCTGAAGTCTTTCACCTGTAACAAGCTGTATTAACTGGACCATTTTGGCAATACCCGCTCTCCAGTCTGCGTTTGGGAAGGTATATTATTTGCAATGTTAGAGATCCCAGCAGTATTTATCTCCCTAGTAAAATGTCTTTTCAGCTTTATCTCTTTCCAGCCCACTTGAGCAGAGGAGAGTCATGACAAGCAGAGGATTGAGGACAGATGCACCCTTCAACACCAACAGAAATTAATCTACAGGAATTCTCCAGCGTGCTTTGGCTCCAGCTTCCAGCAGCTTTCCAAGCAGTGCCTGCCACCAGCCCCTGTCTCAGCCATGGCAGAGCTTGGCTGCTGCTACAATGCCTGACTCATCCTGCAGCAGAAATTCAAATTACTCTTTTATTCTCCTGAGGGTTTTTTTAATCTTTTTATACTAAATAAACATTGTAGTTGTTCCTTTTGCCTTTAACCTAATAGTGTGACATTGCAGCTAAGTAGCTCATGGTCCCTGCTGCTGGACAATAATATTTTTTTATGTCAACTAGAGCCCTTTGTAATACTTCATGCAGTCAGTGCAGCACGCTGAATAGTTTCTGAGTTCGTGGAAAACTCTTGTGTTTAAGATGTACAGAAGGGTTTTCTTGATTAAGGGAAGTACAGTGACAGATTCTGCTGGATCAGATCTCTCTTATGCACCTTCTGCTACTGCTCAAGTAAGGCAGATGAATTGAAGATGGGGACTCTCCTTCTTGCCAGCTATTCCAGAAATTCTTATGAGTCCATGTTTTTATATGGAGAAGTTGTATGGTTTTTCAATACTAGACTTTCTGAAATACTGTGCTTGTGGGTGCAGACAATTTTTTTTCATACCAAGCAGAAAGACAAATGGAAATAGCACTTTGCTGTTCCTCAAAGTGATTCTCCTGTTGCTTCTATTCTTCAAGTAGTGAGATGGAAAACAAAATTCTGGAATTTTGCAACTTAAAGCCATTGACATTAGCAGCAAAATTTACAGTCAAATTAGCAGAGGGTAGAGAGCCCCGGAAGAATATGAGAGGGTCTGACTTAGCACAGTTTGGTTCTCATTCTGTGGAGTATAAAGTAGATAAGAATATCTAAGGACAGTTAGGAACATATCAATATAAACACCAGGAACGTCAGTCTAGGCAAGAGGCAGATCTGCCAGGACCATCTCCAGCTATTCCAAAGTTTATCTGTGATGCAATAATTGACCTGGCTCTGTTTCATGAGCTCTAGATCAAAACCACCTTGGTACTTGAGGGCTGAGAAATATAAAATATTATAAATGTGTGTCCTGAGGAGGGCACAGAATTACGAGACAGTAAATTTGATATTGATACTTTAAAAATCATTTGAAAGTACAAGAAAAATTGAAACAGATAAACTAAAACACAAATGAATCTTTATTCTTTGGGTTTTTTTGAAGGAGACAAAAAGTCTGTGATAAAGAAGATCCACTTAATATAATATATCTGGCTTTCCAAAGGGCTCTCAAAATCTCCCTTGTCAAATGAGAAGGATAAAAGAGCTGAAAACAGAGAGTAGGAGCAGAAGTTGAAGATTCACTAAAGAAAGAAAAAACCCTTTGAGATGGGCAACTGGTCATTTAAATGGCAGATACAATTCAACAAAATAAATGTGAAATGATATAGATGAGGAAAAGATAAACCATCATTTCACATATAACATGATGTGTTATAAATTACAGCAGACTGCATCTTGCAGAGTAATATGCAGTCCATGAGAGCATCAGCTCAAAGAATAGAAAAATAAAGACAAATGTTAGGAATTATTAAGAACAGGGGAAAAAAAAAAAAGAAAACTCTGACTGAGATAGTTTCTGATTTCATGTTTGGTCTGTTTGAGACGTCTGCTTTTACTCAGTGCTTCAGACAACATACTATGGACTTTGGTTTTACCCTGAATAGCCATTTTAAAGCTTTTACTGACATGCCTCAGTGTATTCAGCAATTTAGTCACTAAAAAGCATAAAACCCATATTTTATAAATAACAAAACTAAGCCTAGTTACATAAGTCTTGTTAGTCTTGTTTTCATTTTTAGTAAGTGTGTTTTTATATATATATATATATATATATATATATATATATATATATATATATATATATATATTTAATTTTTCTAATCCGAAATTTCAATGTTGCCTTTATTTCATTTTTCATCCTCTGTATTTATAGCTCCTTGCAAGCTCCTAATATGTTCCTCAAGATCATGACTCTGACCAGGAAGATGAAGGAACATTAAATCAACCATACTGAACATAATTTGACTGGCAGCTTGCCTCAAATACTATTCTTCTCCTTGTCTATCCTTTTGATTTTACAACAGAAATTTCCCTGAAGCAGCACTTACATTATGATGCCTTCCCTGCCACAGGTTAATTGCTATTTGCTTTAATTATTCTCTACTCAGCTTCAGAAGAGCTGTCAAAATACACCTTCCTGATTATATATTTCACAATTAAGACTGGAATGAAGACTGGACCATTGAAATAGTAGTAAAAAGAAAAATCCATTATTTCTAGGTTAAGTTAGGTTTTGTGTTCAACTGCTTTGGAAGAAATTGGCACAGCATAATGCATTGCACTCATCTTCTGCAAATATGCTAAGAAAAGCTTACTGAGACAGACAAATAATTAAAACAGAGTTTGATAGGGGAAACATGTAAGCATATAACAACTCATAAAAAATAATAAATAAAATTTTTTTAGATGCAAAGCATACACAAAATGGAGCTCCTTCAAGTAGTGCCCCATTGCTAAAATGTAATACTACAGTGTTCTCCTGGTGTTCCTATTCCAAGCCCAAAATTAAACAAATTGAAAAATTAGTATAAAATTATGTCCCAGCCTGGAAAATTTCTTCATCATTGTGCTTTAAGTTGCCAAAGAACATTATCTGTGTAATAAATCAGAGTCTATCTTGGATCTTGCCAAGTTATTCTCTATCCTCCCCTGGTTTTGATATGTATTAATTTTTTGGGCTTATGCTGCTCTCAGCGATGGAGAGCTTTTCCCTAACTCGCCTCTTTCCCTCTGGTCTTGAATGAATCAGTTTTACCTTTCAGAGCTCACAGGAGCTCAGGAGTCTATGAGTGCACATTTTCTTCTGAAATGGGTACAGATATGAAGCTCCATCACTATTTCAGGCTAATCTAGATCTGATGGCATAGTCTTTCCAATTAGGCACAGAAATAAATTGGTTTATTTCTTGTTTGGATCCCTCAGGATCAAACTCAAGACTTCTCTTTGGATCTCTTTCTCTTTTCTCATAATCAAAATCATTCATCATTTAAGTTAAATTAGTCTCAGCATTGCCAAGGAAAGCAGAGCCCCCTCAGAGTTTTTGGATCCCCACCTTTTGCTGGGTGAGGTGAATGTGTGGAATTCATCCTGCTACACCTGCAGGATGCTGGGGTCCCCACTTCCAATGCACAGCTTTCAATGCCTCCTGCCTTGGGCCAATGGGCTGGTTTGCACAAATAATCCCAAAATTACCTGAAAGTAATTTTGATATATCTGGAAACTGCTCACAGGTGTCTAACATGAAACAATTCTAGCTTGAGATTGCAAGACAAAATGGTACCAAAATAAATGTTCAGCATGGCAAATCTTCACAGTGCATGGCTTGCATTTTTCAAACCTGCAGAGGTAAAGAGAGGCCAGTCCCACCTACACAGCTGAATTTGAAACTGGTATTTCCCTGAGAAAACAAACATACTATTGACTTTCATGGTTACTGTTGTAACATATTTCTTAAATGGAGTGTAATACATGCAAGGTATTTTTCCTGTAAGAGAATTTTGGGAGATATTTTTGTTTTCATACACCTCTCTCTGTACTCACTAATATTAGACTGGTAAAATTTTCTAAGAGAGCTCAAACTCTCTTAGAAAACCAGAGAGAAAGAGAAAGTCTTTAGGCTGCAGAAAGGGCAGTAAGTGTTTGCAAATGCTTCTCTTGCCTTTCTTTATGAGGACTGTACGTGAGCAAACAGGTAATTGAGCTTGCCCATCCCCAGCTGTTTATTCCCAATTACTAGGTTTACCCCAACAAAATAACTTTTTTCAACTTTATCCAACTCTGAATCTTAAGCAGAGAAGAAAAATCTTTTTTAACAGAGCAATGTGTTTGTGGAACAGGGTTTAACATTGAGGCTGGAACTATTTGATGGCAGGATGACTTTTCTACATTCCTCTGCTCCCCACCTTTCCTTAGCACAGCAGTGCTTATTCTAGAATAGAACAGAAAAGGGAGCACTTCTCTGCAATTTTTTAGTCATCGTTTTGTGGTTGCTCTAACTCTGTGATTTGGGGGCCCTTCTCCATGGAATTTGGCCATTCCAATGACACTTTGTAACTTGCTTTGTTCAGAGAGGATTTTCAGCCACACAAGTAGCATAAAGCAAAGAATACAGAATACAAAAATAAATGTTTTTTCCAAACAGCAAGGTGTTTATATAGAAGGCTTGCAGAGAAGCGATGTCATTGTGGGAGGAATGAAAATATCCTGCAGAGCTCTATTGGCCACATACATCTTTAGCAAATACTACTTCATGTTATTTGGAACACCTATTCCAAAAGACAAAACCCACATGAAAACCAGAAACTTTTTTCCTGCAATTTTCTGGACCTCTAAAATGTTAGATCTAAAATAAAATAAGTAATAAACTCTCTGAACCTTCAGAAAAAAGGTATTATTATTACTCTCTGAACCTACCGAAAAAAAGTATTATTTCAGTGCTTCTGTTGACATTTTGTCATCTCTTACTATGAAATTCCAGTTTTATTTCCATTTCAGGTTGTAGGATCTTCACATCTCTGATTTTTCTGCCATCTATTTACTGTGTCATATTTATCATTTATAGGGCACCCACATTCCAGGCCAGGAATGCTGTCTGGGGTGTGTAATATGTGGCATTTCTAATCTTTGCCAGCCTAACCAAAGCCTTTTCTTTTTATGAGCAATTGCTCAGCGGGGATTGAAGTGTGCAATGAAATATCAATACCTGTAGGTAAAAGCCTTTTCCACCTTGCCTGTTTTTATGGCTACTATAGATCAGTTTTTCCTACATTCCTGGAGGAAGAGTTTTCTACCAAATCACTGCTCAGACCTAGAGTGGAAAATGGAAACCCACCCACAGTGATGACAGCTAAATGAATATGCAGTGCAATGCAAATGGCTCCACATGTTAACTGGAACAAAATAAATTATTCTTACATGTGCCAAGACATTTTCAGGCAGATTTCACCACTTCAGCAGAATAAATCCAGTCATTCCTTTGATGTTTCTTCAACTATGAGAAAGAAAGTTCTCCATAGTACCCTCACAGGATTTTGTATGGAAGTCAAGTTGCGACCAAGGCTAAAGAAGGCAGAAAAACTCAGCAGCAGCCAAGGTTCAGCTGCCATTGGAAATCAGGGGACAACACCTCTCTGGGAAGTGCATGAGACATTTGTTGAAGCAGTGAATTGCCATCAGTGGCATTCCAAGAAATGCCAATATTTTATGATCAGGTGTTGTGCTCATTTGTTTTCCTTACTTTCAAAAACGTTAAAATAGAAATGGAAACCCTTCCTATCATAAGAATGGAGGTTTTGTCATTCTTTTAATTTTTCATAGTTTTTCTTTTGTTGACAGAAAGTAAAATCCAGGAACATGTACAAATATAAGAAAGAAGAAATTTTAAAAATTTAATTATTCTACAAGTCTTTCAAACTTTTTTTCCCCTAGTACTTTTCATGTTTTTCCTCCTAGAAAGTGATGGTTCAAAGTATTTCTTTTGCTCACTTCTTCTTACTGATTTCACATTTGAAAAAAAGAAGAATTAAATGGTGTTCTTGTAAATAGAGGAGATTCTTACAGCAGAAAATTCCTAGAAAAGTTGAAAGAGCATATGCTGCCCTGGGCTATTCCATATCCTGCTGCACAATGGCCTTAAAGAAAGACCTTTTCTCATCAGCATGGTGGGAAAAGGAGGATTTCCATTACAATATCTCACAACAGAGAGACTGGTGATCAACACTGCAGCAACTTGCAGGATTTATGTTAATAGAATTGTGGCTCAAAGTTTTACAGGAGCTGTTTTATTAGAGCTGTTCTGCTACGTAGTATTTTACAGTTAAACATTTCACAGGAGACACAGGGGTGTCTTCAATTCCATGGGTTTCCACATATAAAATTAATTGCCTCAGAAGTCCTAACATTTACTGCAAGACTGGGTGCATCCAACTTTAGATGTTACTGTTCTGTTTACATCACTTGTACAACAGCTCTCCTGAATTCAGCATTTTCCTGAGATCACGGACTTTATAATGGTGTCTGAAAGTATCTGAGAAACTATTGACAGCAAGGCAAAAATATATGGGAATATCTGACTGGGAGAAGTGAGATATAAGGAAAATAAAGGAAATTTGCTCTATAGTTTGAGTTCTATGATTGCTATTGGGGAAAAAAAATAACGGATGATCTAAAATCAATGAAATAATAATATAGTTCACATTTAAATAGAATTTTGATTGTTATCCCAAATCTGGGGAAGGGCTCACATCGTCTTCAAAGAATGTTGAACTGTGAAATGGTTCCTCAGCTGCCTTTGGTTTATGGAAATCACAGGAACATGTGACAAAATTTCAACCATCTGCTGAAATCGTTGTTCCAATAGAAAAGTCAAGTGTGCACTTTAAGCCATTTTCCACTTAGTACAGAATTGTTTCATACAGAGTGGAATCTTTTAAATAAGGTGTCAAATATGGCTTTCTATATGCATCAAAGAAAGAGCTGTGTAGAAATATATGTCAGTTTCAAACTGGCATAGAATCGTCCTTCTGCTTCGACTTAGAAGCTTTCACAGATTTTCGCCAAAATACTTACTTGTCTGATCTCATTTATGTGCTGAAAATCATCACCACATACTCTGCAGTCATGCTATTTTGACATTTTGTCCTTTTTTTGGGAATGTATAAAGTATTTAACCTACTTTCAAAAATATATTGTGTGTGATATGATTTGTTTCTTGTGTAAAACACCCTCTGATTTACCTTTATGTGTGTTCTGCTGCAAAGCTCACACAGTTTTATGACTTTAGCATTAACTGCCCTGGAAGGAGCTCACTTGGAGTCTGTTCTCTGCCTTTAAAATAAAGACTGTTGTGTTTTGACTGGTCAAAAGTCTGTATCCAATTGTTAAACTGCATGGACATAGATTAAAGCCACCACGCTCAAGAGAGTTTTGGCTTATATCAAAATGAGGACTGTGGAGCCATAAATACAATATTTTAATCTAGTATTAATACATTGTAATGCTAATATTACTATTTGGGTTGCCTTATATTAGGATTTTGGGCCCTAATGGTAACATTATAGTCATGGTGAACACAATTTTGTGAGATATCCAGTCCTTATGTTCACTTTGTGGGCTTCCAAATATGGAAACCCACTCAAAATGGACACAGATACTGCAAAGAGGTAACTCTGGGAGCAAGGAGTAAATTCTGGGCTTTAATCTAGAAAATATGTTTTCATAACTGATTATATCATTTAGTGGAGCCACTGGTATTCAGTTTAGGTATGTTGATTAACTAAACATAGGTTTAAATATATCTTTGCTCTAGACATTATAAACCTTTGGCAATAAACACTTCTTGGTTTGGAAGAAATCTGACATAGTTTAGCTTAGTAATTCAATTCTTCATTAGTTTAGCCCTTTCAATGTCTTTTTTACTGTGTGGGAAGTTCTGAAATCTCAGATAAAACAAAAACAGTCTTTTAAAAAAATGCTGTGATCTTTGGAATACATTACAATAAAATCAGACAAATCACAACTTTTTCATACTCAAGCCCTTTGGTAACTCAGATTCCTTTTTTAAGGCGTGTATCACAGACTGGGTTGTGAAATGTTTCTGTCTGAAACCTGAACCAGCCAGTAAGCTTTTACTGAACATCAAACTTGAAAACTACTCCTGCACACTTCTACTTTAGTGCAATACCAAATGTTGCCATGGTCATAGGAGCTGATATAACCATGGCAGCCAAACCCACACTTTTCTCCTGCTCTTTCCCACCACACCTGGTGCTCCCCACACCTGCACTGACTCCCTTGGGGTGTTACATATTTTAACCATAAAGTTGTCTCTCAGGCAGAATTTGCTTTCAGAGCATCACATTGCTGCACTTGGCCAAAGCACAGCAAGCCTGCACATGTGCTCTCCTCCCTCAGGCATCTGAACCAGGGCCAGGGATTCCCAGGAGGACCATCAGCACTGCAGCTCCCTGTGGCACCCCCAGTGTCACACACACAACTCACACACACTCTGTCATGTGGATAAACAAGCATCCAGGAAGGCACCAGTGCCAGGCTTCCCTGGGTTTCCTCCGGGTAGGAGCATCTCTGTCTCTGCCATTAACCACTCACGGACTACCTGAGCCTCACTCCTTCACAGGGCAGGTTCACACCTCTTTCACACATTTTTGTATTATCTTACTGTTCTTGGTCATTCCTGCTCCAGTTAGATGTAATGTTTATGCTGAAGAAGCCTTCCAAAAAGATGGTTGTGTTTGCTGCTCAGTGACATGAATGCTCTTTAGACAGATTTCTGTCCTTATTTTTTGTGTGCTACATACCAGTGCTCTTTTTATAGTTTCTCTTTCTTTAGGCCGGCAGCTTCTCCTGCTGATCTGCTGACTCAGTAATCTCTGTGATCCACACTGTCTTCTTAAAAATCTTCTTTCCTCATAACAAATCAGAAACATCTATTGGACCTATGTACCTCTACAGAAATCACCAGGCTGCAGTTTTTGTTGTTCCTGCACTCCATCCTTGCCCCAGGCATCAATGTCACAGTGTCACCTGAAGATAGTTACTTTCTTGCTTCACAATGAAATTTTTATCCTGCAGCAGATTTACAATCTGCTCCCAGACCACTCTTTTTGAAAGATGGATTACCCATCACCTTGGTACTCTGAGTCATTAAACTCATGATTAAGCCAATCTGTCTTTAAGTCCCTAGATCTCATCAGGTCTAAACACATTGCTTTGGCTGTACCTGAACAAAGCATTTGAGCCATTTTTTTCCCAATGCCGATGCCTGATCTGCACTGGACAAGAATAACCAACTCAAACTGGCTGCCAGCACAGCCCAGCAGTGCTCCATAACCCCAGCAGGCCACACATGTTTTCCAGGCTGCTTTGAAGCACAAAAATCATGTCAAAATTTATCATCACCTCTGTCCCTGGATCTCTAAAAGATGAGCAAACTCTGAAGCCTTTGAGGTGCCATGACTGAGTGCATGCCAACCTAACCCTTAAGAAATCCACTGCTCTGCGGATTTTCTCTCTCCACTCTCCCAGAAATGCTGGACAGGGGTTAGTGAAGCATAGCTGTTTTGGAAAAAGTCCCCATGTTATGTATAATTAGTGAATGCATGAGCAGGCAATAGGCTGGGTAATATCTCTGCTTGATACCTGTGTTGTCATAATGATTAACCTTTCATAGCTGTCAGAGCAGCAACGATGTGATAATGCCAAAACCGAAAAGGGCTGGGAGGGAACAAGGATGTTTGTGTAAAAGCTGAAGCACTGGCTCCTGAGTCTAGTGCATTTTATGGTGTAGAAAAAAACACATGTAGAAGTGCAGGTCAGCAGATTGGAGGCAAACATCTAAGGAAGAAGGAAAATAACTTGGCACACCAGACTTTGGATAAGAAACATTGAATATGAATCCTGAAATAAAATGGTGGCAGACTCGTGTAAGTGAAAAAGCTGTCAGTGAAATGGATGGTCTTGGATGCTCTTTACCAATGTGATATTAAGTAAAAGAGCAGGAGAGTTCTTATGACTCTAGTATAAATATGACAATATTTCTATGCCATATATTTCATGAAAATAAAAAGGCAAAAAGCTCTCTGTGATGCCAATGAAGATAATATCCATCAGTTTGCTGAACTTGGATTCAGCTCCACTGAAATTGCTTATGCAGGCCCACAGAAAGTGAATGTCAGCATTGGGACTGAAGTCCAATTAAGCAATTAAGACTTATTAATACTGAGTATTAATAAGTAATACTTATTAATAAGTAGCAATACTGAGAGGCCTCGGATGAGGTGAGTGTCCCACTGCCTCAGGTACAGTGTGAGAAATGTCATGGAGTCAGGACATGGGCCATGGCATGAGAAGGGAGAAGACTTTCTAAGGACAGAAGCAATGCACAGATCTCTGTCTCAACAAGAATTTTTCTTTCTGTACCCTTTTTTGTTCCATACTTTGGGCAGATGCCTTTAGCTAGATCTGAGTTGTTGACTTTTCTACTGGGCCTGTTTTAGGAGACTTTATTTCTAAAGATTTTCCTCTTGTATTTTAGTATCTACTGCAGCAGTTCATCAGAGCTATAAACCCCAAACTTGTAGAGGAGAATATCAGGTGTGTGTGTGTGTGTGTGTGTGTGTGTGTGTGTGTGTATTATACACATAATTCTGTGTGAAATCCTCCCTCCCTTTGCCTGCTGTGTGTTCCAGTGAGGAGCAGGCAGTGCTCCCAGCACAGTGAGAGCATGCAAGGCTTCCCAAGCCTGGATGGTGCTAAAGAGCTGCTTTTCCATGGAGTTATTGTGGAAACTGCCTGTGCCAAAGGGAAGGTCCAGTGCTTGAATGCACATCTTTGTCTGGAGGTCCCTAGTAATGCCCAGCAGAACCCTTGAAAGGTCAGGCTGGGACAGGACTCGTGTCCTCAGACAACATCTGGGAGATGCACACAGACACTGCTCAGAGGAAGCCTCATTTACTTTTGGTGTCTCTGTTTACAGCTGTCTCACTTCTCAGTGAATTCACACACCTCAAGCCTTGCCTCTCTCTTCAGGCTCTTGCAGGTATAAAAGTGAATAAAACCTTTGCAGCTGAAAGGATTTTGGTGTGAGTCATTTGGCACCCAAATGCTGAGTCCATCTCTCAAGCATAAAATATTTTTTATGTTTTTTGTTTAAGAATAATATTAATATTATTATTAAACATAAATATTATTATTCTATATTATTATTTCCCCCCATGTGATAAACACTTCATATTTCTTATATGAAGTGTTTATCACATAGGGGGGAAAATTATCACCTTTTGTATTTATATGTATAAATCTAGATGAGCTATTTTTTTGTTAGGAAAATGAATTTTTTTTTTTTTAAATGAGTACCCAAAAAAATTGACAAAGCATCAGCTTATCTAAATCTATTTTGTACCTCTCAGTTTCTGATTGTGGTGTCAGCAATTCTTTTCACCTTTCACAAAATTCTCTAGAAAACACTTGCAAGAATAATTAGAAATTTAACTCAGTAGAGGACTGAGAGAACTGTTTTCAAGAGCTTCATATTTGTATTTGGAAAGCTCCGCTGTTTAAAATTTGTCTCTATTCCAATGTGTAAAACAGAACAGTTGCACCAAAGTCACTGAACTGATTCTTGAATGAAAGTGCAAAGATTTTTTGTTGCTGTGCCTTATTTTCCAAAGAAGTGGAGAAATCTGCATTCTTCAGGATTCATTCATGCTGAGAATGCTGTGGGACCCAGGAGCAGCCCAGCCAAGCAGCTCAAGCACTTGTTCCTCTATTCTCACATCCTCCCAGCCCCTGCTTCCCCTCTCAGCAGATCTGCAGATCTCTGAAGGCTGAACCTTCATTAAAATTAGAATTTAAAAATGGGACCACTGAGACACACAAACCTAAGAGGACATTATACCATTTACCTATAAATTAATGTATCAGTTCCAGGTATTTATAGATGAAATTGAGTGTGCCAGTTTGGGCATATGTGAGTAACTTCAGCTTCTTTGACTTTTTATTTTAATGCAATATGTGGTAGATACAGTAACTTCTTTTTAAAACCCACAAAACATAAGCTTCATTTCCTCCTACTTATAAAAAGATCTCAGTTTATACACTTCCATGGAAATTGAGTGTTCAGCTTCCTGCTAAACTGTTACCATGTTTCTGCCAACTTCTCAAAATGTTTTCCTTACCCTTGTTGATTGTGAAAATACTCCAAATATTGTGGCAAAACACAGTGGAAAAGAACAGAGGCTATAAGTAGGTAATAATTTTTCACACTGTCAGCTGATATTCATGGACCTTTTCCTAGAGGTCTCAAAGATGGGAAATCAGCCTATACTAAGGGAAGGTCTGGGCCTCCCCAACAGAAGCCATTTCTTTTCCAACTTGTCTGCCACCATGAAACAATTTTCCATGAACCACGAGCCCATCATTCCTGAGAATGCCTCTGTGAGCTCCCTTGCAAACTGTAACTGCATTTCCTAACTAAAGACTCAGCAAAAATCACTCCCTGCTCCCTCAGAACCAGGGTTTGAGCAAACTGTATGAATTTATGTCCTTCCCATACAGCTCACATATGATGGACTCTACCCTGCATCCCAGATTCTCTCCTGCTGGCCCTCTAACTGTGCTCAAGTCACATTTCTATGCCGTATATTTTTAGTTGTAAAAAAATTTACATTTGCACAGAAACATTTCCTTCAAAGCCATGACCTTGTTGGAATCACCATCCCACATAAAGAATCTGCTCTGATCTAGCAGAGATGAAAACCAGATACTGAAACACTCATGGTCACAGGAGAGTAATGATAACTTCAGCTTATGCAATTTCCACTGCCTGTCCCTACTATAATAATTTCACAACTGGAGAAACAGAAACAAAAAGGCAAAAAGCTATAGTTCCATTGCCCATAAGGAGTAGACAAAAACCCTAAAATCAATCAAAATATTTGAAGGTAAGTTTGGAATAATCTCCATTTTCTTCACCCCTGAAATAGTAACTTCACTTTTGGTCACTGTTTCATCCTCTTCTTGTTTACCAGATGCAGAGAGCGAGCTATAGCAAAATAAAACCAGAGCTGTCTTTCCCCTTCCAGCCTGTACTCCTGCATGCTTCTTCATATGGTTTTATTTTTAAACATTTTCCCATAAAGATGTAACTTACTTTAGGGCTTACTTGAAGGAAGCTCCCAACAAGCTCCCATATGCGATTGCTTAACCCAGAACAGCTGAGTCTGTAAATCAGCAGCAGCCCCAGCAGCACTCTCTGCCTGCACAGCCTGATGGGGTTTGTCTTTCTAGAGCAGTCCTTCACTAATGAGGAGCTGGCAAGAGACACAAAACCCCCTGGAGCTCATTAATGGCTTTTTTTGGGCTGCTGGAGCCTCACCTCAGGCCTGAGCACGGAGGCTGGAGCAGGAGCTGCTGCATGAGCAGGGCCCTGCACACCTGGGCTCCTCCTGAAGAGTTTAAGTCAGGTTTCCTCCCTGTCACTGGCTCTCTGATTGTGACATTAAGTTGCAATGGCACTTTAGTGTTTACCTCAGGAACTTGTCAATGTTCACATTAAACAGCCTCAGCCTGGGGCAGCTCCCCTCATGTCACCATGTCCCCGCACCGACAGTCTCTGCTGGCCGCTCTCTGCCCACTTTTGAACTTAACAAACTGCCCAGACATCTTCCCAATGTGAGGGAATTACCTGAGCAGCAGCAGAGCCAGCCCAGGCCACACTCTGCTCCAGGTGAGGCACCCCTGGGGCTGCTGAACAGGGAAAGCCACAAATGCACTCATGTTGCTCCAGTCAAAAGTCATTACTCAGTTCGCTCAGCTGTGGGGAGTCTGGAAGTGAAAAACAGCCATCAGTGCTTCCTAACCTGCTCTCATTCTCCTCAGCTGTCACGTCCAGGTGTGCTCTTTCCAGCTCAGACATGCTGGCAAAAGAGATGCTTATGAAGGGAAGCTCCAGTGCCAAGTCCAGTGGTCCCTCCAGGCTGCAGATTATTTTGCTTGGAGGCTCATCTGCTCTGGCTAAGCAGAAGAGTAAAAACACTACAAATCTGATCGATCTTTCCTCTGCTCACAGGAGGCAACTTATATTACTATAGAAACTGGACTCTGAGGCTGTGCTTGTGCAAAACCTCAAGTTCCTTTAGAAGAGAAAGAACAACCTGGGGAGCACTTGAGCTGTGGCAGCAGTGCTTCAAGAAAAGCTATGGGCTCCTCATCCTCTGGCACAGCTTGGTGCACAGTGCTCAGGGTGTGCAGGAGGCCTGTGCAAGCACAGTGAGAGCATTAGGTTGGTCACACAGAGGCCTGTGCAAACATACTGAGAGCATTAGGTTGGTCACAGAAGCCTGTGCAAGCACAGTGGGAGCATTAGGTTGGTCACACAGAGGCCTGTGCAAGCACAGTGGGAGCATTAGGTTGGTCACACAGAGGCCTGTGCAAGCACAGTGGGAGCATTAGGTTGGTCACACAGAGGCCTGTGCAAGCACACAGAGCATTAGGTTGGTCACACAGAGGCCTGTGCAAGCACAGTGAGAGCATTAGGTTGGTCATACAGAGGCCTGTGCAAGCACACTGGCATTATGTTGATCAGGGGAGCCCCTGCTGAATTTTGGACTCTTCTCCTGTTGGGCAGCCTCTGCAGCTGGTACAGGATTGACAGCAGAAATGGCCTTCTACAGTCAGATTTTTTTCTTTTAAGTCTTTGGGTGTTGGATTGCACCCAAAGCTGCAGAAGTATTTGGAAAAAGACTTAGGATCATAACAGCAGATTTTCATTAGCAAAGATTAAAAGCTGCTTTAAGTCAGCCTAAAGAGGGGCTTTACTTACTAACATAGCATTATGCATTTCCACGTTCCTCTAAGTCCAGCTGGACGTGCAGAGTCAGCACGAGGGCAGTGGTGTCTGGAGACCACCCCTGTTCCTCTGCCAGCCTGTGGGCCAGCCTGAAGGTGGTGCCTGGACATGTCCTGCTGCCCTGCCATCCCTGCACAGCAGGATGTGTGTAAGCACTCTGTGAGATGTGCTTCTCTAAATCAGTAATGACTTATTAATCTGCACAGGGGTGTTCTGGCCATGGACATCTAAAAAGAAGTGAGAGAGCTATTTGTGCTCTTGTGTGTTGGTGCAGAAACTCGTTTGACAAGGCTGGTGGCAGCCAGCTTGCTGGGACATCCATCAGAGCAGCTGAAGCTCAGAGTCTCAGTGGGTGTTTGCTGCAGACAGCACCCTCAGCCATTCTGAGCCCTCAGGGAGTCTGATCTGCTGCTGGCTCAGCTGGGCTCAGGGCTGGCTTGCTCTTATGGCTCTGGCCGTGCTGTCACTTCCACCTAAGATTTACTCGAAACTAAACAGTGTAACTAAAACAGTGCACTGAAAAGCAAGGCTGAAATTGGAACTTTGTGTGTGTGCCTTATTTGACAAACTCCCAGCTCTGCTGAAGCTCTCTCTGGTTTATTGTAAAAAAGTAACTGGTTTGGTGTACACAGAGGTGCTCCCTTTTCCCCTCAGTCTCCTGTGGTTCTGATGTACTGTGGTTCCAGGATGCATCCCCTGCTCTCACACCCCTTCAGCAGACACCTCTCATGGCAGATTGCCATTGGGAAGGGAACCAGTTTATTCCTGATTTGAGATTCACCATTCAGCATCTCTGTGGAACAAACTCACATGAACTGAAAGCTGAGCACACAGAGTTCCTCCAGTAGAGTGCAGAAGCCAGGTGAGCAGGAGCCCTGTGGAACCTTTCCCAGGTTCTCCCTGTGGAGTGGGACAGCAGCTCAGTACCAGTGTGCTGAGCCTCAGCTGATTTTCCCTTCTCATTCAGCTCATTACTGGGCATAAGCTGTGACTGCCTTGCTTTCACTGGTTTTGGTATTTATTGGATGTTTGATGTTTATGTGAAGAGACTGCTTGCTAACAAAGCTGCATGCAGGTTTAGGAAGCACTTCAAGGTAGGATTAGAAACCTGCCTGGTGGTTTTCTCTGATTTGAATAACACACTTTTGTCTGAGTGCCCCACACTTCGTGTTTGTTATTTTCACAAAATAAAAGCAAAAGTAGAAAAGTTCTATCAACTGCACTCCTAGCATAAGGCAGTCCCCAAAGGTCTGCTAAGGAGCCATTGCATCCTAAGCTTTTCTGAAACTACCCATCAAAAATTTAGTCAAGTAGTCGGGTTTGGTTTTTTTTTGTTTGGTCCATTCTGCCTAGTTACTGATACAGAAAAAAACCCACACCTTAAAGAAATAAGCAGGAAGGGCACTTTAAAAAGGGATGATGATCCTATTCTTCTCAGCAGTGTAAATTTCCACTGAAATTGAAATCCAGAGGTGTGTTTCCCATGCTTAATTAGAGAACTTTAGCCACTGTACATTGTCACCTATTCCTGACTCAACAGAGACAGTGCATCATCAAGACAATTCATGAATTGTTCACAGACAAATAGGCTACATTTTCATTGTTACTGAAAATGTGCTTTCTTTCTCTTTTTTTATATGTTTGTTCACCAAAACCAACTTGTGTTGGTAAATCATGTTTCTGGTTTAATCAAGTTTCATTAGAACCTGTTCTGCCTAAAATTTAGTCTCTAACTAATAACTTTTACATGTCTTCTAACATGAGCAAAATTGGTTTAAGACTCTTACCCATTTGGAGTGCTGTACCTCAGCTACACCCTGGAAGCTGAAGTTGTTATAAGGATCAGTTTGAAAAAACCCCTGTAGGATTCAACCACACAGAAGTACTCATGACACTGAATGCAGGGAATTCTACAAGATTTTGCAGATTTTTCTCGTGCCATGAGATGCTGAATTCCCAGACTGTAAATGGAGGCCAAGCAGGACTTCTGACAGGCTGTGTGGAAAACAGAACAGTAATAGTAATTTAAAAAATTACTTTAAAAGCAGTGTGCATGAGAAATATCTTTTTAGATGAGTTGTACTGATAGGGGCTTCAGACTGAGCTGTTAAACAGATTAGTTCTGGATGGGGCCTTGTGCTGCCAGGGCAAACTGCATCCAGCTGCAGTCATAGGTCCCAATGGAAATGTTTATGCATAACCACATCCCTCAAGCAGGCAAAAAAAGAGCAAAAATTTGCATTTTTACTATTCAACTGCTGAATTATTTATTTTCCATTTTCAATTTCCAGTATGGCTTAAGCTGTGCAATAGATCCCCAGATTCATTGATCTGTTTGAATAAACAATGTGATATATTTAAATAAACAATGTGATACACACCAGGCCACAAGGACCACGAAGCACTGATTTCTTTTGTTGCCATTTGTGGAGCAGGCAAATTATATCCTGCTCAGTCAGACCAGACCCATGCATGTGATTTCATCAAAGATCTCTGTTTGTGGTGGTGAGTGCCACCACACCACTTGATGGTCTGTTTTTCCTAAATAGAAACATTTCTGGCTCTCAGAGGATGAAGGAGATTTCCGTAAGAGGAGTTGCTTCATGTACATTTGTGGTTCTGCCCCTGGCACAGCACCAGGAAATGCCAAACTCACAGGGCTCATGATTGTATATATGTTAACTACAATTTTTTTTCTCCTTTGAAGGACTTGAAAAGGAGCATGATGGAAATTTTTGCCCATTTGTGATAAGATTCACAGGTTAGGAAGGTTAAATTTATAGGCGCGGATTCCTCTCATACAGCAAGACTATTTCTATGAGAAAAGAGGCATTATTCCCTGGTGTAAATATACATTAAGTAAAAAGCCTTCTTGCAGCCAGAGTTTAAAATTTCACAAGAATTGATTGAGCAAACATTCAGCCCCTGAGCCTGGAGCACACAGAGCCCTGGGAGGCACCACGGGGGCACTCCAAATCCCAGGAGTGTCTCCCACTCCTGGGTGAAGGATGATGCTCTGCAGCACAGGGCTCCTGCATCTCCCTAAGGCTGGCCCCAAAATCACCCAGGTCCTGCAGACCCACTGGACCAAAGGCTGCTCCAACACTGTTCCATTCTCAGCCCTCAGGTTCAGGCACTCAAGTCTCAGTCGCTGACCTTGGTGTCAAACCCCCAAAGCAGCGAAGCCAAGGCCCTAAAAGCAAAGACCCCACAGCCACAAAAGGTAGAGGACAGTGAATTGCGCAGAAGAAAACATGTGAAGGCACTCCAGTGGTTCCCTAACACAGCGAGAAGGACCCTAATTCCAGGTACTAGCTGGTTACCCCATTTTCAGAAGCTCTGCCAGTCGTCTTGCCATGCAACAGTGACACTAGAAAAAGTAAAAATGTATTTGAAGCAGTGAAGATGTGTTTCTTAATTTTTCTTATGTAGTGCAAATTACATGCAAGAGATTTTTTTTTTCATTATGTATAAGGCTTTCCTGCCAGAAGTGTTGCTATTCCATGTCAATATTTCCTCATTTATTATTACAAAATAAAGGATTTTTCTCCTACAGCCAGATTATTTTGTTCCCTGAGTACTATTTGTGACTATTGGCAGTCCAACTGCCTGCGGTTTATCAGAAAGATAATTTCATCAATCCCATAGCAGGCAGATCCATGGCTCTCCTCCAGACAGAATTGAAAATGCTTATGTTTAAATGTTTAGAATCAAGGAGGTTAGAAATCCACATTGTGTGATCAAGCTGAAGGAACAGCTATATTCAAAAATAACTATTAATTTTCTTACAGCCTTGAGATAATTTCAAAAATAGCTGGTCCCTCTAGCATCTGATTTATGTGCCAGAACAGCATAAAAAATATTGTAGAGCACCCCCATTTATTTTCTACATTTTGTAATATTAAGAGATAACCACACAGATTGACTGAAAAAATTAAGAAATACTTGAAAGAAAATAAAAACTTCTGTGCTCCAGAGTTATAAAAAAATTTAATTTCTCTGTATTTAGACATTCTAGGAGAGTTTTCAAACCATAAGCTTTACACAGTGGAAAGCTCTTTGTATTTTGAGAGGGCTAGAAAATGTGATTTTTGTTGAAGATGACATGTTCTGGCAATATAACTTACTTTGCCTTTAACATCCTCAGGAATATTTTCCCTTCTCTCAGAGGTGGATATGGGCACGTCCACGTGCTTGGCCTGGCAGAAGATATAGGAAGGAGCTGCTCACATTTGGACAGAGCTGTTGGTAACTTGAGTGCCCTCATTTCTCATGGAGCAGCAGCTTCTCTGCATGCCTATGATAGAGGTGCTAATTTACATGTGGAAGTGTTAATTAATGGCAATTCCTGAGGTCACCTCTCTACAACTGCAATTCTTTCCCTGTGGAGAGGAACAGAGAGCAGCACTGATGTCAAAGAGCACACGAGAGCCATTGTAGGTAAAATAAACACGGACATCCATTCCCTGAGCTTCTCTAAATAATAAAAAAAAAATTAGCCCAAATAGTTCATATAGTTTCTCACAGATTACAAGGCACACAGATCCTCCCCTGCAGAACAGGCATGCCCATTAACCTAATAAAAATTTCACAGGTTTATAGGAAAAAGTTATAAATTGGTAACAAAGTGGAAAAGAAATGCCATAGAGCCATGTAATTTCTCTCTGTGCAAGAACACGTGAAACAACTTACAACCCTGCAATCACTGCCTAAGCACCTTTCTGAGGGAAGCACTTGCAGGACAGCAGAGTGAAGATCATGAAGATCAAGATGTTCCTTAAGGGGTCCCTGGGCTCTGGGTCAATAGGAATTTGTCTTCAGATCTGTCTCAAATGGCTTATCTCAGTCAAAAATTAAACCCAGGGAGGATGCGAAGAGGCTGGTTCAGAAGGTAATAAAAATTATGTAAGAAAGGTAAATTCCCTGGTCTTCTCTCCTGAGTGAGAGGGTGCTAAATCAGCTGAAAGAGCAAGCAGAGACCTGGCTTTGCTGAATTATATGACAGAGAAAGAGAAAATCCTTTTTGTAAGCCATTTTTGTACATGGTGAGTCAGGAAATTTACAATTCATTATGTGCTCAGCAAGAAGTGTAAAATACAAATCCTTCAAGCAGATGTGAGCAGACACTCGGGATCAATCTAATGTCAACTGCAGAAAAAAATGGAGAGTGTATGAATTAATGTTTCATTATGTCAGATCTGTGAAGGCTGGGTGATGTCAGGCATGCAGATGATATTCCTGTCCAATCTGCCACTTGTTTTTGTCACCCACAAACACAAGAAGCAGAGGTGCTGCAGCTGAGGTGAAGGTGGTAGGTGAGGGAGCACTGGGGTTAGGCTGTAGGGGTTATGCAGTCATTTGAGGAGAGACATTAGTTACAGCTTCTTGTGACCAGCATCCCTCCCCATGTGGAGCAGCTAAAAGAGTGCTCATATGAGCCCTGCAGTCCACATGGGGCTGTGCCTGTCTGTATGTTTACAGTAATTCAGTTTTTGTACTCAGGTTTGACTCACTCAGCTCCTTCCAAACAAATGGAGTTGCAGCTTCTTTATCCATCTGTCATGGTGTGTGCTAGTTGTGCCTCTATAGATCCTTGTATTGAATTTAGCCCTGAAGCTATGAGAATTTCACAGGTACTAAATTCTCCAACATAATTTTTAGAAATATAAAATAAGGCAGTAAAGTTGTTAGCTTAGAACTCGGTTGATGTATTGTCAGCTCGAGGTCTTCCTAAGAAAACACATGACAGAAAAGCAAAACAAAACTAAACAGTAACATAAATTCTGAGTTCATAAAGCGTTCAGTGCCATTTGCAGCATTATTGTATTCACAGTTCTGTCTTATATTGACTGGAAGCATTTAAACATATTTATGTGTGTGTATATATATATATATATATATATATATATATATAAGTATGTATGCACAATCCACCCTGCGAGACAAAGCTATGTGCTACATAAAGACAGATGGGAACGAGCTGTGGATTCTGTGCTTGATTGCTGCATTGTGTCAGACTGACTGGCCAGAGTCATAAAGCTGGTTCATGCAACTATTCCTATTTACCTGGAAGTCCTCAAGACAGCCATTGGAACAGTAGTTGTTTTCTTACCCAAGAAAACAAATGCAGAGGGTTTGAAGTCTCTCAGTTCTTCTGGAAGATGCTGTTGTAAGCAAAGATTGCTTCATGCTGCCTTCCTTCAATCACACAGCTGATGGGTGGAGTGTGGCAGGCACTGGACAGAAAATAAAGCCCTTGGAGCTGGGAGCCAGACCAACACAACACAGCAAAAGCTGGAGGCTAAACCTGTGAGTGGTTCCAGAAATAAAGTGGTAGGGATTTAAGCTTTGGGGAAATATTACCCTGTAGTAAAAAAATGTGAATTTTCATCAAGAAGTCAATCTAAAACAGGACAATGTTTTTTAAAGGGCTTCAAATTTAAATGCCTCTGTCATCCAGTAACTCTGGAGTTTGCAAGAGAAGCAGAGACCATCTGTTCAAGAGACCAGGAACACAGTCTGTGCAGCTAATCAGCGTGATAGCAGTAGGAAATGATTTCATAGGGGCCTATCACATCTGGTTTTAAAACTAGTAAGCAGACTTTTTTTATTTTTATTAAGTTTTCTGCATCTCTCACAAAGCCTCTTTTCTGACAGGATTTATACTTTAATTCTTAGTGGCTTTTCTCAGTCTCTAAATAGGAATATGCATGAGAAATAAATAAACAGAAGGGTGCATCGGTATTCCTGCAGCCTATTACTACTTCAGTGAATAGCAGTCAGGGTTATCCCAGCAAGGATAAAATCCCTAATGTCATAAAAGTCTAATATGAAACCTTTTTTACATGGAAACTTTTGATTAATTATTAAAAAAAAAAAGAAAAAGCAGTGCTCCCTTACTGAACTCCCTCCCTCATTTTCGTTCTTACTAGCCTACTATTATCCAATGTATTTTCTTATTCTTATTTTTGAGCATTTTGCTGAATTCTGAATATGGAAGTCGGGAATGCTTTACTGAGTGCCTTTTCAACCAATTTATTTTTTGCCAAGAATTGAGAAAAAGTGCCACAGTTTTCAGAAATCTATTTATAGCCTCCCTGATGGTAGGAATGCCCGATACAAAATATCTAAATGAACATATCTTAAAGCATTTAGGGGGAAAATAAAAAGAGTTAGCAGGTATATCCTGAGGATGGTGCGAGCTGCAAAATTTTTTTGCAGCAGTGTTACACAGGTCAATACAAATATCCTGGATATTGTGCCAGAACACTTCTAATGCTTCAGTGAATCTCACAAACATTTCCTGTTGCATTCAGCTCTCTAAAGCCTACCCAACTTCTTCCTTGGAAGGACAGCTGTGTGTGCCCTGCTTGCTTTCAGGGTACAAACAGGTCACAGATTTCTAAGGACTCTTTTCTCTCTTTTTAAATCTGCCTCTTTATATTCTATCTGCTTTTTTAAGTCTTCTGGAGTATAAGTACAAATAAGTTCAAACTGCCTGAAACCTCTAAGAATCCAAGATGCGGACATTCTACTGTTGGAGACTAAATGCTGATTGATCCCTTACAATAAAGCATCAAAACCAGCTTTGGGGTGTACAAAATTGATTTCATTACTTCTTGGAAGTATGAATTTGGGAAAAAATATTTGAGAAATAAATTGAGAGAAAAAAGACTTTTTGATTCACACTAAGAGTAGTAGGAATGCTTTTCATAGCACTGCATGTCAGCAATTTTGGAAAGTCAGTATGACCAAATGAAAACAGCAATGTGCTCTACATCTTCATTCCAGCAGAAATATTGACTCTGAACTCCGAGTGCTTCTAGATGAGCAATTCTGGTGGTTTTGGGATTTTCACCTAATTTCATTGACGTTATGTCTCCAAGAGGTTAAATCAACCATGATAATTCAAGAACGCATAATATCTAATCTTCCGTATGCAAGAATGGCAAAGCAGAAATAGTTACCTAGAAAAAATAAATAAGAGATGGAAATATTTGAATTATTTCAGTATTGAAAATATTGCTTATATGTCTTCGTGCTGCATTATTATTATTATAAGCAGGATTTCCCCTTCCACACTGTTGATGAACTGCTCCTGGTATTGTTTCTGGCAGCACAAAGGAGTTAATAGTGCTCAAAGTGCTTGGGGCTGTACCACAATCCAATAGGAAAGGGGAACATGTCCTACCAAAAAGCTCACAGGCTCCCTTCCACACCCCTGTGCTCATGCCAACAATTCCCCAGCCAGCTGGAATTTCCTTTCCTTGTGGGAGCCAGCCCAGAGCTCATCCCTTCAGCCTCGGGACCCCAGATATTGCCATTTGCTGAGCCCTGACTCTCACAAAGCGCCCAGCAGGACTCAGGACATCCTGTTTCTCTCATGGCCTGATGAGTTTTCTCCCTAATAATGTCCCCTCTTCTGCTGTCACATCTTAGCAAGCTCTGTCATAACAACAATGAGCCTCAGCTCAAGGGTGAGTGTTTCCAACAGGGGTGTTCAGGGTGGATATTGGACTGGTTTATTAAAGATCCATTTTTATGGGATAGGACTTATTCTAGTGCCTTGCACTCCTGTCCAGAGAAGTCTAAACAGTGGCATTGATGGATTTGAAAGCAGGAATGCTTTTACATATTCTCCTTCTATCAGAGTTAAAATTCTTATCAATTCTAATGGTAACAGGGAGCTGAACCTGTAGGAAAATGAGCTGGGCCCTGAGAAGTGAGTAGCACAGTAATGGTGGTCTATCAACCAGGAGAGTTGGTATTTTTTCCTGAAAACAAATCTGAATTGTTTGTTATCCTCATCTATTTGCACATACCATGTGCTGTCAATGTATTGACTGCAGCAGCTCCAAGATATGGTCTGGTTTTATGGTAAAGAAGTTTTCCTGAACATGAACTCCACTTGAAAGCAAGGGTGGGCAGAAAAGATCAATGCATATTTGCAATTTACAAGCAGTTACCAATCAACCTAATTTAGGTGGCCCCTGGACAATGTAGATTAATACTTAGAACTGTCCTGTTAAGATAAGACTAATTAAACTAATATTGAGCTACAGATACAGGGTATTAATAATAGACTATTGATGTGCAAGAAAGCAAAAGAGACTATTTGAATTTAATTTTGACTCCAGACCTGATCTTTGCGAGTCAGTGCTAAGCAGGGAGCTCCTCAGGTTCCCCTGTCTTCTGCTCTCTCCCTGCTCCTCCTCTTATAACAAAAAATTCCAGCTGTGAACAGTTTGAGGACTGAGCTGCTTCTCAACCCTGGTCTGTAACCAGGGCTTCAAAAAATACTAATGCAAACAACACAGACCTTTCACAGAAAAACAGATCACTTAAAATATAAAGTGGAATGGCAGGAAAACATCAGCGCAAGGCCCCTGGGTTATCTGCTCAGTCACCAGGAATTAAAAGTGTATTTGGCAGGCTGTTATTGTTAGTCCCCTAAGTGCACTGAGGTATGTAGTTATGCCTGCAGGCCAGTGGGCAGAAACAGAGAGTTTAATTCCAGCTTCTCTCCACCTGCTTTACTGAAGTGGTCTAGCAGCTCCTGCAACACCAGCCTGAGCTCCAACAATAACCATGTGGTTTAGTAAGCATAATGGCAACATCTGTAAGATATTAAGGGCCAAACCTCAGGTTTTCTTGCATATTTCTAAAGGTCTTCAAAAAAAAAAAAAAGAAAAAAGAAATAAAAGCACTTTGTGAAGTACTTTTTTCAGTTGAGTGGTTAAAGGACAATTTGCAGCCAGGCATTTCCTGGAATCATGTAATAATTTAGGTTGGAGAAGACCTCTAAGATCATTGAGTCCAACCTTAAACCTAACACTGCCAGGTCCAGCATGAAACCAGGTCTACAGCATCACATCTCCATTGTTTTTGAACACTTCTAAGGACAAGTGATTCCACCATTTCCCTGGGCAGCAATGCCTGACCACCCTTTCAGTGAATAAATGTTTCCCTAGTATCCAATCTAAACCTGCTTTGGCACAATGTGAGGGCATTTCCTCTTGTCCTTTCCCTTGTTACCTTGGAGAAGAGGTCAGGCCCCACCTGCCTATAATCTCCTTTCAGGTTCCTACCACATTTGCTAAAAATAATTACACTATCATGTAGATGGCATAGAATGTGTAGAAAGCTATGGGGAAAAAAAAGGAATGAGGCTGTGGAGTGGAGTGGAGCGGAGTCACCAGGAGTGACCTGTGTGCCCTGTGCTTCCAGCCCCTCACCTTCCAGGAGGGCATGGATAGAACAAGCTGCCCTGGCCATCCCTGGCTGCAAACTGCCACCCTCACCTCCTGAGCTGATGTTCCAAATTAACATTACACACACATGCAATAGAGTTAAATATTTTAGATCTGCACCTAAGTCCTTCAAGGCACAGAGGGAGGGGACAATTTGGCTCTGGTAGCAGAATGTAAGTGCTTGGGCAGGTCGTCCTGCCTTTCAAGGAGAAAGGACCATCCTCCAAAACAGGGAAATCAACAACTTTTGTGCATCATTATTTTTGTCTCAGAGTACTTTCCAACCTGTTGTTTTGGTTTTTTTTTTCATTTCTATGCTGAAAACCAGGCCACTCCTCAGGAAGAAATAATAATGTTTCTGTTTGAGACAGAAAACACTTCAGGGAGTTATGTGGTTTTCTAGACGTACACAAACCAGAGCGTCTTCTGTCTGAGAATTTTCAAAGTAAGCACCAGATTCCTCCTCCTCACTGCAGATGCTTTACAGTGCCCAAGTGGCAACAGCTAGAAGGAAAAGTGGGTTACTGTAATACATTTTCCTGAGCTTTCTAAACTCAGAGTCTGCAATGTTACCTAAGACAGAATATAGCTTGCCTGCTGCAGTGACAGAAACATTGCTTTCACAGTGTTCATTTAGAATATTGATCCCAAAATAAAAGGCTCATGTTTAAAAGCCTTCTGACTGCAACCCTTTCAAAACACTTCAGTGAACTTTTTATACTCCAACTTTGATCAGGTATGTCCCACACATTTGACACATTCATCAGGTACTGAATTTCCTATATCAGGCAGTTTGAGGGCATGGTGCTGTGTATTTGCTATCTAAGTGCTAATTTTTTCACCACAGTAAAGAATCTGTGTCTTGAGTCTTATTTTGTCATCACTATTAAATATTCAGTAATTCTGCCACAGAGGCCACCTAAACATTATGGGATTCATTGCTGTAGAAGCTGTTAAATGCTTCTACATTAAATGCTTCCCAGCAAAAATCCACAAGCAGATATTCTCCTGATTTTTTTACTGACATGGAAACTGAGGTGGAGTTATTTGCACAACCCCAGCATCACTGAACCTGTGTGCTGACATGAGCAATAGAAAGAATGGATTGGGCAGGAATGCTGGGGATAAATGTATCTCTGATACTGCCCCAAGTTTCCATCCAGCCCAAAGCTTCCTGGAAAGCCTCAGGAGAGAGAGAAGATCACAATCTCAGCACACACCAGGCTGTGTTACAGAGAAGTGTCTGCTGCTCAATGGTAATTGAGCTAGCAAGCCAGAGTTGCTTGCAAGAGTTTTGTTCTACATTTACAAAGAGAGTTCTGATGCTGCAGTAGTAAGAAGGCAGGAGACTGAGGAAACTAGAGTATTATGGGATAGAATCCATGTTGTGTAATGATATCAGGGCATCCTGCTCACTTACAAACACTTTGCACTCACCAGCACCAACCTCAGTCACATCAGCCAAGCAGAACTTTTCTCTAAATGGAGAGAGAAAACTCCTTACTGCTCTTAAAAGAGTGAAACAAAACAACCCTCAAGGAGAAATGGAGCAACATAAGGCATGAGATGTGATTGCAAACTTCACCTTGGAGGACATTGTCCAGCTGTCACTTTCAGAGATACCTTCCCAAAAGATGAGCCTAGACTCAAAGGTGCTTTAACCTGGAAATTAAAGAATTGAGAGAAATTATTCCTCAAAGGAAACCACCCATGTAGTTAATTAGCAATGAGACTTTCCATGACAGGGTGTTTTTTTTCATAATTTTACTTTCACTGAACTCAAATGAATTGTATATTAGGTTTTTAAAATGCTTTGAAATAAAGATTTTTTTACTTAATATAAGTAGGCATAAGAGAATGTAAAGGGGGTTAAAAGTTCAGAAACATACTTGACACAAATAATTGCATAAAATGTGTCAGTACATCCTCAAGGAGGAGAAAAGCAGTGGTGGTTTATGAATCTTTAATGATTTTACTCCAGGACCAGCAAAGTCTTAATCAAAGTGGGATGCACACTTAGCCTGAGCAAATAAGGCATGAAGATTCAAAAATTCTTTCTGAATACTAATGTGGTTTTATACTTGGACATTTAAGAAACTGAGATTAGAAAAATGTCCCAAGACCTCCAGACCATGTGGAAAAAATCATTATTCAGTTAGGCATTTTCAATTTTGTGTCTTAAATGTAAATATTAAGCTATTTACTGAAATTAAACTCTACTAGCCTTTTTCTCAAGCAGACTCAGGAATGCTGAGTGTCTTTTGGCAAGCACACTCTGAGAAAGGTTTCTGAATATTCTCTTTAGCATCAGAAACTTTATGTTCTCTTCAGCAAAGAGCACAGCAGGCAATAGTAACACATGCAAAGAAATGTTGGAAGGTAGGAAACTCCACCCTCCTGTCTCATGGCAAGATTGCTAGATGTGAAAATGGTTAAGTACATCCTAGGAACAAGAAAAAAAAAAAAGCAAGAAAAATACATGGCTATTTTGGTTTTGTGAAATGGGTTTTTTAATACTTAATTTACTTTGTTTTCTAATCAATACTAAGGCATTTAACTGCAAATGTGAACCTAACAGTTAGTTAAGGTTTGTAGTTAATTAAGGCTACAGGAAGATTTTGATTTATCTCTGTTAAAATGGCCACTCTCCAACAATACCCAAGTGTGAGTGCTTCTGCACTCCTGGGCTTTGCTTTTCTGCTTTCACTGTTATTACACACATATGCACACCTTGTCTAGACCTGAAATAGGAGGAAATATGAAATCACATCCATTAGTAATGTCTTCATTGAAGGTTTGTAAAGTTCTTTGGAATAATTTTTCCTATCAGAAGGAAACTGCTCCAGCAGTTGTATGGGAATTCAGTGATGGTCAAGGATCACAAGTCAAACACCTCTTACATTCAAGACACAAAGTCTGTGCACAGAAAGACAAAGATATTTAACAGCAGGCAGTGCAGACCAGCCAACACCTGATTTTAATGTGAAAGAAGAGATTGATTTTAATGTCCTCAATGCAGAAATACTTTTACATAATGTATGTTCCCTGCAAAAATACACTTAATATTTTAATATTTAAAATATATAGAGAGGAAAAACCCTATGTTCCTGGGAAATTATAAATTGGGATATTCCATTATTTTTAATGAGGAAAGTTTGTGCAGTTAATTTTTATAGGCTGAAGAAGTTGGTGGAAAATTCCTTATGAAAGAGGGGAGTGGTTATAGGACTTCACTATCAATAAGATTATCCAAAATCTATTCACTGGTGAATGTGTGCCATATAAATCTGTGTAGAAGGCAGCAAGCAGAGAGAAAACTTAGTGAAGGTGTGATTACCAAGAAAATTAACAGGATAAATATTCATTCATTCTTAAAATATAAGAAATGGATGTTTAGCCCTTTAATAAAATAACCAGAATTAGCTGTTTCTTCCTGTATGTACACTTAAATTACTTTTCCTTTGAGAAGGAAGGTTACCAGTTTCCTGCCACTAAACTAAAACTAATATGCAGCATTTTCTGCTGTTTAATACTATGAGGATTTTATTCTTCATCCAAATATATCCCAGAAAAATTTCAACGTAAATTCCTCAAATATGCATTTAGAACTGCTAGCAATCCATGCACTCTGCTTGTTCTTTTCTAGGTTTTTTTGAAGTGTTTGCTGAAAACCATTCCACTGTTAGGACAGTCAGAACAGCTTGCTGTAGCTGAGATAGCTGCAATGTGGAAAATGCAAGCCAGCCTTACCCAAGGAGACCTGGCTGCAAACAGAGTGTTCTGACATTTGGTGGTGGTATTTCCTTCTCTGGCTTTATGAAATAAATCTTAACAGTATGAAAATCATCAACACTCAAGACAAAACTGGAAAATATTATGTTGTTGAACTTGCCTCGTGCTCCTGGAGGTGGCCCTTTCAAAACAGAGCTGAGCATCTCTGCCAGAGCTCAGTGCCAGCGTTGGTGTTGCTCAGTTTGTCCATACACTGAACTCAAGCTTTCCACCTCTGCTCAAATTTGGAAGTTCTTTTTAGGAAGAAATGAAAGAAAAATCCTTAGTTATATGGACTACCCGAAACAACTTTTGAAACAACAACAAAAAAATCTAGGACAGCTTTCTAAAGTCAGGTACTTCTGCTTGTAGAATTCCTAAGGGAAAAGGGTCCTGTCAGCTCAAATCAACAGCCTTTGACCTTTCCAGCTCTTCAAGGACACTGGGTTTGTGAGACACTGGTATTGATTGTGTCTAGCAAAAAGGATACTGCAGCTTAGAGGCTTATGGATCCCTTGTTTGATAAAAGAGCTTGGCACCAAAGAAGTGATCCTGGAGTCAAGAACTGACTTCTGTCACTGCTCCCATTGGTTAGAGGAATGCCCAGGAGGACCCAAACACCAGCTCTGAGGCTTTACACCAACAGCTTTGGTGTGTTAGCCAGGGCAGAGAATTGCTCTTGGCAATTATGTTGACAAATATTCAAAAAACAGATAATCTGATACTTTAAGTAGTAGCTGCCTTCTTTCCTTACCTTTATTGTATCTATTTTTTTTTTAAATCACTGTTTCTCCCTTAGCAATGCAGATGTTTTGAACTAATCAGACAAAGTGAATACATAGGACTACATAAACTCCCCAAATGGTAGCATCACATGCTCCTTTTAATTCCTGCTTCCAGTTATATTGACTGCTCACTTTTAAAAGTTTTTCATAAGCGTTTTCTCCAGATATGACAATTCTTCTCAAAATATCAGTAGAAAAAGCATAAGAAAAGGTCAATTTATTATCTATGGCTCTCTATTGGAGGTTTTATTTTCTGTCACTACACAAATACTGTGAGTTTAGATCTTGGAGTAAGTATCAATTATTAAAAAAGGTGCTGCAGAAAGCAAGCACAGTTTTTCATGACAAATGGCACCATCAGCAGAGTTCCATAATCCAGCATGCAGCAT